>NW_016807423.1:2641791-2755903 GCF_001698545.2 Rhinopithecus bieti | reverse complement strand
GGGGGGGTGGGGGGGGGGGGGCACATGGCAGGGCAGGGACAGCGCCTTCCCTTACAGTCCCTTTTAGCCATGACTGACCTGACGCCACAGATGAGGAAACTGAGGCCCAGAGAGAAGAGATTTAACATAGGTTAGATCACTATGAAGTAGCCAAATAGGATTTAATTCCTGCTCAGCCTGTTAACCAAATCCTGGGCTTCTCCCAGTGGGCCTGGTAGCTAGTCAGGCTTTCAAACATTACCCACACCTCACTTTAGAAGTCCGCAAACACCAGGGTGCCCTTCTACCAGTGGCAGGACAGCATATAGGGCAGTGGTCAGAATAAAGCTTGGGTGAGTTTCCAGAAGTTGGATGGGGGTCCAGTGACGGAACCAAAGTGACTGCCAGCTGTGAGCAGATGAGCACTGCAGTGGTCCAGCCCTTTGCTAGTCCCAGGAGGTCTCCATCCCACTAACACACAGGGGAGAGCACCCAGCACAGGGTCAGAAACACAAAATGGGAGGCTGCACACAGTGTCTGTGCCAGGGCCCAGGGCCCAGATTCTGTGTCCACCCTTCCTTTCCAGCTGCAGGAACCAATACTCCAGCCCCATGGGTACTAGGAGGCTAGGAGAGAGTGTACTTAAACCTTAGCACCCTCTAAAGCCATTCTCCTTGACCACAGAGGTACCAGCCGCAGCCCAACTTCCCAGCCAGCCTTCCCCCACCCTTTGCCAGGCCAGAGCTGAACCCACAAATCAGGGGCTGAGTGTGAGGCTCAAGGACTGGGAAGAAGATGCTGGCCCAGAGCCAGGGCAGAGCTGGGATGGAGGCAGTGAGGGAAGCAGCCAGTGGGCGGTGCACAGTCAGAGAAGCCGCTTAGCCTGGTCAGGGCTGAGGCTGGAGCGCAGTGGGCCAGAGAGCAGTGGCGGCCGCCTTTCAAGTACTTTAAAATCACTTACAAAGGCCGGATTAAACGATCAGAAATTCCATTTAATAGGACAAATAAAGAAATAACAATCTACTCTATCAGCCTGGAGAAGGCGAGCTGGATTGAGTTTTTTTTCCCCTCTAAAAAGGAAAACGGGAAGGAAGGGGGAAAAAAGAAGGATAATGTGTGTTTACTCAAGCAAAGAAAAAAATATTTAAGTGATGTCGGGGAGAAGATTGCAGTAACTAGTGAAGAATAACATCGTCTACTTTGCTGTCAAATCACACCCGAATTTCAGTAATAGATTCTCGGCTGACACTCAATTCAATTCGAAGGTGATCCTGCTTTATCCCAGCCCATCAAATATTAAACACTTGCATTAGCAGGTGCTGCCGCTTCCCGGCTTAAAGCGACGGGCGGGCGGCAGGGCTGCCGGGGCCCCTCCGCTCTGCTTATGGCTCGGGGACAGGGCAGCTCAACGTTATCTGCACGTCATCCTGAGTCTTATCGCAGTTAAGTGGGAAGACCACTTCAGATAACATTAGATGCTTGCCCCGCCGCGTCACCGTGATTAGATTATTATTGTAATTATGACTCCCCAAGATCTTCCACAGACTGGGATGTGTGGAAGGGGGACGGAGGACAGCAGAACCCGGGAGGGCCAGGCTGGACCAGGGAAAGCTGGGCCTCTGGCAGGAAAGCAGAGGTGCCAGGCAAGGCGGCAACCCGGTCCTGCCTGACGGATGCCTTTCAGGAAGGGCAGTCTGGCTTGTCAGAGCGAGGGCGAGATGAATTGGCGTCTCCACTGCGGCCGCGGGTGTCATGCCGCACAGTTTCATATTCCCAGATAAGGCGTGATAACCAATTGCTGCTGTGACATGGCCTCATCCAGCACTTCCTCAGGGGGGCATGGGGCGGGGGAGGGGGCGGCGCATGCACATGGGTCTGCCAAGCTCCTAATAAGAGGGATTTAATTTTTACAAATGCTGCTTCCAGCGGGGCCTTCACATACCAGCCAAAGTCCAAAAACGATATTAAAAACGGTTAATTAAAGCTGCTCTCCCTCAGCCTCGGCTCTCCCGCTGTTGGCCCTGCTGAGAACCCTGGCACGTCTTCCCCAGGTACTGACACGTGCACCTGCAGAGCCTAACCTTCTCATGTGACCGCCAGCCTCATGGGGCCGCCCTAGGCATAATACCAGGGCCCAGCACCTCATGCTCCCCGCCAGCTCCTGCCATCTTGGGTACGGCTCAGGCACAGCCAACAGATGCAGATAGCTGCCCACAAAACATAGGTGGTCCCACAGCAACCTGTGCTCCTGCCAACATATGGTCTGGATCCTCACACCTGCTGCTCCTGTGCACCTATAGTCATCCGTGCCCACCATTCACTTTTCTCACTTTTAAAGCCCATGCATCTCCCCACCAGATATGCAGGCCATGGAGTGGCCCAAGCGCATATATGCTGGCATGCCACACATGCATCAGACTTGCCCTCAGGTGACTCTGCCACCCTTCCATTACTTGCTCCCTCCATTCGCCCTCCTTAAGAGATTGTATCTGTCTACAAATCTCAGCAGAGACCTTCCTGGGAGTCCTGATCAGGGTGGGGTGTCATGGGCTACGTGTCAGAGATTCCGGCTGAGGAGCCAAGGCTGGCACTCAGAGCCCCACCAGAGCAGGAGGATCAGCAAGACTGAGCCCTGTGGATTGCCCACAGGGGACAATGAAGATAAGCATACCCCGGTGAGATTGGAGGAGGCTAGGAAAGCTTCCTGGAGGGAGTGGTGCTGGCAGGCTGGGAGGGTTTGACAGGTGGCAGGGGAGTATAATTCCAGACAGAAGGCACAGCAAGGACAAAGGAAAATGGTATGAGCAAGCACAATAAAGGCTTGGGTGTGGCTGGGACAGCCAAGTTAGAGAGGGGGGTGACATCTTAAGGCACTGCCTCTCAACTCTGTGTACCTGGCAGCAACATGGCATCAAGGGGCCTTGTGTCCATCCCTTTACTCCTGCCTGCTCCCTCTCACTGCTCCCTTCCCTCTCCTGCCAGCTTAGGGGAGTAGGGGTATGGGGCCCAGAAGCTTTCTGACCTTCATCAGTGTGGGGCAGGAATCTGCTTTAAGAGCTCTCTCCAAGAACTTGTGCCTAAGCCTGTTTCCCAAAGCTGCTTCCAAATCCTCTGTGTGCCACTTCTTTGGCTGCAACTCTCTCAGCCATCAGGGTCCACCTGCCCAGCTATGCACAGTCAGCACCTAGCCCCTGGGGTTCCCAGCCAGAGGGTGGGGCAGGTAGGAGGATGACTGAGGAGCTCCTGAGTCCTGTCTACGGCAGGTACTGATGCGAGCCACAGGGACAGGTGGAACTGGCTGGGGTAAAAGATGCTAGGCCTACCAAATCAACCCACCCCAGCCCTGTGCCAGGCAGGCACGCACGCTTCCCTTCCCCTGGGCTGCTGCAATTTCCATGCGCAGGGAAGCAGGTGCCGAGCTGCTCCCGGCTGGCTCTCCTCTCTCGTGGCTCTGCCCGCCTTGGCTGCTGCCCCATTAGCTTAGTGGCCAGCCATCTGCGACGGGCCCGCCGCATAGCCCTGCTGTAGGCGCGGCGGGTGGCCCCCTGTGTAACAGGGAGCTTTGCCATTAGCGCCTTTAATATTCTGACACCTCAGCACAGCCTGCTATTACATGCAAACGCTGATCGCCCTGTGAAATTACATTGCTAGGCCCGCGCGAAATGGAATCGTGTATAATCAGCCTCCTCCATGCACTGTCAGTCCCATCACAAACACGGCGCCCGGCGGCTTACGGGGGCTTAGCAGCTGCGACAAGTGTATTGGGTTTAATAGATGAAGTAGCCCTCATCGGCTGCAGCATCAGATCCTTCAAAGAAGAAAGAAGAGGCCTCAGCAGCTGCTATGGTGTCTCTGCCCACCCATATACTACCTATCAGGACCCTGAGAGCAGGGTGGACACACAGTGGGAAGGGCTGTGGTTGGGCTAAAGGGCTAGAACCCAGTTCAGGCTGCAGACAGAATAGGCTGCTCTGCAACTTCCAGAAAACCCAGAGTTTTGAAGCCTGTGCTAGCACATTCAGCCTATCCAGCCCACCTAGAGGTGAGGAGGAGCAGGCTTCTAACCACACCTCTGGATGACTTGTCACCCTGCAGGCAATTGCTCAAGACTAGGAACCAAATCAAACCAACTGCCATTCCCCTAACCCCCAAGAGAGATAAAGCTGTGATGGTGATACTCCAGAGGATGGGGAGAGAAAGTCTGGCAGACACAAATACTACCTAACTTTCTATCCTGACCAACACTTCCACAGCTGGCGAGCCAAATACTTAAGGCCACAGGTAAACACTAGGGTGGAGTACGCCACATATACTTATGGCACACCCAGCAGCCCATGCCTCATAGAAAGGCTCAGTTCTGCCAGCTATTAGCACTATAACTTTGGATGAATTATTAAACCTCTCTGAGTCTCAGTTTCTTGTACTGCAAAATGAGATAACAGTACTTTCCTCCAGTTATATCTGAGATCATCCAGGACTACTCACTCCCACTGCTACTTCCAGATATTCTTGGTGCCATTGCTCAAAATGCACCTTGCCTTTGAGAATACTGTTCCCTCTCCCTTTCCCAGGGAACCCTTTTCCAGGTTCAGCCTAACACCAGTTATGGCAGAGTGTATTTTCCTGTGATGGGCTGCAACACTATCTGCCATATCTCACACGCTCTTCTTTCACTGTGACTTTGACATTCCTACTGTCAAGACTAAGTCTATGTCACCATCCCTGCCCTTCAAGACTACTGCAAAAATGCTTAGGCAGCTTCCACCTCAATCACTGGAAAGTTTCCCTGCAGTCTGGGGCTGCTGTGTTAAGTAATGAGACTGCCCCAAGGTAGCCATGCTGTGAGGAAGCCCAAACTAACCCATGCAGAGAGAACACAGATAGAGGCCATGAGACTCGGTGAAGAAAGAGAGGTCCAGCCACCAACTGCTCTGACCACATTGTGCCAGCTCCAGCCACTGCCTGACTATATAACCACACAAGAGATCCTGAGCCAGAACCACATTACCTATCCCCTCCTGAATTCTTCAGTCACAGAAGCCATGAGGGATAATACAGTATTTGTTGTTATTTTAAGTCACTAAGTGTCAGGGTGATCAGTTATGCAGCAACACTAACCGGCAAGCCAATACCTACTCAATCCTGGATATACTCTGCAGATGTCTTCAAATTCTTTCCTGCTGCTTCTAGACTATTCTTCCTCTCCCTCTGGGACTTCATTCAAATCATCATCACTCTGGGTAACTTCAGTATCTACAGGATAACCCAGCCATGGACCTTGCCTCTCAATTTCTTGACTCCCCGTGCTCTAATGACCTTCTCCTCTACCTATTTCAGTCATCTTTCCCCACAGCCACCCCCTGAGCCTTGTTATCACCCAGAACTGCCCTCCCTCTGAAATCTCACAAGGACAGATTCCACTCTGGCCCCAGCCTCCTATCCTTCTAGCTTTTGTATGCTTTCTCCTTCTGCTCTTGCTTCCTCCCAGCCCCCGCCTGCCCCTACTCTGTCTATCCCCTTTTCGGGCTTCAGTACTTTTCTACTAAGCCTGAACCCTTGAATCTATAACTTCAACCACCCATCCCCCAATTTTCAACGCCCTGCCCACTTGTCCTAGAGCACGCACACTGTTTCTGGAAAACCCCAACCATGACTCCATTTCTCCACACTTGCTCCTGAGCTCAGCAATGCCAGAAAAAGTCATTCTTATATACAGAAAGTGGTTACTACAGATCCAAGACCACAACCTTAGCAACCCTCAATGGTACTCACCAACCCTACTCCCTTCCTACTTTCACAAATATAATAAAGCCACTAGGCAGAGCTCTTTCTGCATTCCCCTTATCTACAAATGCATCTGCATCCTTCCCCACCTGCTCCTTTACCTCCCCTGTTCTAACAGGGGAGACACTATGCTTCTTGTCTAAGGCCAACCTCGTACTTGTGCTTTACATGCCATCCTTTTCCCACCTCCTCAGGCCCTTGCTCCATCTAGTATCTCTTGTCTTTCTAAATCCTTAACCTCCTCTTCTCTGCTGGCTTCTTCATTAACATTAAAGCATATGCTTAGATCTCTATCACTTTCACATAACTTCTCTGTGTCTTGGTTTCCTCTTTGTAAAATAGGGGTTATAACAGTTCCTACCCCATACAGTTGATGTGAGGATTAAATGAGTTACTGTCTGTAAAGCGCTTAAAACACTGCTTGGCTCTTTGAAAGCTATGTTAAGTTTTAGATTACTTTTAAAATTCTATATGCATTCCACATCCTATCCAGTTACTGCTGTTCTCCTGTTAACGATCAACTTCTCAAGACTGCCACCACTCCCTTCCTCCCTCACTCCTTCACTCCCTGCAGTCAGGTCACAGCTGCTGCCATGCTGCCCCACATCTGTGGACAGTTTCAGATTCTTATCTGCCTTCACCACTTTGCAGCCTGCTCCATCTCTGAAACCCTTCTCCCTTCTTGACACTTTACTCAGTTTTCCTAGCTCTCTGCCATTTTCCTCACAATCTCCTGTGTAGTCTCCTCTGCATTGGGTCATTGTATCTGTGTACTCACCCACTCTGCACTCTCTTCCTATTTTTTTCTACATGCTACCACTCTTCTTGGGTGATTTCCTCAAGTCCATTGTCTTCAACCTTTCTAATTTCCAAATCTGTATTTCTTACCCCTACTTGAGTGTCAAACATATATACTCTATTGCCTACCTCGAATCTCCCCCTGGATTTCACACAGACGCTTGATTCTCAATATGTTTAAAGCTCATTTCAACATCTCCTCTTCAAACTGCTTCTTCTCCTGGGCTCCCAAATTCCAGTGAAAGCTATTACCATCTACCTGGTCCACCAGGCCAGAGGTGTGGGGATCAATCTTGATTCCTTCCTCTTCCTTACTATCCACCAAGTCCTGGATTGCTGTTTCATGCCTTCAAGCCTTTGATGAAGCAGTTCCTTCAGCCTGCCTAGAACACCCTCTGCCTTCTCCCACATTTTGTCCTAATTTGAACACACACTCCTCTTTCAACATTCAATTCAAAAAGTGCCTTCCTTTATAGTCTTTCCTGGCTCATCCCTCCTTTAAATCCCCCATACTGTGAATGGCACCTGTAACATAGATTTTGTCTTCCATTATGCTGAGAGATTCTTGAGGGGGATGGGGGGTTGTATTTGCTGTCTCTTAGTGGTCTCCACTGAGAAAAGGGGAAGCGAGAGAAAAAGGGGAGAGGAAGAAAAGACATCTCTTCGGGTATAAGTCTACCAAGCATGGAGGCCTGGTTTCCAGAGCTGCTACTCCTGCCAATCCTACCCAGTCTCCTTCAGGAACCACAGCTGTTCTTGCCCAGCAGAACATCAACGGCCCACCCCATAGCCATTCTTGGAACTGGGGGCTCAGTTGCCTGTTTAAAGGAAGAGGGATCTGTTGCTGTCTCCTCCTTTTCTGAACTCTCAGCCTATGGATATCCCCCAGCCCATTCCTCAGGCCCAGCAGAGGCTTGACCAGCACAGCTAAGGCAGTAAAGGGATGCGCACTTGCATTGGGTGACACAAGCCCATCCTCCCTAACCCCAGATGGCAGTTCTGTTGTGTGTACAGTGTTCTCTGGCTACCAACATACTTCAGGGGCCCCAGAGCTGCTGCTGCCTCTCTTCATCAACGGAACTTGAGTGGGATAATTATCGTCTCTGTGTACTTAACCTTACTGCTCACTGCCTCCAACACGATGGCTGCCTCTAGTGTGCTGGGCCACCACTACAGCAAAGGCAGGGGCTATGCCACAGGTCCAGGTCCCACAGCATTTGGCACTGGGGGTCCCAGGAGTGGAAGATAGCTACCAGCTCAGTTTGATCCCACGTATTAGGGTCCCGAGTATTTTCAGGTGGAGTTACCTCCTTCTTGCTCCCAGATTTCTTGACTTCACTGCTGAGTCAGAGGGGCCTTGGGGACAGTGAAGTTTCTGGGTTGAGAATAAGATAAGTAGCTCCTGAGCCATGCTGCCTCAGTCCCTGCAGAAGAGGGTCACCTGTCTGGGGCTCCACGTGCACTGTCACAGAGTCTAAGGCAGCAGGTCAGTCTGAGCCAGCTGCCCAGGGTGAGAGCTACATTGTGAGTTTTCTTTGTTTTCATTACAATTTCCTCTACCACCGCTTCTTTTTAGCCAGCCCTTTCCTCCCCGGGGTGCTGGGGATTGAATGAAACACCACCCCCGGCTCCAATAAGTGTATTTCAATTACATCTGTCACTGCATAACGATATAATGATATATCATGTGATATTAAATCCATGGTAATCATATCAGGGATTTTTTTTAATCGTGCACTAATCGCATTATTACATCTCTATAATTAACAACAGGAGGTATGGAAATTCAGTTAAGGCAGTTGGCTCAATGTACTACTCCCCCCAACCCACCCCCATCCTAGTTCCCCCAGATCAGGACCCGATTAGGAGACAGGGACTGCAGGGCACTTGCCAGCTGGGCCAAAGCCCCACTCCCAGTGCCTCAGTCATGGGCAGAGCTTTCCACATCCAGGGCTGGCAGGGACAGTCCAGGGTTCTTGTCCATCTTGTGGCTCCTCAGGAAAGAAGCCTGGGACAGAAGTCAAACAGAGAGGCCCAACTACAGGGCTTAGCTGGGGCCTTCCAGACCTCCCACCACTGCTGCACCAAATCATCTCCATGGGGAGGGATGTCACCTTTTCTTTCAGCAAGGCCCTCAAAGGCGCTTGTAAGGCACAGGGGTGAGTTTCTCCCTCATGTCCTCCTGCGCCAGAATTCCCTCTGCACCTGCTACATACTCCCTCCCTCTAACCCAGCCCTCTAGCGGCTCCTAACAGCACCAGGCCCAGCAGCTGCGATGTCTCTGCCTCTTGGTCCTATCATCCCTGGTGACAGCTGACCAAACCCAACTCCCTGAGGCCATTCCTCCTCAATCCTCTCTCAGAAGTTGGCCCTTCATATCATGTAACAGGTGAGTTCTGATAACCACTGGGATGTTCCTCCATTTCCCCAAAACAGTCTAAGTTCTATGTTCTCCCACCTGGGCCTAGATGGAGAGAGGAGGGGCTAGGGACTGCAGCTTGAACTATGTCAAATGACCCTGTCTCTCCCACCCCCCTTCCTGCTACTGAGCTGTTAGGCTAATCCCCTCAGGGGTGTCAGAACCAGTCTGCAAAGCAGAATTCTGTGTTTCAAGTCCAAAGCTTTGAACCTGGCATGTAACTAGTCCTCAGTAAGGGGCAGGCATTTTGCTAAGTTTGACTCTCAGAAGTTGGACAGGCCTGAAGATAAAAGAGAAAAATCATGTCCTTTTTCCTAATAAAAAGGAGACACTAATAGCAGTCAGCACTTAGGTAAAGCACTTTAAGTTTCTAAAGTGCTTTCCAAATTAAAATATAATCCTTTATGGAGCATGTGGCACTACCGCCACCACCACCCACCCAGCCACCCCTCACATACCAAGGTATTTGCATGCTTGCACACAGCATACACGCCTTCACTTTCTTTTCCCCTGGGAAAAAGGAGAAGGGTGTTCAAAACATTCATCCCAGATCCCCCTCCCTCTTCATTCGATTGTTCATGTAACACCCATTTATTGAGAAACTACCATGTGCCAAGCCCTGTGCTGGGTGCTGGAGATACACAGATCAAGCAGACCAAGCTACTGCCCTCAAGAAGCTCCCAGGTGAGAAAGAGAGATACATAAACATACTTGCAAAACAACACTGAAGGAAATCAGCAAGAAGGACCCACATGGCCTTCAGTGGGCCATACATAGGTGGGGCACCCGGGGAAGGTAGACATGTAGGCTAGGAATCTTAAGAAGCAGATGAGTGGTACAAGAAACTAAGAATAGATAAGATCACCCAGGAAGAAAGTAAAAACCTTTAGAATCAGATGAAGCCCTTCTCTTCTCTGATGTTTGGAGGGAAAAAAAGGATGAGAAGGTTGAAATTCCAGCCTCCAGAGCTAAGGCCCAAAGAACCTTCTCTTTGGGGTGCACCCAACATCCTGGCTCCTGTACCTTCCTTTTTCAAATCAGTCTTCACTCTACTGTAATATGATGGAAGAGTGCAGGCTTTGGAGTCACACTGACTCATTCACAACATTTACTGAGAGCCTATTACATGCCAGGCTATATGCACATATATAGCAACAGAGCACAATACTGTCCTCAGAGAGCTTCCATGGCTTTCTCCAAGAGACTTAAGCTCAAAGAAGGAACTGTAATAAAGGTTCCAACAAGACACATAAGCTTTTATAATAGGACAGAAAAGGGGGGTTTGACTCAGGTGGGGAATACTTCCCTGAGGACAGGTAAGTAGAAGCTGGTTGACTGGCTGGCTGACTGGCTGACTGGAGGTGGGGTGGGGGAAGGGCAGAGGTGGGGTGACTGGGGGCATGCTAAGGCCTGGAAGGAATCAAATCAAGGCCAGAGTCCCTGAGCACAGAAAATCAAGTATGAAATGTGGCTGGTGAGGAAGGCAGGAGATGCAGCCCATGCAGGACCTCAAAGGACACGGTAAGGGATTTGTACTGTTTCCTAAGGCCATTCAGGGGCCCTCCACTATCACGCTATGTGATCTTGGGGTGCTCTACCCATATGATAAGATAGTTCCAGCCAGGCACAGTGGCTCATGCCTGTAATCCCAGCACTGTGGGAGGCTGACTGGGGAGGACTAATTGAGCCCAGGAGTTCAAGACCAGCCTAGGCAACGTGGCAAAATCCTATCTCTACAAAACACACACACACACACACACACACACACACACACACACACACACAAATTAGCCAGGTATGGTGGCGTGCATGTGCACCTGTGACCCTAGTTACTAGGGAGGCTAAGGTGAGTGGGAGAATCCCTTAAGCCCAGGGGGTTGAGGCTGCAGTGAGTTGTGTTTGTGCCACTGCACTCTAGCCTGAGTAACAGAGCAAAACCCTCTAAATAAATAAATAAATAGTAGTTCCTTTGCACATCTACCCCTTATTCCTAAGGGTAGCAAGGCCTGGGAAAAACTAATAGGGAACCAAGATAACAGATCCTTCTAGATTTTCCATCTAGAAGGAGAGGAAGAAACTACACAAGCATTCATTCACTGAATATTCACACATTCACTGAAGGCCTGCCAGAACCCAGCAACTCAAACAGAATCACATGTAGACCCTGCCCTCACAGAACTCATAGTCCTTTGACGGGAAACAGATACAGAAACCAGTAACTCTCCCTAACTGTGATACAGCGAGTGGAGAGAGCCACAGTAGGGACTGAGAGGAGGAAAGTTCTCAGGCCCAGTGGCCTCTGGAGCCCAGAATGGTATGTGTCGCTTCTGATCCTGCCTCACGGCACAGGCAGCAATTGGCTGGCTGTGACAGCATGACCCACACAGACTGCGGATCGAGCAGGGGCAGGAGTGTGAGGAGGACCCTAAGCCAAGGCTCCTGGGAAGGGGCTGGAGACCAAGCAGCAGTGAACCTAAGCCTGGATCTTCTGGTTACAAAGATGAAGGTTGAAAAGGATGTGATCAGAGCCACAGAGGAAAGGAGAGAGGCCCTCTGGATGGCTAGAAGGGGGTACCTTTAGAACTAACAACAGGGCTTGGATAAAAAATAATTTCAGAAATGGAAACTCTAGCCCCTGGGTTTCAGCTTCTTCATTGAAAAATGAGCGACTTCACTACTGGATTTCTTAGGTCTCTTCTTGATCTGAAATTCATCAGATCTGAGGTACTTCATTCAACTCCCCTGCCTCCACCCCAAGAGTCGGACTTATTTCTGCCCCATATGTTTGCTTATACTGTATTTCCCCTGAGCTTATACTCAACTTCCTTTCTCCAAATCCTGTCTGCTAGGACACTACCTTCAGGAAGCCCTTCATGATTTCTCTTTCCCACTCCTCCATGCCCCACCCTGACCTCCACACCCAGTTCTCCCAACAGCACTTTGCTTAATCACATATTACATAGGTCCGGTACTCTTACCTCACTGGTCTAGGGATTTTTTTTTTTTATCACTCCCTGACCCCTGACATCCATTTCTTACAGGTCCTAGAAGCAGGGAGGTGCTGTTCCAGCCTGAAGTCTAGGTCCCCATTCCCTCTGCCCACAGTCCTTTGAGAACTCGACAGGCCTCAACTTGAAAAGGGTGCTAAAAGCAATGATGTCTCCAAGTGCGATGGGAGATATTTGTGTCTGCTTTACCCTTGGCTTTTTGCTCTGGTTCAGGTAGGAGCGGGGTGGGCCGGCTGGCAGATCTGAGAGCGCGGCACGCCCCAGCGGGCAGGGCGCACAGCGCGGAGGAAGGCGCGAGTCAGTCTGGAGTGCTCCCCATTTATCAAGCTCACGCAGGCCGCCAGCCGAGCGAGTCTTTCTATCATTACACCTCTCAAAATCCGATTCATACCACTAATCCTGCCTTCATTCTCCCAGATTAATAACATCTCTTTCAACCTTCACAGTGTGATAAATAGACAAAGAGAGAACAAAAGGAGAGACAGAAGAGAGAGAAAGAGCTGGAGCAAGTCCCCATAATAGAGAGAGCCGAGAAAGAGGAGAGGGAAAAAAGGAGAGCGAACGAGAGCAGGCAGCGGCCAGAGACTGCAGCTACCTTAGAGAGCCGCTCTGAGGAGAGCTGGCGGCTGCGCCCCGCTATGCGCTGCGCTCCGTCCCCAAAGAGAAAGAAAGGCTCGTTAACAGCTCCTTCCTGCCTGCACTTTTGTTCAAATTCTTTTCTTCCCTTCCAATCCTGCTTTAGGTCAAATTCCAGTGAAAATGAGTCTCCTGGCTTTCCCATCTACTCCCAGCTTCCCAAACAGGCCCAGGAACCCACCTGGCCCTTGGCAGCAGGGCTGGGTGTGGGTACAAGACAGGACTGGGAATGGGTGTGGCACAAGCATGCCTAAAGCTTCCTCAGAGCTGTTCCCCTAACCTGAAACCTCACTCTTTCCCTGCTCTTTCAGCAGAACAGGAAGGGAACAGAGTAGAGGGAGGATCTGTTGGGGTCGTTCCCGAAGGCTCCGTGCTCACATCTTTCCAACCTGAGGCTCCAGACGGTA
Organism: Rhinopithecus bieti; assembly: GCF_001698545.2. Classification (NCBI taxonomy): domain Eukaryota; kingdom Metazoa; phylum Chordata; class Mammalia; order Primates; family Cercopithecidae; genus Rhinopithecus; species Rhinopithecus bieti. Next base: position 2,742,872 of record NW_016807423.1, on the reverse strand, counting down.
AAATCCAAGGCCCTCCACCCTCAGCAACCCAGTCAGATGGTGAAAGTAGGTGCCCCTCAGGCTCCCTAAAGCAGAAGGTGGTCCATGTCTCCATATTATGATGGAGAAGTGTGACAAGGACAATAACCCCCACTGGGCCCAGCCCCACCCTAACGAACTGATCTCTGACACTTGTCCTCTCTGTCCCACAGCTAGCCTACACTTGTCCCCACAGCACACTCCCATCCTCCACAGAGGCCCAGTTCAAGGCCCCCTTCTGGATGCCCATCTGAGCTCTCCCAGGAGAATTCAGTTACTCCCTCTCTGGAAATCCAGCAGTTCCATTAACCTTCCCTCTCCGGGCTCTGCAACACCATTTATATTACCCTGTAGAGACGGTGTGCTTCTCTCACTCCCCTGGGCGTCTGTCTTCTGAGTTCTCTATCTCCAAGTCCAAGCTGCCCATGGCACAGCACTTCCATCTGGGCACCCACGCCTTCACAATCTAGCAGAGTGGGGGGGGGGGCGGGGCTATACCAGGCTCCCAAGACTACCCTATCCCTTAGCACATTTGTGACGGGTGCGGGGTCAGTGCAAGTGGCACAGGCAGAGGGAAGGTCTGCCCTGCCCAATCCAGCCTAGTGGGAGGAGCCTTCTAGGAGTGTCAAGGCTTCTCTGAGGACAATGCCTTGTGATGTATAGGAAAGACCTAAGCGGACCCTCAGCAGAAAGCTGGTGGCCTGGTGGTCTATTTAGAGCAGGTCCCATCTAGGGAACATCTTACAGACACTCTTCAGATTCTTTCCTCCCAAAAGCTTCCCCACTTCCCTCCCTCTAACCCCTGCCCCAAAACTCAGCCTTTTTCTGGGCCAGAATGGCTGCTATCTACTCCAACTGTTCACTCCCAGGAACCCCATCACTTCCAGCCACAGCTCTCAAGTTTGCCCAGTCGCAATTCCACTTGGGGAAATAACTTGAAAGCAGAAAAAAAGAGGCTTCACGGGGCCAAGTAAAAGAGCAAACCACAAGGGGAAAGAGATGTTGAAATGGGCAGTCCTTGGGATCCCTTTCATAAAAAAATCCAGAAGTTCCATTAACCTTCCCTCAGCTCCTACATCAGAAAGATTCTCACACTTTTTTCTATCCCACTAGGCCTCCAGGATCAGACAATTGCAATAAGGAGGGTGAAAATGACAGTAACTGATGTTCATCCACAGGCCCAAGCAACCCAAGGAGGTGGGGGGCTAAAAAGGAAAAGCAAGAAGGAGAGAGACTGTATAGCCTCAGTGAAGGGGAACTGTCCTCCCTACAGTAAGCCCAGCCTGCTGGTGCCCTGGCTTTCAGGGCAGGCTGGGTCCAACTGGCCACACCAGGCCCATACTGTCTCTCAGCCCAAGGTCACAGCAGGGTTCCAGAAACATGGAATGGAGCCCCAGTCCTTCTTCCACTAAGCCTGTGTTGTTGGCAGATCAGATAGCCTCAGCCGGAGTCAACTTTGTAGTACCTTAGATACACACAGGCAGCAGGCCCAGACACCCTCAGCTTTGTTCTAAACAGGTTCCACACTCTCTAAGCAGCCAGGTGGCTTCCTGGACAACTTCCCCAGGGGCTCAGAAAGATGCTCTGGTCCTTGTGGCCCCACTCCTGAAAGGAGTACAGGCTTGGGCTCTGAGAAGAGAAGTCATGGTGTCCTCTCTATTCTCTGCTGCTATTGCCAGTCCTGACCCAACACACACTCTTGCCCCTCGCCTGGCCTTGCTTCCTCCAACTCTTCTAGCCCTCTCTGAGCGCTTCCTCCCAAGATAAACCACCACCCGGGCATCCAAGGCTGAGGAATACATCTCATCTCCTCAGGAGAGGGACAACCCTAGACCCCAGTAGGGGACAGGTCTGGGGATCAGGTAGGAGAAAGTCAGTCAGATACCAAAAGTCAGCAGATCAAGAAGCCAGATCCAAGTGATGCTTTTCCCTCGCTCCCAGAGTATTCAGTTCTAGAGCTCACTCCCTCCTCCAGGCAGCCAGTAGCACAGAGTAGGAAAGGAGAAGTTGGGTCCTAATGTGTAAAAAGCTCCGGCAAAGCAAAATCATTTACTCTTCGGTGCGACTGCTCAGCAGAGCTAATAAATCTTGCATGAGCAGGGCCAATTCTAATTTCCTAATATGAAAAGGCATTTGGATTGAGAGAGAGGGGGAGATAAAAGTGATTGAATCTCCAATAGTCCAGGTTACTGACAAGAAACATCCTGCTCAGCCCTGAGAGAAGGATGGCAGCACCCGCCCGCCTGCACACACCCATCCGTTCTGCCCCCCTCTTGGCGCGATACATCTCAGTCTCTTCTATTGACAGGACGTGGCTTTAAACACAGTTACACAAGTTATCATTTCTGCCTTCTGATCAATCTGAATTTTCAGGACAATTACCCTCTTAATCAATGATTGCTATCAGCAGCCCTGCGCCTGGACGGATTTCTCAGCAAGGTAATCATGCCGCCAGGCTGGACGGCGCGTGCATAGGCAATGAAGCTCCGGGTGGGGTCTCCTCCCTCCTTCCTGAGCCCCCATATCCCAGCGCTGCTGCCAGCATCGAGGACAAGGACGGCAAAGTGTGAAGGCCACTTCAAGGAGTGGTGGGAGTACAAGGAAGGGGGGGCAGCCACCCAGTCAGCCTTCCAAACCATCTGATTACAGAACAAACCTATTAAAAGCCTAGATTTACTGCCCACCACACTGATGCATCTCCACATGCCCTCCTGCCATCATTCCTTCCTCCTAATTAGCCTAATAAAGCCCAATTCTAATTATGGGCTCAAACTATTAGGGTGAGTAAGTACAAAGAAAAGAGAACTATTGGTTTTACTAATCTCTCAGAAGCTATTGGTTCTAGAAATTCCTTTTCTTCCATGGACCTGGTTCATATGGGCTACTGACTGGAATGGCAGGGGCAGCCTCTTTTCCTCAGATGCCAGGTATCCAGAGCTATCATAAAGCTGGCCTGGCTTTGAGCCAGGAGGCCACCCAGCCCAACACTCCCTCCCGCAAGCATCCTCCCACAGATCCAGCCCTCCATGCATAAAACAATTCAGAGGACCCCAGAAGAGGGAAGGAGAGAGAACAGTGGAGTCAGTGTTGAGTCTGCTCGAGGCCATATCTGCTACCCCGGGGACAACTCAAGAAAGTTTCTCAGATCACCTGTTGTTGGTGAAGGATTTAACTAAAGAGGCTTGGTCCAGGGCACTGATGAATGAACTTACACTCCTGCACAGGTGGCAGATACGCCTATACAGCTATACTCACAGCAGAGTGGGCTGGGGGTAAAACAGGTCCCACCAATTTGCTATTACATCACAAGGGGGGAACAAGAATGAGAAAGCTTGCATGCTTTTATTCACTGACATTTACTGAGTATTATCCACAGGCTAAGTGTTGGGGGTACAGCAGTCAACAATATAGCAGTGACCCCTATTCTCATGGAGCTCACAATGTACTAGGAAAGACAGACGTGTTTTTTTAAAAAGGCAAAAACGACAAAGTGAACTCGCACATGAAAGTTCTTAACAGACAAAAAGTAGAAACAACCCAAATATTGATCGATCACCTGATGGGAGAATTAAAAAAAAAGTGGTACTATCTCTACAATGTAATATTATTTGGCAGTAAAAAGAAATGAAGTACTAAATTATAATACAACATGGATGAACCTTGAAAATATACTAAGTTAGCCAGGTGCGGTGGCTCAAGCCTGTAATCCCAGCACTTTGGGAGGCCGAGACGGGCGGATCACGAGGTCAGGAGATCGAGACCATCCTGGCTAATACGGTGAAACCCTGTCTCTACTTAAAATACAAAAAACTAGCCGGGCGACGAGGCGGGCGCCTGTAGTCCCAGCTACTAGGGAGGCTGAGGCAGGAGAATGGCGTAAACCTGGGGGGCGGAGCTTGCAGTGAGCTGAGATCTGGCCACTGCACTCCAGCCTGGGCGACAGAGCGAGACTCCGTCTCAAAAAAAAAAAAAAAAAAAAAAAGAAAATATACTAAGTGAAAGGCTTGTCACCAAAAAACCACACATAAGAAGTTCCCAGAATTGCCAGAATAGGCCAATGTATAGAGATGGAAAGTAGATGAGTAGTTGCTGCAGGCTGGGGCATTTGCGGGGAAATGAGAAGTCGTTGTTAATGGAGTTTCTTTTAGTGGGGACAAAAATGTAAATTTAGATGGTGATGATGGTTGCACAATCCAGTAAATACACTAAAAAACAACAAATTATACACCTTAAATGGGTGAATTGTATGGTATATGAATTATATCTCAATTAAACTCTTCTTTAAAATAAGTTAATTCTGATCAAAGAAGTGCAAGGAACCCACAGCAAGCTCACCAACTGTGAACAAAGTCAGAGGAGGCTCTAGCACCATGCCTAGTCCTCTGAAGTCACTCGATATAGGTGTGTGAAGAGGGAGGAAGTTCCACTGGCAAACTGGACAAGTCTTCACAGAGGACATAAGAGGAGTTAGGTCTTGAAGGATAAGCAAGGCAAGATGTTGCCTAGATGTTCACTAGGCAAGAGTGCAGCAAAGGACTTCCTAGCCAAATGGAATAACTGTGAATAATGCTTGGAAGTTGACCATACAGGCTATCTTGACATAGCTCAAAGGGACTTCGAATGTCTCAAAGGTCAGGCTAGAGAGGTTACACTTCATTCAGTAGACACTAAGATTTTTCAAGTAGAGAAGATCAGTACATTGATAGTCTAGGGTTTGATGGTTAAGGCACAGGAAATAACTTATCACAGTTGAAAGGGCAGGGTTTTTGGAATCACAATATCCAGAGTTTAAATCCTTAAGTCCTTTTCCAATAAACTCTAATGACCAGTGATGGCTAGGATTTTGTCTATTTTGCTCACTATTTTATCCTCAGTGCTCGGCAGAGTGCCTGACCCAGTAGGTGCTCAAAAGCCACTTACTGAATGAAAATGAATGAATGAATGGAATGGCTATGTTGAATTCAATCCCATTTGATACACATTTGTTGAATACCTACCATAAACCTTGGCACTCTGGTTACACAGTGTGAGCTCTTCAAGGGGAGGGTCCCTGGGAGTCTGATCTCTGCCCTCAGTGCCTTACACAGGTTCTGTCTGGCACAGGGTAAGTCCTCAATCTGTATTAATTCCCTTCCCTCTCATAGTCTATGTAGTTTCCGTAAGACCCAGTGAATTCTTGGATAGGCTCGTCCTGAACATACCACTGTAGTTAGTAAGAGAAGGGAAGCTGAAGGGATGGAAGGCTTCAATAGAGCAATAGGAGCAGGTGGCAGTGCTAACGATATTTGCCCCAAAGCAAGCAATGGCGCTCTAGGAGGCCAGCACACAATCTGAGTTATCCAAGCTGGTAAAGAACTGGGTGGGAATGAGAGACCATTCTCACAACCCTGTCCTGCACCCAAGGCAATGGGCCTAAAGCAGGGAGAAGCTAGCATACTTGGATAAGGTGGAAACATAAGCTGCAAGACTTGTAGGTGGATGAGGAGGGGAAGATCTGGGGCTTATTTCCTAAGCAGTTTGTCCTGACCCTGGAGATCTGCCATTTCCATATCACCCTTCTGGTTAGGAGAGCCCTTCTGACCACAGTAGAAAGGGGCTTATTCTCCCAACCCCCAATTCCTATGGGCCTCTCCTCCACTCCCTCTTCTTCCCTCCCTTTCTTTTCTGCAGAGCTTCCCTCAAGCCATAAAAATAAAATAAAACACAAACACCCACAGTCCAGGAGGAGGGCGTCAGACAGATAATGGGCATTTTATATCTTTTTATGACACTCCCCATAGGCAGCTCAGCAATCACAGCGCAATAAAGGCAGGCATGCAGCTTGCATAGTTAAACAACTGCCGGGTAATTAGGCACACCAAACACACCACTGGGGAGGCCTCAGGCTTGCCCTGGGATCTGCCTGCAGCCCGCCCGCCTGCTTGCAGCCAAGTAGGTGCCAAGCCCAGGCCTAGCAACATAAGACCTGGTTGTGGTGCTGGGGACAGGCCACTGACAGCTGCCATAAGCACACTTGGGTTCATGCCTGTGCACACTCAAGCCCACCTGCCCACATCCACACAAAAACACTTCCTAAGCAGCCAGCCTGGACCTTATCTCCCCGGGGGGGGGGGCCACCCTCTTTTCCAACGAAGGCAATCTAGGGTCTCCTGAGGGCCCTGCTTTAGGGCCTTTAAAGAAGTCACAGCAGGCACTAGCAGGGACCAGCTCATCAGGGTAGCTCAAAGCTTACCGAGTGGCACAGGCAGGAGGCACATGAACACACAGACGTGTTTACATGGATCCTCTGTCTCTTGTAAATTTTGACTCAGTACAGAGCTGAATTCAAAATAATTTTTTAACACAGATGATTCATACACACCCCATACACATATTTCTATTACTGTACTTACCACTTCTACTGTGTTTTCCCCCCATCTGCCTATTGACCCATCCATATTCCCCACCAGACCAGGAGCTCTGTACAGGTGGAGACCAGGTCTGAGTCACCTCTGAGTCCAGAGGTCCCAGCCCATAGGACTTCACAGGGTGACTGGTGGCTGGAGGTGAATATAGATGTCTCAGCCCAGGCAGAGCACAGGACTCTTGCTACCTGAGACCTAGGTCCAGGGGATCTAAGCCCAACCAAGAGAGAAATGTCTTCATTAGGGCGGAGGGCACTGTACTATACATTGTCCACCTCTTCTCTAGCGCCCCAGCCGGTCAAATTCAGAAATTATAGGGAACTGAAAACCAATTCACGGGAAAAATAAATAAAAACCTACTACAATCCCACTTGAGAGAGCCAAAGGTCCCATCTATAGCTGCCATCCAGATCAGCCCTGAGGAGTCAGCCAAGGAAAGGTAAGGCACCCAAGCTCAAACCACTCTTCCCCCAAGGGAGGTGGCAGCAGGCCAAGTCAACTCACAGAAAGACCATGGGTTGAGCCAGCATGGTCACATATGAATGTGAATACACATCCAGCTACTTTATCCTAGTCTCTACCTGGCCATCATTTGGTGTCTGCCAAGAGAACAAATAGACGATAAGAGATCAGAGGAAGGGCCTCGGTTGTTCCCTGGCTTTAGGGTACTGAGAGGCTCCTCTCTTTTCCACCCACAAAGAAGCAGGGAGACAATGAGCTTCTTCTCATCCTGTATTCTCATGGTGAAGCCCAAAGCCTAAAGGCATTTGGCTTCAGTCCAAGCCAGCCCAAAATATGACAAGTGACAGCTATCCAAACTCCTCCACAACGCCTGAGTCCCCAGCTCTCCTGTCCTGATGCTGAGCAATGCCCTGCCTTCCCTGGACCCTCAACTTCTTCCAGTGGGACAGTGGAGCCATCCCAAGGCCAGAGATTGAAGGTGGTAAGGGTAAAAGAGGAACTTCTGCTGTCTTCCTTGCATCTGTCTCATTTTTAGATGGGAGCAAAAAGGGAAAACCTAAGTTTCCATGAATGATCTCATAATGGCAGAGATAGAAGAGGCCAAGAGACCACAAGAAGAAACTCCCTCATCCAACTCCCTTATTTGTTAAATGAGGAAACTGAGGACTCAGAAAGGGCAAGTAACCCAACACCAGAGCCCATGTCTTTCACTTCTAGAGTCAAGTTCAGTCCCGATCTCTCTGTGTTGCACCATATTGCCCTTCAAGGACAAGGGCCTCATCTGCCCACCTCCAGTACCTAGAGTCAGACCACAAATCCCATACCGACACATTCATCCACATTCCCATTTGTGGGCCCATGCACACATAAGAATATACACAGACACACTCAAGCCTGCACAGACCTCCCCAACTGGGTGAATGCACTTCTTTAAACACACACACACACACACATACACAAATGGATGCACCCTCTTACAGACACAGTGGTGTCACTCTCAAGAGACCTGGAGTACAAGGCCAATCCCTATCCTTGCCCATTCACTGACTGTCATTGACCACACAACTGATAATGGCGGCTGTATGTTTGCCTGGGTCTCCAGTTCAAACCAGGCCAGACTGCCTTCAGGTGGTATCTGCTATGGGCCAAGTGACAAGAGGGAAGCTATGGAAGGAGAGAAACTGAATTTGCATCCTCCTGGTCATGTGGCAGGCAGGCTTCCGAGTTTCTATTTCAGCACCCACAAAATAGGCACAATAGCCCTCGCAGCCCCTTAGTAGCTATGGGGATTAAATGCAATAATGTGTGTAAAGTATCCAACACAGATGGCATCAACTGGGGCTCAATGCATTGGTGCTCTATTATTACTGATACTGATAAACATGGTGAAACCTGCCTTTGCAGACTGACCTACAGGCAGTGTGGGAGATGGAAGGCAGGATTGTGCCTCCTGCCTTGAAGGAAGTTACCCCGTCTTTCTTTTCCTCTTCTTTTCTGCCACTACTCCCAGTTTCAGGGTCTAGAGTAGCAACAGCAAAATCAAAAGAAGAGGAAACACACACACACACACATAAACCCTGGGGACAAGGCAGACTAACTTTAACCCTCTCAGACTCAACAGATATGTTCATCTTTCCCCTGCCACCACACCCCATCTTTCTCCCAAACTTTTCTATAGTATTTATGCCTCTTAGTTTGCTGAAGTCCCCTCTGCTTGTCTAGCTCTGTGGACTAAGAGAAGCAGTATATCTAGTCCGTTTGCTCAAGTGGCTTGTGGTTCCTCACCCAGACAGACCACCCCATACACAATAGCAACAAGGAGGCATGGGCTCCACAACAACAAGGTGGCATGGGCTCTGAGCTGCACTGGGCCCTAGTAACTGGCCCAAATGGTTGGAGTACACACTCAACAGAATACCTAGGTTTAAATCCAGGTCCCAAACACACCCAGCAGAGCTCCCAACTTTCCTGTGCTCCAGAGCGAGCCCAGAATTCACTTCCTCAAGAATGCAAGAGAAAGGCAGGTGGGGCTCATTATGGGACTAGGACTAAGAGGCTGCCTCATTTGACAGAATACAGACTGTGAGCAGCAGCCAGCAAGAGAAGGCAGGCCCTAGGGTGGGCCTGCCATGGAGGGCACTATAAGAACTCCAGTGGGGAGGTCGCTTTGCAGCAGCTGCAGGGAACCTCGAGAGAAAGAAAGAATCCCAGCTGCCTTGAGCTGATTCCCTCACCTGCTTCTTTCCTGCTCCCCCTCCTGCCATACCCAGTGTAGCCACACCCACCAGGGATGCAGAGCAAGGCAGGCTAGCTCTCCAGCTGAGGGTATACCAAGCTGCTCACCTAACACTGAGTGCCAGCATTCCTCTAAGAGCTTTACAAGCATGATCTAATTGATTCCTCACACTGTGATTTCCCACATTTACCGTAAGGATATAGAGGTCTTCTGCCTACGGTCTCAGACTGTCCATAGCTAATATGCTAAAAGGTACGGTGGCTGCTTCCCTCCCTGCTATCGCTGGCCCACGGGCTCTCTCTTCCCTTCATGCATGTAAACGTGGCAGTTTTCTGGAGCTACTGTACCACTCTTAGAAGGCAGTTTAGGCTGGCAGCACTCTAGACATTGGCCAATGATTCCTTACTGCACATGCTCACTCTCACTCCTCTTTTCCTCCAGTAAAAGCATACACATGGCTGGTCCACACAAGTAGCTTAAAACACCTGAGAACTGCTGTGTGTAGTTCCCCAATCCTGCAAAGTGCTTCACCACTTCAGGCCTTTCTTCACACTCCTCCCTTTGTCTGGATGCACTTGCACCGTCACCTGAGAACGTACTCATCTTTCAAGACTCAAGTATCTCCACCAAAACCTTTCTTGATTTTCTCTCCCACACCCCAAATAAAAATGACTCCTCCCTCTTTTGCACTGGCAGCAACAAAGTAAAGCAGTTAAGAGCATGGACTCTGGAGTCTACTGCCTAGATTCAAATACTTACTCTATCACTCACCAGCTGATGAACCTCTCTGCCCTTCAGTTTCCTCAGGTGTACAATGGCTAATAATGGAACTTCTCCCTTAGAATTGTTTGAGGATTAAGTGCGTTAATTTGTAAAAAGCATTTAGAACAGCACCTGGTTTTATTATTAATTATCTCTACCTTACAAATGAAAAAACCAAGGTTCAGGGAAGGTAAGTAACTTGTCCAAGATCGTAACACAGGTAGATGATAAGGCCAGGAATTGACCTAAGGTGAAAGTGCCTCTGTACTCCATTGGACAGCCAGGCATGCTGATGGTAGCCAGAATCAAGGGTGTGAGATGATCGACTCTGTTCCTCAGTGTGAGTTGAGGGTAAGCTGGTCCAATAACAGCATTAAGCTCATCCTTGCCAATGCTCACATGAACTCTGCTGTGAGAGACTCTTTTTCCTAGCTCCTGCCCACAATGTCCTGTACGTCTACCTTGATCTCCTGTCCCCCCTGACTCCTCTTCTCCCTGTAGCCTAGTCATCTCATCTCCAGTGGCCAGTACCAGGGTAAGGGAAGGGCAAGGGCATAGTGCTATCATTTCATCCTCAGGTCAATTCTAGAAAGTGGATATGATTTTTCTTGTTTTATAGAGGGAGCTACCAAGGCTCAAAGAAGTTAAGTGACTTTTCTAAAACCCCCCAGTTAGTAAATGTAGAGCCAAGATTCCATATCAGGTCTACTTGACTCCAGAGCCTAAATTCTGTGTGACAGGTATTAGTCATCATTTACAGGTTCAGAGAGGGACTTGCTCCAGATCACTGAGCTAGTGAGTAGCAATATTAGAAATCCAAGCCAGACTCCTCTGGCTCCAAAGCTCTTCCCTTGCACAGCAGTTTCCAGCTGTGAGCCACATCCCACCTCCCCAGGACTCAGTGTATACACCATGTATCACCTGAAGACTAAATGAGGGGTAAATCTCACATACAGCCGTACTATTTTTCCAGGTTTCTGCAGATAATATTGTAATTAATAAAACACAGGCCAGGCACAGTGGCCCATGCCTGTAATCCCAGCACTTTGGGAGGTTGAAGTGGGTGGATCACTCAAGGCCAGGAGCTCGAGACCAGCCTGGCCAACATGACGAGACCCCATCTCTACCAAAAATACAAAAATTAGCTGGGCATAGCAGCACACCCCTGTAATGCCAGCTACTCTGGCAGCTGAGGCATGAGAATCACTTGAATCTGGGAGGCGGAGATTGCAGTAAGCTGAGATCACGCCACTGCATTCTAGCCTGGGTGACAGAGTAAAAGACTGTCTCAAAAAATAAAACACAAGTCCACGTTAAAAAAAAAAAAAAAAAAAAAAAAAAAAAACGAATTTACTACGGTTTTTTTTTCCATTATGTACTTTATCACTATATACGCAAAACACAAGTTCCACAAGTCCTGAAGGAGGAAGGGAATGTCTGTGGCATTTTCTGACATTGCTAAGAGCTCCTTGTACTCTGCCTGCTTACTTCTCTGAGAGCTCTCCAAAACCACACGTAAGTACCTTTCCTAAGGTACTGTCCTGATTCTCGGTTACAAACTCACAATCGAGAAATGTCTTCTGTATGGAATAACTGTCCAAAGGTCAACAGCAGCAACAGGAGGCACAATCCCTTCTGGGACCTGAGTCCCATAAATGCTAAGAACTAATGCAGTTTCCAGCAAAGTGGACCCAAGTCCTGAGCTATGGAAGGAAGGAGTCAGGGCAATGAATTTCTGTCTTTCGTACCTTAACCTCTAATTCCTTCCCTGCCCACTTCCCTAAGATACATGGTCTGAAGAAAAGAGCACACTGACCTGGGTTCAAATCCTAGCTTCACCTCTTCCTGGCTATGTGCCTTTAGGCAAGTTTCTTAATTTCTCTAAATTTATTTGTCTGGGAATTCCAGCAGAGGAATAGGCATCTGGACTCTGGGGCTCTTTAGTCTAGCCCAAGATTCAGTGTGGATTCAATTAATGCTTGTTGATGCCTACTGTGTGCCAGGTCCAGTGCCATGCACTGGAAATTCAGAGATGGGTGGTATACGGACTTCAGTGGGCTCACAGTATAGTGGGAAGATAATTACAAAAGCATGCAATACACTCAATACAAAGTTCTGAAGCCATACAAAGGAGGAAGTGACTTACTATTTCTACCAGAGGTGGGGGAACATCAGAGAAAGCATCACCTACAAGGGTTTTGAAGGATGAACAGGAGCTTCCCAACACACTAAAAGGGGAAGGCAATGTAAGAAAAGGGAACAGTATATGTAAGGGGAGGTGAAATAGTCATGTATATTTGAAAAACAGTAAGAAGTCTGATATGGCTGGAATGTTATGGAGAGACAGGAGATGTAGAGATAGGAATGGTGCAATCAACTAGATCATCCAGGGCCTTGGTATCTTGCTCAAGAGAAAAGATGGGGCAGAGCCTTTACTACATACCCTTGGCTCTGGTGCTCTTCCTGTCAAAACAAGCACCCTGCAATCACACCCTTTCCTGTGCCTTTGATTTAAGAGTTCCCCTCCTGGCCCTGACAGTAAGGCATTTCTGTCCCACAGATTATAACTCACTCTGGGCTATTATTCAGCTCCCCAGCCCTGGCCCTGCTGCAGTTAGTCCAAACATAATATCCTTCATGCATATATTATCTGTCTCCCTATTATCTGGAATCATTTCGGAATTAAATTTCAGTCCTGCAATATTGGCTTCAGGAGCGGCGCGCTTTATGGGCTAGTCAAAGGTTAGAATACCAATCAAAATAACAGTGCCGATGCAGCGAGACATTTTAATATTCCAAAACCCGGTAATTGTAAAAGGACATAATATTTTTTCCCTGATTACCCCAAAGGCAACACATGTTAACAAGGCGAGGGAAGGAGTGAAAGAAATTTCAGAGTTCAGACAGCTGTAAGACATATTTAAAGGAAAAGCCCAGGCTGGGCACTACACCATGGGGGCAGGGAGATGGGAAGAAAGGAGACATTCCCTCTAGCTTTGGCAGCCCCTCACTCCAAAGACAGAGATAGTCCTCTATCTCTGGACTACACTCCAAGAGCTTATTCCCAACAGCAGATGTTGCAGAGAGTGGGTTGAAAAGGGGAAAGAGCTCAGGATCTGGAGTCTCAAGGCTCAGGTTCTTGTTTCAGCTTACAATTCAGTAGCCTCCAGCCTCCAAGACTCGTCCCTCCTGGGGTTCCGGCATCAAACCCAGCAGCAAGCACTCTGGGCTGCTCTCCCACTCACTCTCTTCTTATCTTGTGCCTGTGCTCACACCTCCGCCTCATCTATACCTAGTGCTCTGTGCATGTGTTTTTTCCCAAAGAGAGATGAAGGACCTGATCTACTTGGCCTGCAGAGCTGATTCCCATCAGGACACTAGCCCACAACTGCCCACTGCCCCACAGACAATGCTCTGCACTTTGGATGATGCCCAAGACCGAGACCACAGCCCCAGTCTGGTTCTGACCTCAGAGTGACCCAGAAGTAACTGCCTTCAGCGCAAACTCTCCCCCTCTCCAAAATAAAACAAAAGAAACACCTTGCGGAGCCCCCTAGCTATTCACACCTCTCTTGGTTTTCATTTTTGTTTGTTCTTTTTTCCAAGTTAGCTTCTGAATAGCCCCAGCAGAGGAGCTCTGTGGCCAGCACCTTGCAGCCACCCTTCTATAGTATCCTAGCTTCCATAGCAGCTTAATCCTCACAGCTCCCCCAAAAGTGAACAGACTAGCAGGGTTTTGGATCCCCTCACTCCTGATGACTTCCCAGCCAGCTCAGCCCACTTGCTGAAGCCTCCAATCTGCATCATCCCGACCTGCTGACCTGCCTATGGCCCCCAGCAAAGAACTTCATTAAGGCCGAGAATTTATTCCTCCATAAGCCCTTAATTTATTACTGCACTGATTGGGACTCTGAATGCTCCAAGGTCAGGAAAAGTCGCACTCAATCGTAGACACCAACCCTCCCTTCGGCAGTTTCTCCTGCTGCACCCTCCCAGGGGAGGGGGAGAGACAGAATGCTTCTTGGAGGGACCCAAGATTTTCTTTAAGAGCTGTTCCCAATCCCATCCTCTTTAGAGCACCCAGAAATTGCAGCAAGGCATAGTGTACAGATGGCAGAGGAAAAGTGGAGCAGCAATCTTCATACCCTGATATATCAGGGTCTGTTAAATTCTGGGTGGCCCTTGTCCCTACAGCTGCTAGATTTGACTGGCTGAGGCCTGCCTGCCAGGACTGACTCAGAATCCTCCTAAGGCTGCCTGCCTGCTTCTCCAGAAGCCCACCTCCCTCAGTCCATTTTGTGTTGCTATAAAGGAATACCTGAGGCTGGGTAATTTATTTTTAAAAAATTGTTTATTTGGCTCATGCTTCTGATGCCTGGAAAAGTTAAAGATTGGACATGGGGTGAGGGCCTCAGGCTGCTTCCACTCAAGGCAGAAAGTAAAGGGAAGCCAGCTTGTTCAGAGATCACATGGCAAAAGGAAGCAAGTTGAGACAGGGGGAAGTGCCAGGCTGTTTTTAACAACCAGCTCTCTTGGGAATGAATACGGTGAGAACTCACTGACATCCCCCACTCCTGCCCCAGAGAGGACATTAATCCATTCATTCACAATGCAGACACCTCCCATTCGGTCCCATCTCCAACATTAGGGACCAAATTTCAACATGAGATCTGGAGAGGACAAACATTCAAACCATAGCACCACCCTATTCAGGCCCAGGCGTCAGAGGGAATTCCACACAATTTGCAAATATGTGTGGTGTGCACACGCTTGTGTGGCTATGTGTGTAGGTATGCATTTGTATTACATTTATACATATGTGTCCATGCACATGCAATAGGGAAACATATTTTATGCGTGCATGCATACATACACATACTCACATCCTTACGGAAGTCTCATCCATCCTTTCTGTTTTTTGATTCCTTATTCATAATAACATTCTTTTCCATTCAACATCAGCTACCCATTTCCATGGCCATACCCTGAGACTCAGAACCTGCCAACACCTAGAACTGCCCCATCTCTGAAATCACTAATTCAGACACCTATTCTCTAACCATAATCTCTAATCCTTCCATCTGGCATGCTAAACTATACCCAGCATACCAGTTCCTCATTTTATTGGTACCTATTTACTTTTTCCACATCCATCAGAACCCCTGCTATCTTATTTTCCTCCAACATCCAGCTTAGCTCCCATAATCCATCTTGTCAACTGCTGTCTTACCAATATTTTCAATTCCCTATCCCTTTCATCAAACCTCCTTGAGGAAAATCTCCACCCTGGATGAATCTAAATGTCTACTTTCTCCATGCCCACAACCAGGCAGCTGAGGTTCAATAACGAAAAGTCATACAACTGAACAGAGTGGTTCCACAATGAATTAATACAAGCAATCTCAACTGGATCCTCAACACTGCCTAGAAATCCTACTATACTTCTCAAGTCAGTTCATACATCTATTCTTTACTAGAACTACAGCAATCCTGTAAAGCCTCCCCAGCCCTTCCCTATTAGTGATCAGCAAATGACTCATCTTGTTTCACACAGAAAAATAAAAGCCATCAGATGGTAACTACCTCAACTTGCTGCCACCAAATCTACAAGCCCACCTACCTCCATTTGTGCCCATCTTCCTCTCCTTCCCTCCTGTCCCAGTAGAAGCAGGGACCTTCCTCCTAAAGAGAGCCAATTTCAAGAGTCTAGGTTCTCCATCCCTTCTCCTCTCACCTCCTCAGACGCCTCCCTTACTGGCTTCTTCTCCCCTGCACCTTCAACAGGATTTCCTTTTCTAATAAATCCTACAGAAAAACGCGTCTTCTACCTTAAAAACAAAACCCACTTTAACCCCCACTTGCCCCGCCACAGCTCTTGTCCTTTCTCTCTCCTTCAACATTTCTCAAAAGGCTGAAGTTTCTCTATCTCCTCATTTCTCATTTACTCTTTAGTTCACTCCAATCTGGCTCCTGTCCCTATCATGCCACTTGGGACCAAGATCACTGAGGCCCTTGTTATTAAGTTCGGGGCTCATATTTTAGTCTTCCCCTTGTGCAGCCCTCTCTGAACTGACCACTCCTCTTCTTCTGAAACACTTTTTCTTGGTTTCTGCAATACCACACTCTTATGACCTTTCTTCTTCTATCACTTTTTTACTCTCTCTGTCTCATCAGCATTTAGCAAAATTAAATTTAAGTTCAAGCTCTGCCACGTACTAATGTGAAACCATTCACCAAGTTTCATCATTTCTCCACACCTTGGTTTTCTCAACTTTAAAATGTGAAAAATAATAGCAACCACTGAACTGGGTCCTGTGAGGACTAGACAATGTAGGTACATAACCATAGTGTCTAGCATAGCACTGTCCAATAGAAATATAATGCGAGCCACATATGAAACTTAGAATTTTCTAGTAGCCACACTAAAAAGTAAAATGAAACAGATAAAATTATTTTAATAATTTATTTTATTTTAGTATAGCCAAATACTATTTCACATGTAATCAATACAAAAAATTATGAGACATTTTTCATTTTTTCATACCAAGTCTTTGAAATCTGATGTGTAACTTACACTTACTGTACATCTCAATTGGGATGCTAAAACTTCACCAGAAATACTTAATCTGCCAAGCGCAGTGGCTCATGCCTGTAATCTCAGCACTTTGGGAGACCAAGGCAGGTTGATTGCTAAGGCAAGGAGTTGGAAACCAGCCTGGCCAACATGGCAAAACTCTATTTCTACTAAAAATACAAAAATTAGCTTGGCATGGTGGCACACACCTGTAGTCCCAGCTACGTGGTAGGCTGAGGCACAAGAATCACTTACACCCAGGAAGCAGAGGCTGCAGTGAGCCAAGATCATGCCACTGCACTTTAGCCTGGGAAACAGAGCAAGACTCTGTCTCAGAAAAAAAAAAAAAAATGAAATACTTAATCTGTATTTAGATTTTATACAATTAACAGTTTAAAATGTAGATTCACCAACTCACGTTGTACTAAACATAAAATTTTCAAGGAAGTTTTAATTAATAAATTTTTCTGAGATGGAGTCTCACTCTGTTGCCCAGCCGGGAATGCTGTGGCATGATCTTGGCTCACTGTAACCTACACTGCCTCCCGGGTTCAAATGATTCTCATGCTTCAGCTTCCCGAGTAGTTGGGATTACAGGCGGCTGCCACCACATCCGGCTAATTTTTTTGTATTTTTTTTAATAGAGAGAAAGTTTTGCCATGTTGGCCAGGCTGGTCTCAAACTCCTGACCTCAGGTGATCTGCCCACCTCAGCCTCCCAAAGTGCTGAGATTACAGGCATGAGCCACTGTACCTGGCCCAGGAAGTTTTTCATTTAAATTGATTAAAATTAAATAAAATTTAAAATGTGCTCTTCATTCATACTAGCTATGTTTCAAGTGATACACTGCCATATGTGGCTAGTGGAAACTATGTTGGAAAACAGGTCTAGCACACAAAATGCAATCTGTAATTCAGGACTATTTATTATATTTTCTTTCTATTTTTGACTATTCCTTCTCTATCTCGCAAATGTTGATATTTCTCAGTCCTAGGCTTTCTTCTCACCCTATACCCTCTTCTTTGGCAATCTCATCCACTTTCATGCTTTAATTATCAATCACAGACCAATAACACCACCAATTTTTTTTGTTTCTTTGAGACAAGGTCTTGCACTGCAGGCTAGAGTGCAGGGGCACAATCATAGCTCACTGCAGCCTCGACCTCCTGGGCTCAAGGGATCCTTCTGCCTCAGCCTCCCAAGTAGCTAGGACTGCGAGCACGCATCACCAAGTCTGGCTAATTTTTTAATTTTTTTGTAGAGATGAGGTCTCACTATGTTGCTCAGACTGGTCTGGAGCTCCTGGCCTCAAGTTATCCTCCCACCTCAGCCTCCCAAAGCACTGGGATTATAGGTATAAGCCACCATGCCTGGTCTTCAAATCTGCATCTCTTATCTAGGCTTGACCCCTGAGCCCCAGACCTATGTACTTAACTGCCTCCTCAATGTCTCAAAAGCATCTTAACTCATATGCCCCACATTGACTTCACCTTCTTTTCCAATCCTGAAACTTCTCCTTCTCCCATTATCTCAGTCAACTCATTCCAATTCAGTTGCTCAAATCATAAATCCCGGGGTCATCATGGTCTCCTCCTTCATCCTCAACCCTCACAACCAATCACCATTTCCTGTTTATTATACAATCAGTGCTACTATAATACTCGTTGAAAGAGCAAATCTGTCCAATGCAACTGATGTATTGGGAACAATTTATAGTAACACAAATTTGACATTTGCTTATGTGCAATTTTGTTCAAAAGAAACACCAGATAAACACAGGAAATTATACCTCACTGAACAGGGCTGGGTAGGAATATATAAAACATATACGTGCACACATCTTAAACATCTACCAGTCACCTAGATCACCGCATGTTATGGACCACATTCATCTGGTTACAATTTTCCATCTGATTTCAGATGATCTTCTTCCACTACTTCACAATAACTCACAAGCTGCAACCCTTCTCATGCCCATTTCTATAAGCAAACTTTGGGGTTTTACAGAGTAAAGTACCGTATTTATTGTGGTATTTATGTATTTCTTAAGCATTAATGTGTAAAACTATGCTACGATTTTTATTAGATTTCTATCTTTTATGTGTCACTAACTGAATTTTTATTGCATGACTTTCTCTAGCACAGTGAGATTTTCAGAAATCTATATGTTGCATTATAGCAGAACCGACTATACCATTTAATAGTCAGGAATTGGCCCATTTCTCTACATTTCCACTGCTACCAGTTCAATCCAAGTAATTACCATCTTTCACCTGGACCACAGAAACAGCTTAATTCTGTGGTTCTCAACCAAGGACAGTATTCCTCCACTCCCACCCTGGCCAGGCCACTAGAAATGTATATGGGGTGATATTTTTTATTATCACAATGACTTGGAGAGGGGCACTATTGGTATTCAATCAACAGGGGCTGGGGATGCTACAAGTTCTGCAATGTCACCCACACAATGATTTGTCCCACCCAAAAATGCCATAGCCCTATTAAGAAAAACCAGCAACTGGTCTCCTGCATCTGCTCTTAACTCCTTCTACACTACAGCCAGAGAGAACTTTCTTAGAATGCAAATCAGATGATACCCCTCTTATATTTAATACCCATTAATAGCTTCCTCTTACCCTAAACATCAAGGTCAAAATCAAAGTGTGGTCTATAGGCTCCTGACTTCCTTCTAGCCTCATCTCATGCCACTCTCCTTTTGCCACCTTCACTATGTTTTAGGCATTCATTCACTCAACAAATAAGGATTAAACATCTGTGTGCCAGGAACTATTCAGAGTGATGGCGGTAGAGCAGTGAACAAGAGACATAAATTCTTTCTCTTCCTAGAACTTACATTCTAGTTTCATAAAGCTGCCAGGCTTCTCCTCACCTCAATCTCTCGTCACATGCTACTTTGTGCTTAGTCAATTCCAACTCACTCTTCAGGTCTCAGCTTAGACATCCTTCCTCAGGGAACAATTCTCTGACCCCACCCTATTAAGTTAGTTCCTTCTTATATGATCCATGACTCTGAACTGTTTAGTGTTACTCAATGCAACTAAAATTATTTATTCAATATCTACCTTCTTTTATCCCCAGGCCCTCACACAGTACCTGGCACACAGAAGGCATTCAAAATATTTATTGGCCAGGCACGGTGACTAATGCCTGCAATCCTAGTACTTGGGGAGGCTGAAGAGGGCGGACTGCTTGAGCCCAGGAGTTTGAGACCAGCCTGGACAACATGGCAAAACCCCATTACTACAAAAAATACAAAAACTAGCCAGGCATAGTGATGGGCACCTGTAGTCCCAGCTGCTACTTGGGAGGCTGAAGTGGGAGGATCATCTGAGCCTAGTAGGTCAACACTGCAGTGAGCTGTGTTGGTACTACTGCACTCTAGCCTGCGTGACAGAGGAGACCCATCCCCCGTCTCACACACACACACAAAAGAATATTCATTTATTGATGAAGATATATATATTTTATATATATATATATGTATGTTTACCTGTGTGCACATATCTTTATACCTTATGAATACAAATGTATAAACACCTTCATGTCTGGGTATGTCTCCAAATACTTCTGCAGGTGACTGCTTATATGAATATGTGCATATACATGAACACATGTATGGATACAGACATGCAATCTGGAGTATACTCACTTGGGGTGTATGCATTCACATGCATATACATGTGTATATTTATGCATGTGCATGTGTATGTGTGTGTGTGTGTGTGTTTATTCTTCTGGCCCCTCAGTGACAGCTCTGATCTCCTGGAGGGAGCTGGGAGCAGGGCCCCAAGTCCTCTCTATGCTGACAGCTCAATAAGAATATAAGATCATTCAATGACGTTCCAAATGTCAGCAAACACGGGCCTGCTCCACTCTGCTACAGGGGAAGTAGGTGGCAGCGGGAGATGTGGAAACTTGGCCATTGAAAAGTGCCTATTTCCTGATGCAACCCACACCATTTCTGGAGAAGTAAGGGCAGCTGAAAGACAT
Source organism: Rhinopithecus bieti (assembly GCF_001698545.2). Taxonomy (NCBI): domain Eukaryota; kingdom Metazoa; phylum Chordata; class Mammalia; order Primates; family Cercopithecidae; genus Rhinopithecus; species Rhinopithecus bieti. The sequence continues at coordinate 2,722,405 of NW_016807423.1, read as the reverse complement.
TTTGCCTCTTCTCAGATTAGAGGTCTTAGGAAATAGGCATGGTGAATTCATCCCCAGTTGCTCACTCACTAGGCAAGTCTCAGGTGACCAAGCAGACCAGGACCTTCCCCACCTTTCTCAAGGAGTAATGCTCTGCTGGGGGAGTGGAGGAGGAGGAGAGAAGAAAGGGAAGGGGGAAACACAAAGTAAGATCAAGGACAGGAGGGAACCCTGTAGAGAACCAGAGCCTGGGTCACACAGGGGACACAAGGCATGGAGTAAGGCTTTTACATAATATTCCTGCAACCTTGACAATGACTTCTCTGGCTTTGCTTTTATCATTACTCTTTTTAAGCAGGAATCTTAGTGCAGCCTGCACCAAGTCACACAGCATAAAGGTCAGAAAGAGTACCATGCCCCTGGGCCTCCAGGACTCAGCAGCCTCTATGTCCTGAATGGCTGTTGGTAAGGACTGAGCTAAAGTCCAGAGTTAAGCCATCTCTCCTGTCGGGCCTTTAAGCACCCTTGCAATACAAAGTGGCTGGAGTACAGAGAGGAAGGGGTTAGACCCCTTGTTCTCCCAGACTTGCTCAGCTTACCTCACACGAAGAAATCACGAGGCCAACTAGGAACAGAGTCCTCAGTTTCCCCTTGTACCTATTCCCTTCCTCTTCAGGTCAGCACAGTCTGCAGGGGAACCAAGCTAAACAGACTCTGGGCAGCCTGCCTCTACTCCCACCCTTTGGGCCAGCAGCACCAAGGTGACCCTGCGTGGCAATGTTACAACATGAGTTGGCTGCTTTCCTGCCTTTCTGCCAAGGAACCTGGAGGCAGGGAGCTATCCATACACCAAAAAGTCTAGTGAACTTCACAGGGTAATTGTTCATGGTCAGCGCCTGCCTCGCCTGGCCGGGCCTTCACATTGCATTTGCTGAGGCCAGCAAGCAGCTCAGATGTGCTCTGACAGCCGGTATGCTATATTCCAGGGTCCATGCCTCGCCACACCCACACGCCTAGCCCCACCCACATGCCTAGCTCTGCCTTGGGGGACCTCTGTGGAACTAGTCCTCAAAGATGAATCCGTCAGCCAGCAATTACTCACTAAGCACATACTCTATACCCAGCCTTGGCCTAGCCACCGGAGACACAGAGAGGAACCAGACTTCATCTCTGTGATCCAGATGGCCATGTGTGGAAGGAAATACACATGGATTCAGTTTCAACTGAGATAAGTGATTTCCCAAGTGCCAAGGAACCTCAAGGCAAGAGACTGACTGCTGGGCTTCTCAGAAGTGAAAACTGAGTTGAATCTTCCAGGGCAGGGAATATGTCGATGAAGATGACTGAGGGACATTTCAGACAGAAGGCAGGCCATAGGGCAAGGCCCAAACCTAGGGCAGTGCCTAGCTTCTTCAGCATAAGAGTAGTAGTAAGCAGCAGTTGCCCAGTTTCATGGGAGATCAGCAGGAAAGGGGAGTAGGAGTCAAACTGCAAACAAGCCAAGTGCAAAGCACCTGTCCACCAGTGGAAAGCAAAGGACTTCACAAATGATGCCACAAAGTATGGAACTAAGTCCAAGGTCATTGTCAGTGTGGCACAAATACTTACAAAGCTTTCTCTTCCACTGCTACTCCACATGTTTGCTTAGCTCCAGGCCCCACACACACCAAAAGCATGCTGCCCTCCCTGCCGAGAAAGCATTCTCTTCTCCTCCTATCCATATCCCACCTTCCTTGAATGCCCAGGTCAAGACTCAAATCCTTGCCATACCTAGCCTCACCCCCCTTGACCTCTCTCTTCTCTAAGCGCCCTGGGAGCCACTACCTTGACCCCTGGTGTGTTCTCCTTTCTCTGAGCTTCCTCTGACTGGTAGCATGAAGCTCCTGAGGCTGCTCCAGGACTGCTGCCCTTAGATCAGAATGATTTATAGAGGTGAGTCTCCTTAGTGCGCTGGGCCTCCCAGAGCAAGGATCCCCCTAGAGCAGGGATACTCTGCTAGGAAAGTACAGTTTTCTAAGTGATTCATTCTCTTCCAGGGCTCACTATCCTAGCCACACAGGGTCCTTGTCGGTCCATAGCCTCAGCGCCAGCTCCCCAGATGTTTGACGCTACATGAGTTCCAGTCTCTGCCCTCATGTCCAAAGGGAAATGGACTCTAGATTCCATGGCTCTTCCTCACATGAACCAGGCTCTCCTGGAGCAAGGCAGGAACAAAGCCAACTTAAATGAACTCTGCCTCCCAACCAGAGTGATATATCAGGGCCAGTCAGGAGGGTCAGAGGTCACATTCATGATAACAACAAAGGAGAATACTTTCCCAGAGGCTCAGCTAGCGCCACGTCTCTCCTACAGACAAGGCAGCTCTGCCCACAGACTCAGCTCTGAGCAAGAGCCCCCAGAAATCTCCTCAACTGGACTTCTCTGCATGTCTGGGGGACACCAACTAGGGCAGTATCATAATCTGCCCAGCTGCCTGGTCCCCAAGCAGCTCTCCACTGTCAGAAATAACCACATTTCAGTGCATATTAGCTAAGGAAAAGGAAGAGGTTAAGAAAAGAGAAGAACAAAAAGAAAAGGAAGGAGAACAGATATAAGAAAAGAAAGCAAAGGACGGGGGCTCTAAAGCACAAGAGCACCAGGGGAAGCACCCAGTTGGAGCTCAGACACAGTACCTTTTTCAGATTAATCCACTGCTTGAAGTAATCCGCCACTGGCAAGCCCAAGTACTGGCACTGGCCTGGGAGCCTACAAAAAAAGGGAAGAGAGAACAAGTTGGGCGCATCCATGTCCCAGGTATGAAGTCTTAAGATAGGAAGTCCAACAGAGCCTACAAGACAAACAGACCTCAAAAGGTCAATCCATTAGCCATGAGTCCCACCCCACCAAAGAAAGGGACCCCACCTCCAGCACCATGGACACTGGGCTCCAGCTCTAGCCCTCAGATCCAAGTGTGAGAGCCCAAAAACTCTCTTCGAAATGACAGCAGCAGGCCACTATTTCTTAATGGCTTACAGTATGCCAAGCACCTTATATTTTCACATTTCATCTTCAATGCAATGCTGAGACATAGGTACTGTTGTCTACATTTTACAGACTAGAAAATGAGATTTAGAGAGGTTAACCAAGGTCCCACAGCTAAAATATGATAGTGCCAAGAACTGAACCCAGTTCTGTCTGACTCTAAAGCCTATGTTCTTTCTATGCACTGGTTTGTTGTTTTGCTACAGCAGAGAGGCAGACAGACAAGACAGGAGGAGAGAAAGGCAGAGCATATGATTTAGAGATAGATGAGCAGGGGTTTCAGCTCACATTTAAGCCTCTGGCTAGAGGTTTGTTTCAGATAGAGAAGAGGCCAGGCAGAAGGATAAGAAGAGGTCAGAATTTAAATCAAGGGTCTGTTCTTGTTTTTTTTCTTTAAATTAGAATTTATCAACTATCTCCCCCTCTAGTTGGTGATGCTGTTTTACTCAGACAAATCCACTCAATCAAACATGCACTGATGCTTAACGAGGGTCAGGAACTTAGGAGTCAAAAAGTAAGATGTAACTCTTGCCCATAAAGGGCTCAGTTTGTTCAGAGGTACGGGCAATGAAAGAAAGACAAAAACAGCCTTAAGTTGGAGCATGGGGGCATATGCAAGAATGGAGGAAGGCAATACTGGAAATAGCAGCCAGGAAAGATCATAGTCTTATTCCTAAGAGAAGAGCTTTGTCACAGGCAATGGAGAGCCTCTGATGAGTTGTGATTCACCAAGATTGTTCTAGAGGCAGCAAAAATAATAGACTAAAAGAGCAGGGTAGGAGCCGGGAGAGAGAAATAGTAGTGGTAAAGGTGGTGATCAAGGAACAGACATTAAGATGTAAAGGAGGCCTCCGTGACTAAATGAAATGTGCGGCCCAGTGAGAAAACAGTAGAGCTACGTTGCTAGCTTCGTGCTGCTCACTAAGATGGATCCAAAGAAGGAAGCAGTGGCATGGAGAGCCTATGTGACATCTGGAGCAAGCCAGCATTTGGTCAATTTTATTACTGTTTTTAAATGCTCTGCCTGTAGCATACCCACTTTCTGCCCAAACTCGGGGGGAACTGCTCCCCTGCCCCATTTTTAGTATGCCACTAGAAGGAAGCATGAGGTTGGGAATGCAGTTGTAGATATATGCCTGACACACAATAAGCACTCGATGTCTGCTGAGTTTGAAGTGCCTAGGAGATACTTGGCAGTGAAATGGTGTCTCAGAGGCAACTGGATATCCAGTTTTGAAGAGCGGTCTGGAATAAGAATACGGATTGCCAAATCATTAATATAATTATTAATGTAATCATTCACATAACTTAAGTAAAATTAAAGCCAGGAGAGTAAATCAGATCACCTGGGAACAGTATAGAGTGAGGTGAGCAGAGGGCCCAGGCTAATGCCTTGCAAGTTTTATTGAGCTAAAATGAAACCAGGTTACCTCCATCAGACCATCATCATACACAAAAGGACCTCACTTCATGAAGCGGCCAGATCTAATTTTGGACTCGATTCTTAGAACATCCTTCCTTAAATACTAAAGTCTGTCTCCCTGTAACATCTACCCATTGGTCCAAAGTATGTCTTTAGAAAATACAGAGAAAAAGACTTCCATCTTTTCCTCACAGAACCCTTCCAAGATCTGAGGGTCTAGAAAGCTTCCATGAGAGTCCTCTTCTCCAACTCACATATCCTTATCAACTTTAAGAGTTCCTCAGGAGACAATATGCCATGAGTCAGGACTTACCCAACCTATCCCCATTCCCAAAGGGCAGGGCCCCAGACCTTTCTCAGGGTATTAGACACTTAAAGTCAGACATGCTCTTTTGACCTCACTTCATGTTACCTGTGGTCAATCTAAACTGTGATAAAAGCGTGCTTCCCCTTTCTGGAATATATAGAACTGATTTTTGAGTTTGAAATGTAAGTCATTAGTGTCAACTGCCACAGAGTGGTCAAGCAAGATGACAGTTGGGAAAAACCCAATGGATTGAGTAACGAGGAGGTCACAAATAATCTTCGTGAAAGGGGGATCAGCGGGCTGAGTGTGGGAGGCGGAAGGAAACCTGCAAAGTGTGGAAAGAGTGCAAGATAACACAGTGGAGATTACAAGTGCAAAATCCTTTTCTAGAAAGTTTGGCTACAAGAATCCAGTTGAGATGACTGATTCCACTCCAGAAAGTTCAAAGCAGTTCAGCCTTCCCTCCATTACCCTTCAAATATTTGACAGATACTAACAGAAAATTGATCCCCTTGTTTCAGGCAGTGTATAGTAAGGATTTACTTTTATGAGACCCAAGATATCTCACCTGAAGAACAGGTTACTCTCAAACATCCAAGTGGCACAGTGACATTAACTACAACTGGTCAGTTTCCCGGAAGGGAAATTCTGGCTGAGGCCAAGATGATGAAGGAGTATCCAGACAGATGTGCCCATGTGGAATGAAGGACCAAGAACATGAGGAAATAAGGCAAGGTTTTTAAGGATGAAAGGTAGCCTTAGGAGCTAGAATGTGGTTGCCTAAAAAGCAGAACTGTAATCTGACAATAATTCTATTTCCTTCAATCTTTCTTTCATGTTCTTTATCCTTGGTATTTGTGAAAATCCTTGCTGAACTCAGCTATTTTAGAAAAATCACATTAAGGTCTATGAGTGAAGGGGGCCACCAGAAGCAGCAGAATCTACAAAGGGAATAAGTCAGGGGGACTGGCCAGCAAAAGGCAGGGAGCCTCAATCTTATTCTCCCCTAGCCAACTGCAGCACTCTCTTTTAGTTGACACAGGCCAGGAGTCCTTTTGGCTCTGGCTAGCCCTGGGAGAGGAAGGGGCGCTCTCTTTAGCAGAATTTTAAGGGAAGACACAGCTGTAGACATTTCCACTGTCTAAGAAGGGTCTTCGTCAGTAGCATCATACCTGTCCTTCTCAGACGAGGACTTATCCCAGAGGGGCCACACTGAGGACAGACCAGACTGTCAGGTTGGACACTCAGCCTGAGATATGGCTCAGCAGCAGTTCTGAGTGCCATTCTGAATTCCATGTCTGACTGATGCACATGGGGGTTAGGCACTATAATTCTCACTTAGGGGCTCTAGCAACTTGCAGGTACACACACAGTTTGCAGAGTCACTCGCAGGCATTCAGGTTGCTGAATAGTCCTCTGGGTGGTCCTAGCCCTATGACTCCAAGACACAAGCCATACAAATGTGGCAGGGCCCAGCCCCATCTTCATGAGAGACATAGGACCAAATGCCAGAATTTGAGCTCGCAGGTGCCTCATGGGAAGACAGCTACATATCTCTATCACACACCCTACCCCAGCTTAGAGGGGATCAAGACAGGAAATCTGTGAGGAAAGTGGGTTAGAGTGGTCATCATCCCTTACACAAAAGAGGAAACTGAGGCTCAGAGAAGAAAAGGATTTGTTCAAACAACAAGCCAAGGGTAGTACTAGAAACGGAACCTAAAGCTTCTGACTGCACAGGCATAAGCTGTATAGATACACTCAGGGTTCTCTACAGTCCCTGGGAAGGCAAAGCCTGGGGCCTTAGAGAAGCAAGTAGCATAGTGGTCACTGCTCAAGGCCACGCCTGGGTTCAAGGTTCTTAAGAGCCTAAGGTCAGTGGGTATCAGTGGGTACATGGTACCACCAAACTGTCAAAAAAAAAAAAAAAAAAGTCCCCCAGGGACAAAGGGTCTGAATGCTGTACATTCCTACCAGATCCTGATTCCAAGAAAAGAGCCACTGGCAGTGGGCCCTGGACTAGCCTGCGGGCACGAATGTGCAGGCAGGTTTATGGTGCCCAGGTCTCCATGCAGCTGGATTCACTGGGCACAAAGCTCCCCAACTGCCCAAACATCATCTGGTCATGCTTATTACTGCTGCCCAATGAAATTTTATGCACCGAGTCCACAGGTGTGATTTCCCCTTCTTTATGAGGGCCGGAATGACATCACTGATGGCCAATAGAAAAGAGCCAATTATGTCCAGGCCATAAAAAGGAATGAGATTTTTTTCAACCAAATCAAAAGTTCCTTCAGTTTCATGAATGCAAGAGGCCCCTTTAAGGAAGGGTCCCCCAATCCTGCCTGTGGGCTCAAGGGACATGATTGCTTTCCAAAGACTAGGGGTCTTAGGCCAGAAAGGTGGTCCACCCTTGGCATTTATCATGTGACCCTGCTATCACCACACTGGCCCCTCAAGGTCACCAGAACAGATGAACAAACCCTACCCTCAGACCCTAGTCAGCTCCTCTCTACTCCATCCAGGGGAAAATTAGAAGAGACAAGATACTCAACTTCCTTTATTACTCCTTTTGAATAACAGAAAAGAAAGCAAAGAGCATTCCCCCCGCTTAGAAAGAAGAGAACAATATAGAGGAAACGGGGGTGTAAGAAACTGCCCCTCACCCCCATAAGCACACAGCACAAAGCAAAAGGAGCCAGCCTTCCCCACCCCACCCCTCATTCAGCCCTGCCACCTGCAACTGAGCCACACTGGCTCGGCCCGAGACAGCCCTGATGGCAAACAGGTGTGGCTAGCCCGGCGCCAGCCAAGGCAGGGGAGTAGCTCATTAGGGGAACACCCCCCTAACTAATGGGTATGGCCACGGTGAAGCTATTGTGAGCGGGAGCTCAGCTTTGAAGATTAGGTGAGGCAGACGTGGGGGGAGAGTTGCTAAGCTGAGGCAAGGAAAGCTGCACATCCATGGAGGTCTGCCAGACAGACTGGCAGACAGGCCAACAGCTAGGACCAGCAAAAGAGCAGGCACCATGCTGGAAAAGGTGATGGACACTCTGCCTTCCACGCTTTCATCTCTTCAAGACTTAGGGGGAAACCCAACTCAGGGAGATGCATGTCATTCTCACTTTTAGCAGACTCAAAAATTTGAAGAGGAAGGGGACCAGCAGACTCTGGAGGCCTCCTTGGCTCCTTTCTCCCTCTCAAGAAAGGCTGTGGTACCTGGATCTTGGAGTGATGTGAGCTGGCAGTCCTGGTGCCCGCCAGCTCCAGGACAGGCACACACTATTCACCTGCAGGAGCAAACTACTGTATTCCATGTGATATGCAGCAATGAGGGAGTGTGGAGAGGCTCTGTCTTCTTCAAAGTCATCATTGGACCATGGAGGCACGGAAGGCCCAGGTTTGGGGAGGAGTGGGCCAGTAGAAGCCAACCAACCAGCCAGCTGGAAGATCCTACCACAGGGATACCTGTGAGGGGTGGGTGGGCTTGCTTCCATGCAGAGTTGCCACACTTGCTCATTCCAATACACTCTCAAAGAATGCTGTCGCTAGCAACCCTGCAGCTCATAACTGCCACAATTTCCTATGCTTCTCTCCAAGTCTTGAGCCTCAGGAAAGGGCCCATTCCCACTGGATCCCAGTCAGGGAGTCCTATCTAGTCAGAGCCTCCACAGGTAGCACGATGTGAGTCTGTGTCCAGCACATTCAGGCTACTCCAGTTGAGGTAGCACTTAGCTGGGGACACAGCTCTTTGTCTCTCCTGTTTCCGTTCCCCCACCCAGAGGAGATAAACAGACCCTGGGTGATAAACGGCCTGCCTTTCACGATCACTTTTCCTCAAGTTGAGGAGAGTAGCTAGTGATGGATGGGCTGGAATTTGGTTATCAGGAAGGGCTGTCAGCCAGAGGTGCCTATCTCCTCCCCCACTACGCAGGGCATCATTACACTGTGGCATCGAGGTAAAATATGACCAAGGGGAGGGAAGGAAGAAAGAGGGGAAGGCTGAGCTTACACACGGAGCAAATTGAGCAACAATGAGAGCAGGCACGAGGCTGGGACGTTAGTTATCTGCCCGTGACACCTTTTATCTCTGCACAAATTGGTCCTTCCTCCCCCACCGCATCCTCTTATACAAACAGAGGCAGACACAATGTGTCACCACTGCAACAGCGTAGCAATTTAACCCGAATTAGTGAGGGGGTCAAGCTAGGAAATAGGGGTTTCTCATTTCAACAGGTTCCTTAGTCTCAGCTCTGAACTACCACATTGAGCGAAGGAGGGTAGAGAGAAGGCAGACTCATAATTGAATTCACTCACTTGGCCGCTGCTGATGTATAAAAAATTAATGCATGAGCCTCATACTTATCAAAGCTGGTTAGTATCTATCTCACCTGCAAGATGCACCATGTCAGAAGACACAGCATGGGCCCGCCCCAGGCAGGCCTAGTACTCAGTGCCTTTAGCCGGGATAGGAATCAGCAAGAACAGGAAGAGAAAAGCACTGCCCAGGGACATCAGCCCCAAGCCATAAACCCCTGCTAGAAGCCTACAGGACAAAGTGCTGGGGAGGGCTGGGGTTACTATAGGAGCAGATCACATCAAAGGTGGTCCTTGACAGTTCAAGAATACACTTCAGCCTACACAGAAAAAAGGCATCCTGGCTCCACCTCCAAGAGAAGATGTCCAGGTTGTTCTGTGAATAACCCCTCAGACAGACAGTCCCACACTGCTGCACCTGAAACTGAGGATGCCAGTGGCAGCACTGATGGCACTGACAAGGCAAAAGAGCAGGGAGGAGAGGAGCCTGGCCTTTTCCCCAGTGACCTCGCCTACTGCAGGACCTGGAGTGACAGATGGAGATGGCACCTTGGGACTCATTCTCCCCATCAAAGTCCCCTGACGGTGGGGCATGCGGCTCAACCCCTGCCCAGTACCACGGCTCCACTACACTAAGATAACTTGGTCAAATGACCACGTGTCCTGGGGTAAGTGACTTCACCTCCACGCCCTGCTCTGTGAGGGTTAAAGGAGCCAACCAAGGGAAACATGCTTTACAAATAAGGCCTCATAGAAGGGATTCCGGCTATAAGGAGATCAATTAAGATCAAACCTGCAATGGCCTTTGGAGATGCTTCCAGGCCACCTGCATTGCCAAGACAGTGCCTTGGTCAGGAAAAGGATACTGGAGAAGGCTTGCTGTGGGTGACAGGAAAAGGGAAAGTTCCAGAACCACTCCACAGCTGCAAAACAAATTCCAAGAAGCTTGGGCTGAGGGGAGGAGTTATGAGTAGAGGAAGCACCTTGGGACTCATTCTCCAAATCCAAAGAATCAGCACACAAATACCAAGGAACAAAAGCCAAGACCCCAGGCCAGACACAAAATGAGAGAGCTTTCTACATCAACCAACCACTTCATATTCAGGAGTATCACTGAGACCCAGGACCCTCAGACAGAGGCTAATGGAACTTGATTTCTCTCTTGAGAGAGCTTCCAGGCCCACCTAGAAGATAACCACAGCAGACACAGAACGGTCACTGTAGGAGTGACTACTGAGAAGTGGCCATCTCACTTCTGCTGGTGGGAGGGCAATGTCAAGGGTACTCAGAGACTCAGCTGCAATTCCCCAGGCTCAAGCAAGTGCGCGTGCGTGCACACATGCGATCCCTCCATTCTCCGCTGCCGGCCCACAACCCTGGAGGGAATGCACTGCTGACTTATCAGCCCACTTTGCCTCCACACTTGCCCCCATCCTCTGGGACAGCTGCAGGTTACAATTCCAACCACAGGCTTCAGAAAGATGATACACTTGCTGGAGCCTGCGAAGGGTCAGGAGAGAGTACTGTTTGAAATACCAGCATGACAGCTGGCTCCTTGTCTGTCTCTTCCTCCCCTACCCCCTCCCCAAACTTGTCATGGTACAAGAAGTGTATAAGCAGCCCATCAGCTTTAAATATCAGTGTGCGTGAAGCAGGAGCACGAGAGCGAGGGAGCGGGAAGCCGACAGCAAGCGCCTCTGTCGCCACTGCCTGTCAGGGAACACTAATGAATTTCACCACCAGCAGCCAGGCTTCAGATGGGGGTGAGCTGGGGGCTGGGGGGTTTTCTAGGGAGAACTCTGGCAATATTAAAACATATTTTCCCAAAGCGCTGTTAATAAATGTCATTGCGGAGCTGAGAACTATGGCCTACCACCAGGACTTCAAGGGCAGAAAGGCGTGGGGCAAGCCCCACTGTCCTCTCAAACAGGGACGAGAGCGCAAGCATGAGGCTGGAGGCAGCCGGTTGAGCCCCACAGTGAGGCTGGGTGACCCTGGCAAGCCTCTCACTTCGTCTTGCCACCGTTACCCTCACTCACCTCATCAAGGCCTTGGGATGCCTTGTTGAGAGGACTAGGATAAGAAGGAAAGGCCTGAGGCAGGGAGAGATGACCAGCTGTGCCTTCCTGGCCAGACTTACCACCCACCCCACCTCAACCAACTTCAGCTCACTTACTTCACAGTGAGGCCCCACAGCAAGGGGTTACAGGCCATGCTTCCAGACTCAGGTGAGGTGGGGTGAGAAACTCTGGCACCAGTCCTAACAGGAAGCTACATTTCCCCCACAGATGTCAGGAGCCAGAGCTCCTTATTATTTTACAAAGAAATGGAGTGAGAGTGGGAATGTGACTTCCCAAGACCCTACAACTAGAAAGCAGTAAAGCCAGGAATGGAAACCAGGTCTCGTCATTCTAAAAGCCCTGTTCTTTCCACAATGCCACACAGCTTCTTTGAGGCAGGGCTGATCACCTCACTGTCTCCTGTGTGTCCTCTACCCCCAGGCTCTGTCCTTCCCCTCCATTACCCCCTACTGGTACACATGCACCTCTGGCCTGGCATGGGCCACAGCTGCCATGTAGCACTGGGCTGGGCTCCAGACCAGGGTGAACCCAGCCGGGCAGAGAAAGCCCTGGGAATGAGCCAGGCCATCACCTGGGAGTCTCCACAGCTCACAGGACATGGCTGCAGGCATAAGCCCTCCCTTGGGTGCCCTCTGCACAGCTCTGAGCAGGAGTGTCTGATCTGGCAGCGACCTGCTGTGCAGGGGGCAAATGACATTTAATTTCCTCTTGGTTTCCCTATAGTACAGACGAAAGGCCGTCACCTGCGTCTGGGTCTGGCGGCACAGCTGGAAGTGTTCCCAGACATGCTGCTCTGGAGAGTTCCCAACAGAAACCAGAACACAGGCAGTGCAGAGGGATGCCCCATGGTCCAGGTTGCTGGTGTTCCCAAGGAAAGCCAGCTTCAAATCCCTAGTGCCAAAGTTGCTCGAAGTCTCCAAAAGGCACTGTATATGCACATAGCGCCTCCCTGCTCCATGGCTCTTTAGCCTATCTGCCAACTATCTCTCATTTCTTCCCTATGGAGACCACATGAAGCATACAAGTGCCACAAACACCCTGTGGAACCATATGACAAGCACCTCCCCAGTGCCACAAATAGTCCTTAAAATTCTATAACTTGTATCTCCCCAGCCCCTCTCTAGGGAAACAATAAGACAAGTGCCTCTCCAGTGTCCTTTCCACGGCAACTCATCAGGGAAAGGCACAGTGCTCCACCTGTCTTGACTGTAGAAGTGCTGGAGCTGCCATCAAGGCCTGACCTGAGCTCTCTTTCCCAGATGGAATGGCAGAAGCCCCAGTAGGGAGTGGGTATGGAGAGGAGCCTGAGCAAGTGGTGGGAGATTTCCAGGACACTTTGGTCAGTGCCTCAGCTAACGAGCTATTCTCTTTTTGGTCAGGGAAACCAGGAGCTCCTTAGCAGACTGAGCTGTCTCTAAGACACCTTGCTCATCCCACTACAGTCTTCTCCTGGCCTGTGGCCATCTTGACCCTATGCCTGAGCTGCCATTGTGTGGCCTACGATGCCCTCTGGAGGCTCCGCAGAGAGGCATCCTCTTAGTGTTCAGGATCGGGGATGCAGTCTGACCTCCACTCTCAAATAGGTACTCAAGACACAGCTGTGCCTTTAACCCTCTAGCTGGTCTCCTCTGCCCTGATTCCAGCTCCCCTGACTCCTTCAAGAGGTAGAGGCACTTGTCCTATACAGAGTAAGACTTCTAGATGGGCATTAGAATAAGCTAGTGATTTTTAAAGTGTGTTCCATGGAGTCCTAGGGTTCTAATGAGGAACATCAGGCTACTTCATGGACCCGGGGAAGAGGAGGAAGAATGGGCTGGGCTTTTCCCCATCTTCAACCAGATTCATGCTGGGCTTTAAAATTCTGTTCAAAAGAAAACAAAGTTTAGTGCTAAAAAAAATACTACCATTCCATCTCTCTACAGTGCTCCTCTGGGTTCTCACAGCATTTGTTTTGTGCCTTTATTGCAGTGTCTTCATATTCTACCTTACTTACCCTATTATTAGGTATATGTGTGCTGGTCTTTCTGTCCTGATCACTTGGCAGTCCCCATAGTCCCCAGCACAGTACTTACAGGGCCCAGAGCAGCTCTCAACAGGTGCTGACTTTAGGCTACTACAGGAATGCCAACACTTCTGGGATATGCTGGGGTCAGCACCTTAAATGGCAATTTCCAACAGGATTCCTTGGGAGGGAAGAGCTGCAGTGGAGGGTAACTGGTATTTACTGAAAGGTCCTTGTGAAGATGTATAGCACATGCCACTCTTAAATCAATGAATGGGACACGGCTGCTACCATGAGCAATCATCTAAATCAACTTCCAGGGGACCAAACAAACTTTTGCATTTGGCCAATCTTTGGGAAAAATGCAACAAATTTCAACAGGAAATATCACTCATTAGAAGCTTCCAAACCCTGTGTGTGGGACCACGGGAACACAGGATGATGTTCATCAGATGAGCATTCATGGGTGTGTCCCCTGGCTTCCTGTAGCCTGTAGAGGAGTCACTGGTCCCATGTTTCTGGTTATACGACTGAGAATGGGCAAGGCCCCTTGGCCCCATCAACCAAGCCTACTGCCTGGGCCTCCTTCTCCAGCTAGGTTTAGGGAGGGGGCCGGGAAAGCAGGGGACTGTGCTCCTCCTAGCTAAAGCCACTTGTTAATAGGCCTTAGATTCCTTTATCCCTGGGGAAAGGAAGGTAGCAATGAGCTCTCTTCTCCACCCCCCTCCACCGTGCCTCCCAGCAGGGCCAGGGAGGACAGCCATTAGTGTGTGCCTCAGCAGACAATGGGGAGGAGAAGTCTCCAGAGCAAAGGACAACTGCAGCAATTAGAATGCAGGGAGGTTCAGAAGCTATTTAACTGGGTGACCCCTGAGGTCGCTGCATCTGACTCCCATCCCTGGATAAATATTGTATGAGAGGGGAGGGGGTGAGCGAGGGAGCCAGAATGCTGCTCCTCCTTCCACTCCTTTCCCCACCCCATGCGCTGCCTCCAGCCACATACACCAGGAACATTATTTACAGTCCTGACAGTCAGAGCAATCACTCTGCTAACCAAGAGGGAATGGACAAAGTCGACTCACCAAAAATTGACTATGGCAATTGAAGAAGAAACCAGAGCTGAGCCAACAGAGCTGAGGGATGCAAGGCTCCCTCCACAATCTGGGTCCAGCCGAAGCAAATATTCTGTCACCCCAAAACCCCAAACTACTGGCAGGTGAGGCTGGTCTCAATGGCAGAGAGTAAATCACAAAAATAGAGCATCCTTCCACCTTTCGGGGCCCCACAGTGAAAATTCCTGGCTCTCATCACTACCTAGGTGCTCCTTGGCAAAAATGGGAGTCCTAGCTACCTGCCCAGAGGAAGCCAAACCAGCTACATGCCACTTGTCCAGCTTGCCCCTTAGCTGACCTAGTCGGGTAAGGCCAAGAGCAAGAAAGTCAGATATCGCAGGAAGGGGTCAGGGTGGGGGAAGAAGAGAGTGTTTGAGAGCAGGCTGTGCCTCAGCCCCCACATGCACCGCGCCTCCAGTCCTGCTCTAATGCACCCTGACATGCCTCTGAAGACAGAGAGCTGTTTGCAGTCAGCACCGTGATTTGTTAGTAATTATTTCCATGGTGTCACATTGCTGTCACTCTGTTAACAAAGAGACAGGCTGCCTCGGGCTGCCTGCGAGAAAGAATCGCAGAGAAAAAGGCCTGTCAGGCTCCCGGGATTCTCTGGGCTGGCTGGCTTTCTTCCCCAAACCAACGTCCTCGCAAGCTTTGGAAGAAACAGTTTTACAGAACTATCAAGTCTGAGTTGTGTCACCCTTTAGCCAGGGACACTGAGAATTTATCCCACCCACTCACAGTTGCCCTTCCCAAAGCCCTACAAAGCTAAGCCCCCAGAGTCCACAAATCATTCAGGCATGGGCCACTATGCCAGTTGAAGCCTTGAGTTCCCTGGCCTTCAACTCCTAAGACCTCTGCTCCCTGACTTATCTTCTTCACTGGGGTGTTCACAGCCTCTCATGTGCTCTTAGAAACCTGACCAAAGAAACCTAATTCAGACCAAACAGAAGCAGCCACCCTAATGGCATGGCTGGGGAATAAGAAGAATATGATGACAGGGCATCTTTGCCTCTTGCATCTGCCAGCCCCAGTTCAGGAGCACAGTGGCTCAGGTGCCAACACCCCTGTAGCCTTCATGTGCCTCTGCATCTGTGAAGAGACACTTGCGGAGCTGTCTCTGCATGTGACCTGTCTTTCCCAGTGCCTGGATCTGCACAGCATCTGCACTAGGAGAACTGGTGGTTTGCTTTAGCACAAAGTAATGTCTCCATTACCCTGGCTGGGAATTAGAGGACAGATTGGCAAGCGCTGACAAAACAGAGGTCACTCACCTTACAGGCATGGAAAGTTGGAGATTAATTCTCTCCTCTCACAGAGGGAATCAGACTCCAGGATAGTGGAAGGGAAGCACCAATATTGAGAAACCCTTTCACTGCCAAGCAGCAGCAGCTAATGTCACCTGTACCAATATCAGCAGAAAAGGAAGATAAAAGGCCACAAGCCCTAGAGAAGTCCTGCCAAGGTGGCAAGGCCCTCGCCATCTAGCTCCTGCAGAATCCCAAAGGACAGAAGAGCCTGGACAAGACTAAGATTCTTCAAGCATTAGATCCAAAAGGCAGACAGCTGCAAGCACTGGAATGCAAACTCCATGAAGGCAGGATGTTTGGGAAGTTTTCTTTCTTTATTCACTGCTGTATCCTTAATACCTAGAGCAGTGCAGGCACATAGCAGGTAGTCAACACATCTGCTGAAAGAATAAATAAATGAGTCAATACAGCTCAAAGGCCACTTCCACAGGGGCCAGTCTCTCCCTATCATAAGGCCTCAGAGAAGAGGGAGGCCAGTGTAGGTTCCAGAATAGACAGGGAAGACCACATCGCCAAAGGACTGGAATTAGGTTTGAAAGGGTGAGGGGGATTGGGACAAGCTGATGGGCATAGGGAGATTCTCATATTAAATTGAAGATTCACATATTCATTCAGCAAACACACACTAAATAACTAAATAAAGTATAACAGATGTTCCAACAAAAAAATAAAATGTAGTATAATACGAAGGAATACTACATAGAAATATAATAAAAAGCCTAAATTCTTGATACATACAATGCACATGAATCTCCTATACATTATGTTATGCAAAAGAAGTCAGACACAGGTCGGGTGCAGTGTGTCTCATGCCTGTAATCTCAGCACTTTGGGAGGCCAAAGCAGGCAGATTGCTTGAGCTCAGGAGTTCGAGACCAGCCTGGGCAACGTGGCAAAACCCTGTCTCCACAAAAAAAATACAAAACCCAGCTGGGTGCAGTGCACGTGCCTACAGTCCCGGCTGCTCGGAAGGTTGAGGTGAGAGGATGACTTGAGCCCAGGAGGTAGAGGTTGCAGTGAGCCAAAATCACACCACTGAACTCTAGCCTGGGCGAAAGAAGTCAGACATAAAAGAGAATGCCTTGCGTGACTCCGTTTGTACGAACGCCAAGATTAGGTACAAGCTAACCAAAACTAACAGAAGTCAAAAGGGTGGTAGTTGGCAAGGGGAAGGCATCACTGACTGGGAAGAGCCACAAGGGAACTTCCTGGGATGATGAAAAAGGTTCTTGATCTTGAGCTCGGTGGTAGTTACCCAGGTGTATACTTGTATAAAAATATATTGAGCTATACACTTCATATTTATATATTTATGCATCTGCACCTGTTTCATACCTCAATTTTTTTTTTTTTAAGAGACAGGGGCTTACTCTGCTGTCCAGGCTGGAGTACAGTGGCACATTCATAGCTCAATGCAGCCTCAAACTCCTGGGATCAAGCAATCCTCCAGCCTCAGCCTCCTGAGTAGCTAGGATTATAGGCGTGTGCCACCACACCAGGTTATTTTTTAATATATATATATTTTAATAGAGACGGGGCCTTGCTACCCCAGGCTGGCCTCAAATTCATGGCCTCAAACAATCCCGCTTCAGCCTCCCAAAGCACTGGGATTCCAGGTGTAGGCCACTGTGCCAGGCCTTGATTTTCTTTAAAGACCCCAAAACAAGCTGATGCTCAAAAAGTGCTTTTAAAAAAACACAGATCTAAACAATATCTCATACAAAGGAAAATATTTTCCAGGAGCACCAGTGGTTCCTGCTTGGAGCTTGGGAAAAAAGGTCCTCCAGCCTTCACTCTCTATCTGACAGAGGTCAGAAAGGCCCAAGCAAATGGCCAAGGCCTAGGAAGGTGAAAAACATTCAAAATACAAAAGAGTAGAGCCAGGGTCCCCCACCTAGGAGGTTGTGGCCTGGTGGGAGGCTGCATGGAACCTCTATTCCATGCCAGGTAAGCTATAGGAAAGCAGAGATAGGTCATACAGTGCAGCCAGGTGTCCAGCTGGTTCTGAGGCCCTCTGAAGCAGCCTGGATTCTGCCACAGAGCACAGAACCAGAATTCCAAAGACTGCCCTGAAGAGCCACCAACATAGGATCCAATTTGTCTTCCTGACAAACCAGGCAGAGACTGGCTGAGTTAGCCCAACTCTGGGCTCAGGTGAAAGTCTCAGAACATACAGCCCCTCCAGCCAGCAAGGAGGAGGTGACAAGACTCTCATCTATGGTCAAGGGGAGAGCCTCTTATCAAATCCAGGGCCAGAACCAAGGCAGCAACACTCGCTTCTGGACCAGTTAAGCAGTCAAGAACCACTCAGTTATCAACTCAGGCCAAAGCATGAGGCTCCTATGGCTTTCAACATCTTGAAGCCTGATCAGTCATTAAGCAAATATCTTTATCTTTTATCAGCGTTTTCACTGAGCAGAATTTCCATTCCAGGGGTTCCTATAATCACTACAATGATTTAGATCCTCTGACACCTTCCTAGGGGGTGAGGAAATGAGGCTGCCACTGGGGTTCCACCCTACAGCCTAGAAGTGCCCAGAAAGTAAAACGCCAGAGGCCCTGTCTGCCACAGAGGGGCTGTGCTTGTTGACCAGACAGCAGAGCTTCTCTTCCAGCCCCCACTGAGGCACAAAGTCCTTCCAGAGCAGAGCACCTATCCCAAACTCAGGCTCCAAAGGAAGGACACGGGGTGAGATGCCTGTTGACTTGCAGCTCCAGGATCACATGGATAAGTGTGAAGGGAGCCAAGGTTGGGAACCAGAAGAGATGCTTTGGCTCCAAAGAAACCTGCTCCTACCCTCAGGCCTGCATCTAGGAAATGGTTAATCCCCAGCCAAGCCCACCATCAGGAGCCCCTTTAGTGCCAGTTCTGGGCCCGGGGACATGCGCAGGAGGGGGCTTTCATGTTTGTGAGTAGGCTAGCCCCAGGGGCATCAGGCCGAGGCGGAGCACCTCTCGTTCCTCCAAGCCCAAGAACTCTCAGCCCAAGGAGCTGTCAGGCTAACGAGGCTACCCCACCACCGCTCCATCTGAGCGTGGCAGGCTGCACCGCACGACTGGCTTCAGGTGGCTCTTCTTTAATTAATGGCATCCCAGGCTCTGCAGGGAGCTTCACCCCACAATGAATGGCCCTCTCTCATTAGAGGCAAGCCTGCCATGATGTATTCAGGGTGAGGGCCAGGATTCATTTCCCTGTCTGTGGGTTGGGGATGTGAGGGAGGGGAGAGGCAGCAGGGAGAGATTTATATCAAGTGACTTGGATTAGCTGCAGCTGAAACATGACCCCATCAACTCACGCTGCCTTCTTGGGGCTAACCCGGTGCACCTCTGCTGACGAGAGGGCTCCAGGGAAACTGAAGGGAGGGCAGAAGGTCTGGCTCCCATTCTCTCTGAGCTCAGACTACAACTCTAAGTCCCAGAATTCCTATACAATCTTCAGAACCTCCACCCCTGCCCCCACTGTGCACTGGGAGCCTGGGCTGATTCTGAGCCGACCTCACCCATCAAGATACTTTTTATGGCCAGGAAGCTAACCCACTACCCTCATGCCCACAGGACTGAGACCCTGACTATGGCCTCAGTTGGCTCTTCTGCTTTGGCAGAAGGCAATACCCTCATTCCTTACCTCAGAGAAGGAGGCCACGACATAGTTTGCCCCCATAACTGCCCCCTAGATAGGACCCAAATATGTTCTGCCACAGGGCATCTCAGACCTCAGGCCACCCTGCACTAGGGAAAAGGCTCCAGGCACCCGTCTGACACAAAAACATGCCATCAGTCATTACCTCACTATGATGATCCATCACGATGAACCCAACCTCCAGGGTGGGGAGGTTCTGGGCACACTAGTCTCCTTCCCTCCACTGCCCTGACCCACCACTACAATGGCTGAGCAGGGGAATTGGTGCCCTTCTAGGCAAAAAGAAAACTGGGGCCTTTGGCTATCCAAGTTTCAAATGCACTTCTCACAGACTTGGAAAGAAGGTCACCCTGCACTCTGCTAGCCACATAGGTGGTTGTAGGCCTAGGAGCTAGGTTGATTCAGACTGGTAGCAAACAGCACACAGTCCTACAAATTCCTCATGCAACTTGACTTTCAACTTTGCTTGTGCTTGGAAGAAAAATACTTCAGAACCTGCCCTCTTTCCATTCTCAGCGCCCTTAGAATGTCCAATTCACTAAGAGAGCTGGAGGGTGGGCTTTCACTTGTCCCTGTCAGCCAATCAGAAGGCTGCCTGGCAGGCCTTCTGTGTCCCTAGGAAGGCCAGGCAATGCCCATCATCTGCACGCATTCACTTCATGTAATCCATGCTTCTTCCTGGCCCTTGTGGAGGAGCATTTATATCTCTTTCCTTCCCTACTCAGAAAGAGATGTAGCTCAGTTCCGCTTTGCTAAGCCCTATTTGGCAATATGTCTAAACACATGCAAACTTAATTAGCTCAGGAGGGGAGCCCAAGTGCTTGCAAGGACAGATAAAAGTAATGGGAAATGAGACAAGTCAAGACTGGCAGGGAGTTCTTACTCAAGCCCCTTCCCCCAGCAGGCTGCTAATCAAAGGTGATGCAGTTCAGTGCTGATACCAACTGGCACACCTGTGGGCAAGGGGCAAGGCTCTTGTGAGCCTGGTGACATGGTGCGATGCCCCATGTGCTTCCAAACATAAATACAGAATAGAGGTGTCCAAAGTGATACTGGCTGAGGTTTCCTTAAAACAGATCTGAAGATTCATTAACTTGTAACCCTGCAAGGAGGCTCTCAGGCAGCCCCAAATCATACCCACCACATCTCCTGGCCAACTAGGCTCCCACATCAAATGAACTTAACAGTCCAACCCCTACCAATACCAAATGAGGAACCAACAGCCTAGGGTGTCAGAAAACATCCCGAGGCTCTGCCACTCGGTGCGAACAAAGGAGAGGAGGAGGGTATTCCCACCGTGTATCACCAAACCACAGCCCATGAAGGAGGATGGTCAGAGAGGACGTTCATTAAACACATGGTTCTAGAGTCAGAATGCCCAGGTTCAAAGCCTTGCCCTGCCACAAACAGGTTATGTGCCCTTGACAAATTACTTACCTCTCTAGGCGTCAGTTTCCTCATCTGTTAAAAAAGGGTTATAAAATGAACTTACTCCGCAGAAACTGTGGTAAGGACTAAATGACATCATATGAGTAAACAGCATAACAGGGCTTCTGGTAAGTAATAAGTGCTCAATAAACAGTGTCTCTCTTTATTCTCTGATGTTCACTTTTCCAGGAGTCCCAACCCTCTGTTTCGGAGGCACAAATCTCTCAGAGAAAGCATTTTGCACTGCTCCTGGGACCAAGCTCCTCCTCCCTGGCCTAAGCCTGTGGGCTATCTCACTCAGTTCCCACCATGCAGGGCCCAACACACAGTGGCAGTGAGGAAATCCAGGGCTTCTTGACATTAGCAGCATAGTTCTCTAACCCTTAACATTCAGGTTGGTGTAGCAAGGCCTAAGAATTCCTCCTCTAGTCCATTTGTCCTGTACACTGGCAATGAATGCTTCCTGAATCTACCTACTAACAGTCCTCTGTCATTCTTCCTGAGCAGAGATTCCACAGGAACACTCCATTACTTAGTTGTCACTTATTCAACAATTATTTATTGAACAACTACTACATGTCAAGCCTTGTCCTTGTCCTAAGGTTACAACAGTGCTCACAATGTAGTGCAAGAGACAGACAAGTAGAGGCAGCCACAGCACCATTTTATGTATTAATGTGTACATGTGCTCCAGGAAAACAAAGGAAGGCACCTAGAGAAAGAAGAGGGATCACCAGGAACTGGCCAGCTTGTGCATGTGGCTGGTGGGGAGGGGTGCAAGGGTGGCACAGAGAATATTGGGAAGTGAGGCTAAAGATGTAAGCAAGAACCTTGAAAGTCCCAATAAATGGTGTGGACTTTACCCTTGAGGGCAAGGGCAAACCTTGAAGGGTATTAAGCCAAGGGGTGACATAATCTGTTGCAATTAGGAGAATGGAATAGAAGCAGCAAAACTGGAGTCAAAAGGGACTAGTTAGAAGACTTTTGTAGCAATCCAAGAAGAATATGATCATCTTGACTAGGGCAGGGAAGTAGGGATGGGAAGAAAGCAATAAATCTGAGAAACCTCTGGGAGGCAGAATCAACAGGATTTGGCAATTAACTGGTGTGGATACAGAAGGGATAATTTTCAGATTTCTGACAGAAAAACTCAGTAGATGGTGCCAGTCATTATTTGAGGGAATGATGGAGGACAGGGTGTGAGGAGAAAGATAAACATCTGAGCTTGAAGGGGCCTGTGGACGACTAGGTGGATATGTAGAGTAGGTAGCTAGATATGCAGGTGTGGCGTTTATGTGGCAGATGAAGCCGATTTCTTTTCTCCAGTTAGAGAAAAAGATTAGAAGACATCAGCATACAGAGGATAGTTGAAGCTATGGCAAAAGATGAGATCACTGATAAGTGTGAATGTGTAGAATAAACAGAAAAGACAACCAGGATAGAAATCAAAGAAACACCACTATTTAAGAAACACCAACATGAGAAAAAGGAAGAAAAGAAGTATTAATATCTACCCAAGTGACTGAGGAGGAGAAGCCAGAGAAACAGAAAACATAACAAAAGTACAGATAAAGATGATTTCAAGAAGACTGTAGTAGTCAGCTGTTGAGCAATGCCAAGAGGACCCATCCCGACCCACAGCAAGCATGTCACCAGGCCCCCTTCTAGCCATCTTCCACATCCCCGCAGGACAGTCACGACCCCACAGTGCTCACCCAGGTGTGTGGTTTCATCATGGCACCTTTCACTCCAGATAACAGCAGTCTCTTCAGTGGTCTTGACCACTTGACAGCAGCCTCGAGGAAACCTCAGTAGCCCCTGCTGAGTGCATGCTCCCCATCTCCAACAGTGACAGTGTAATCTGGGCAAGTATCTTTCCATCTCCAGACCTCCTAAAACCTGAAGTGAACTCCAGGTCCACACCAGTAGAGCACAGCCAGAATGTAGTATGCACACCCCAGCAAGAAGGCAGGGGAGAAAAAGGAAGTCAAATGCCTGCATTTATGTGTTCAACCTCCCTTCTCCCTCCAGGGGGAGGAAAACTTCCTGCTCCAAAACTGAGGCTGAGCCTAACTGTGGGTCTTCTCACCAGACTCTGAGCAGGCCCCTGGCCCCTATTCCACCAGAGAACAGCATCTGATTCTCCTACCCTCTCTAAAGGGGACTCTTCCTAGACTGCACTAAGGGCCAGGGCCTCCCTCAGGTCAGCTCTTTCCCTCCAGCCTTTCCTTCTTCTCAATCTTCCTTCTTCTCAGACTCACGGCCCACTGGGAAAGCCTCTAGTCTAGCTTCTCAGCCATGCTGTGCTGTTTGGCTGGTGAACCTGGATCTTCAAGCTACAGGCTAAAATCTAAGTTCCTCAAGTGGGTGCCTGTGCAGGTGTCCCTCCTCAGTCTACACCAGCGCTAACCCCACCACAATACCAAAGATGGAGCCCTCTGAAAGAGGCACTTTCTACCTGGGTAAGCAGAGAAACACCACCAAACCCTATGGGAAACTTCAAGAAACACCAAGCAAGGTAAAGAAAAAGTAGGGCAGGCAGGGAAGGCAAGCTGACCAAGAGCCAGACCCGCAACAAGTGGTTTTTCTTGAAAAACACTGAGAGGAAAATTAAACCCACACGACTAAATAACAACTCACCTTAGCAGGGTCTGTGACTACACACCAAAGCCCACGTACACCTGGAGAATCAACTCATCTGGCTTTGACAAAAGATGGACATAAAATGATTTGTCAGGATGGGAGCAGATATCTTTTCTCCAGTGGGATTTATGCTGCCACTTCAGTTCCCATTTCTCAGTGCCCCACTTATCAGCCCCTTTCCAACAAAAGTGATGTGAAGCTGCTGGGGAGAGAAGGGGAGGAGGAGGTAAGGACAGCAATGAGAAAGAACCATGGCTTCCGGAAACTAGAGTGTGAAATGAAAATGTTTGCTGAATTCCTAAGACTTAGTTAAATCTGAAAACGGATGTCAAAATAAGAAGTAAGTCACAGACTAACAAGTTGTGAGTGTCAATTTAACACCACCCTTGTCAGGCTCATCTGCAGCCTTTACCGGGCACATAAAAAGGTGATGGCTCTGACGAGAGCCATCTGACGAGTCTCTGCCAAGAGGTTCCAGGAACACCGATTAGCTGTGCGCTGTCACGCAGCACTACTTAGGTTTCCTCTCCGGCTGTTTTTATTTTGTTACACATTTAATTAAGAGCCTTCCCAGCAGTTATGCAGAGACCTGTTTATAAGAGGCAGCCACAGAGCTCCCTCCCCTAAGCCCTGCCACCTGCTTCCTTTCTGAAAACCCTTTTCTGAAGCTTCACCAGCCTTCCCAGTCCAAACCCAAACCAGACAACCAAGTCTGCCCTACCCATCTCTTTTGGAAACTACACGGTCTTAGAATTCAATTCTGTCTAGCTACATGTCTTTAGCTCTCTGAGCCACAGCGGTTTTTGGTTTGTTTCATCTATAAAAGAAAGACAATACCACCACCCACCAGAGACGGTAGTCAGGAGGTGTGGATGCGGCAAGGTATGCGCTCATTAAAACTTGGCTTCCTTTCATATACAGTTGGGTTCCACAACCCAGCCTCTCTTCTTGATGATATCATTTTTCAGGAAGAGGCAGGGCAATCTCCTGAGTCACTAACACCTGTCCACAGTCCACTGTGCTACAGAACAGGCCAGACCAAAAGAAGACAGCACCCTCTGAAATTCCCTCTCCATCTCATGGGGAGATCAACTCCAAGTTTATAGTCTCCAACCTCATGCACGGGAAAGTTTTCATATACACATATATGTACACATCGTGCACAGTTAAAGTAGAAGATTCTGAAATGCATGTGTTTGGAAGGTGAAGATGCCAAAGAGAGAACAACAATGGATGAAGGCAGTCCTGGGGAGGCTACCTGGAGGAAACAGAACTCTGGACTGGGCCAAAGGGCCTTCCTCCTGGGCCATATGAATCCCAGAATTCTGGGTATCAGCCTGAAACTGGTCCCACCTTGAGTAGCTTCTCTTGGGCTACAGAGATCCACGTTAAGTTCCTTCCTCGCTTTAAGGACTCAAAGCTGCCCAGGACGCCATTAACAAGAAAAAGAGCCTTCTTCCTCCACTCCTTCTCCATGGACTCCTTCTGAGTCATATTTGCCTCTACTTCCAGCCTGTATAATTTCCCTGACAAAGAGGTGTCACATGGGAATATGGAGACCCTCTGGAGTAAACCAAGAGGGGTGCAGTCAGTGTGTGTACACACCTAAAGGGTATGGGAGATGAGGTCTGTGTGTGCTCATGTGATTTGGGGCCTTTTCTTCCTCCTGTCTCACCTAGAAAGTTGGGGTCCAATAGCAGGCTTGACACCCACCTGGGTACATAACTTCACCTCAATGTCCAGCAACCAAAAGGCTTACAAAGGGACTTGGTGAGGAGATGACACCCGATGTGGTAGAAAATGTTACTGCAGAGCTACTACACCACACCCCTTACCAACATCCCACTTTATGCTCAAAAGTTCAAACACACACACACACACACACACACACACACACACACACAAGGAATACCTGTTGCTACCTTCAGTCACAATGCACACAGAGGTAATAGATTCTATGACTCCTCAGCAAACAATGCCCCCACCACCTCCATCCCACTTCAGTTCCCTGGGGGCCATCTGAAGCCATGTATTCATGAGGGCAGACAAGATGCACAAGTGTCAACCCAGCAAAGAAACTGATTCTGTTTTCCATAACCAGGACAGGATCAGGAGACAAAGGTAAAATAAGCAGTGGGGACAGAGGAGGAAAGAGGAGGCTGGTGACATGGGCAGCTCCCAGAGCAGCCCTCTCTCATCCCACCACTGGGCTCCTAGTTGGATCACCAGGGTCCTGCAGGCCAGATAAAGGGGCGGCATAGTGTAATAGTTAAGAGCAAGGACCTGAGTTTGAATCCTAGCTCTGTGTGTCCTTCGGTAAATCATTTAACCTTTCTGTACCTTTACTTCCTCAGCTATAAAATAGGAAGAATAATAATGCCTACTTTATATAGTTGATAAATAAGTTACTATATTGCATTACATAATAAACATGGTATTTGGCTTAATTTTTTTTTTTCCCCAAGACACTCTTTTAACTCCTCCCTTCCAGGGCAGTAACACACAGCCCCAGCAATTGGAAGGGCTGTCATGAGCAGTGAGACCTGGCAAAGGCGGGAAGGCCCCAGCTGTCCAGGCAGGCCCTTGACTTGCCCACACCCTGCTCCAGAGAGGCAGAAGGCAGGGCTCCCAACCCTCTTCTATCCCTGGCAGCCTCAGAGACCTGAAGAATCCCTGACCCAGCTGCCTTGTAGACATTTAAGCCTCCAAAAGGCAAGACCTGGTCCCACAGATTCCAAGCTCTGCCAGCAAAGTAGCCCTTCTCATACTCACATGACTTTTAAGTCCCAGTCTCCACAGGTGACAAAAATTGACTTGACGTTTGGATCTAAGAGGCCTTCCTTCGCCATCCACTCATCGACCCTCTGAAAAGTACACAAGAACAAATGAGATTTTCCTTTTTTTTTCCCTGAGCCTGTGAAGAGCCACAACAGCGAAACACAGATAAGCTGCTTGTAATCAGAGCAGGAGAAAATTGTAATCTTATCCAACTATGGCCCCTCTGTGGGCTCTCAGGCTTGGCTGAGAACCACGGAGGTATTTGGAAGACAACCCCTTAGGAAGATCCCACAGCCCCAGTGTGTAGCCGGAGGGAGACCCTACACTCGCCTATTGCCTAGCAGCCTGCTCCAGATCCCAGCAGGTCAAACACCTTGCTCTGACTTGGCTGTTCCTCTCATTGGTCCCCTCGCCCAGCACAGACAGGCTATTGTCCTGGGGCATGAGAACACAGTAGAAGGAGGCCCCAAACAGGGGCTCCAACCCACAGCTTCACTCATTCATTTATTTGTTTTACTCTTCTACCAAATGTTTATCAACCAAACTTACAAATTTGGTTATTCACCAAATGAAGGTGACGAAAATTTTCACCTTAAGAGTCCCCTTTACTGGACTGGAGCCCCATCCTGACATCTGGGATAGTGCTGCCTGCTCCAGCTGCTAAAAGTTCAAAACTGGCCCCAACTTCGTATTTCTCCTCTTCATGGTTGAGGATTCAAATTCAGCAGAATATTTTGAAGGCTGAGCTCAATTTCTACACAGGGAGAAAAACTGCTCCTAAACACTCTAAATCCTTCTTTCCCTTCAACCCTTTGATCCATTTATTTGTGCTCACACTGGAAATTCAAATACTAAAAATCAGTATACAACAAGAGAAATATCATAAACAATTCAAGACTGGGTGTGGTGGCTCAGGCCTGTAATCCCAGCACTTTGGGAGGCTGAGGCAGGCGGATCACTTGAGGCCAGGAATTTGAGATCTGCCTGGCTAACATGGCAAAACCCCATCTGTACTAAAAATAAAAAAATTAGCTGGGTGTGGTGGTGCACTCCTGTAATCCCAGCTACTTGGGAGGCTGAGGCAGAAGAATTGCTTGAGCCTGGGAGGTGGAGGTTGCAGTGAGCGGACATCACACCACTGCACTCCAGCCTAGGTGACAGAGCAAGACTCTGTAAAAAATAAATAAATAATAAATAAAAAGAATTCATGAAGCATTGCCTATTTTTCAGAAGACCCCAGGCATGGAGAGGGAGTCACACCACTGCTTCTACCCATGCAAGAGATTATTTTTTAAGGCTATCTCACATAGTCGTTAAAAATGCAGGATTGGAAGTCAGACACATCTGGATTCCAACCCTTGGCTATTCTATATCCTGGCTGTGTCACTGATGGAGAGTCATTTAAAAGTCATGTAACCTCTCTGAACCTCAGTTTCCTTCATCTATAAAACCTTACACAGAATTGTTCTGAGAATTAAATGTGATAAGTACCTACCACAGAACAGGCAGTACGCTGAGAAGTGGAGAAAGGCAGATCATCATAATACAACAGATCCAGCACTGGAGACGTGACCACAGTGCTACAGGACCAAGAAGAGGAAGTGGCTAGCCCTACCTTTCACAGGGAAAGGAGTCAGAAAAGGCTTCACAAAAAAGATAACTGAAGTAGGAACCTGACACGGTGGAACATAGTAGAGGATACTACAGGTAGAGGCAAAGGTACATATGCAATAATTTTGTATTTGAAGCAATGATCTGTTAAATGTCTGCATTCCCTGCGAATACAAGCACCACGAAGGCAGGAACTCTGCCTTACTCACTACCTTAATCTCTCACCCAACACAGGATCTACTCAAGAGATATTTGCTGGTTGACTGAAAACATGAGTAGGTAAAAGTTTAGGGTGACTGAAGTCCACAGTATATAGAAAGGACAGAGGCTGGAGGACGAAGTTAGGCCAGACTGTAAAGGGCCTCGTGTGCTGAGCAGCAAATTGAGAGTCCATGGATATCTTTAAGTATCTTAAGTAGGATTACTTCTAGCAGGTATAGGCTGGCTCCCTGGATAGACCTCTGTGATGCCAGAGGCCTGGCCCATGCTAAAGTCATCCTTGACTAAGGCCAAGGATCCTACCTAGTTCCGCGGCTATAGCAGCCCTACCAACCAGAATGTCAGAGTTGCTCCCCGGTGCCAGACTATGCAGACCATGAGGTCTCTATAAATGCTCTTTACAGTCTGTACACCAGAGAATCCTCCTCAGCCAAAGAATCTTCCCAAAAGATAAATTCTGGATCCTCTACTGCTGAATGATCTGTCTCCTCAGTTACTCTGGCCCAACTCCTTGCATGTACAGGCATGTGCATGTGCACACACACACACAAACACACACACACACACACGTACACACACACACACGTGCATGAATCCTTTCCCCAGGGTCACCTAAGAAAAGAGGTAAGGTGAAACTAGGGCTCCCTAAATCAGCATAACCTCCCCCAAGCTCACTGTTTTATATCCCCAAGTTAAGTGCCCCACATAATAGAGGGGCTCCCCGATGCCCCAACTCCTGCACAGTGAAAGAGAGAGCAAGACACAACAGGAGGCCATACTCAGCAAAACTGGGCCCTTATCACAGGAAGCACTCAACACTCACTGGGGTCCCTGGAAGCTTAGGACCCAGGCCATTCGCTTGCATAGCAGCTATTTCGTGAGCACATTTTACCACGAGTCAGGTAAACAAATCTCTAGCTGGCTGCCTGCTAAGGTCCTTGGTTCCGACAAGAAATGAACTCTTTATCTCTATAAACATCTCAGGACTAATGAGATGAAGCAGAGTCCGGTCTGGTCTCCTAGTCCGGCCAGAAACTCTCTTCAAGCTGATACCAAGAATTTTCCCTCCTTACCCACAAAGCATGTAGTAGTAGAAAGTAGCTTCCTGGGTGAGACTTTGAGCACCCTGTTCCAGGGCTGGCCGAGGGTTAGCAGGGGGTTGCCTCCTCAAGATCATATCTCTCCTTGACTGGGGCCACTGAGAAAAAAAATCCATAACCTCAACAGTCCTGGTTTGGTGCTGGCCCAGAGCAAGTATCTTCCTCCAGGATCCCAGCTACAGATGTTCCAGGAAAAAGGTACCTGTCTTCTGGCATCCCTCAGGAGCCAGGCCCTGGCAGGGGATGGTGGCTGGGACAGAGGAAAGAATGAGTTCCCTCTGTCTCCTTGAGTCTGTTTTAACGGGGAGCAGTCCATGCTAAGGAGCTCCCTTGGTCATAGGAATGAATCTCTTCAAAAAAAGATGGTCAATGTGGCTGGGAAGCATCTCAGAGCTCATCTTATCTTCTCCCAATCTACTGCAGGTGCCCAAACTCTGACTCCCAACCAGACAGGTCACAGCCTGGGTTCCCATACTCCCAGGGACAGGAAATACCCTCTGCCACTGAGGTGAGCCTAAACTTGCCTCTCTGACCCTGGTTCCATCCTTGGGGGGGCCCACGAAATTCAATCTGCATCTCTCTCCTGCCTGGGACAGGATTTCCTGGCTAAAAAAAAGATATCTTGCCCTGCTCCCTGCCACTACACTACTTCCTCTACGCTGTACACCTCCAGTGTAGATGTGCCCTGCTATTTCTGCAGATATTCTGCTTTCTCCTACGCTTTGATTAAGGTCTGAGCTTTGGCTTTATTGGTCTTAAAAAATAAATAAAGCACCTAATGAGATCCACAGGCTTTTTCTCTTCTCCCCCCCACCGCCGCCGCCCATAGAGAAAGACATGGAAGGGGGACCTTCTCCCCTTGTGAAAACCTCCAGGCCAGAGGAGGGTGGGAGACAAGCTAAGACCAAGCACTGCCCTTCCTTATTCCCTTGGGCTACAGCGCAAGAAACAGCATCTTAACCTTTTCTAGCTCCCCGAGGAGAACATCCTGGAAGTGTGGTCTCTGCCAAGGGTTTTAAAGTCTTTAATTTGATTTCCCTCACATAGGCAATTGTTGTAATTATTCTGATTAGGAATCATTACCCAGTGCAGCCTCTGCACCCGACAGGCACAAAGCATCCAGCGGCAAGCTGCAGTGGGGCAGGCGGGCCCAGCCACAGCTCCTGGAGGAGCTCTCAGCAAACAAAAGCCATCGATGGGGAGTTCTGGGTGAGTTAATGAAGTGCTCACATGCCACAAGAAGCCAACACTAAAGCTAAACAAAAACACCTCCAGTCCCCGGGGCTAGTCCCACAGTACCAAGCTCAGTTCCCCTACTCCCCAGCATACCCAGCACAGGTTACCCCGGAGCCAGCCAGCACAGGGCCATAGGCCAGGAAGGGGTGGGGGCCCCTCTGCCCAACTCCTGGCAGCACTGGGACATCTTGTCAGAAACCCTGACGGGAACAGCTGGAGATGACAGATCAATGGTTCAATACTCTCAACAGCATGTCACTGATGTGACAGCAAATGTTATTCTAATCAAGCCATAATCATAGTCAAATTACACAGCTATATTCTCAGGAGGGGAGGGAGAGAAAGGCAGCAGGAAGGGGTCAGAGGTCAGGAATTAAAGGTCACTCAACCTACCTCCAGCACTTGCTGTAGGCTTGGCTGACCATCCACCATGGCTTGAATAATCCCGGTGAGCTGAAAGGAAAGAGAAATAACTGATGGGTAGACAACCAGGGTGAAGGGACTCAAGGTTGAACAGAACCCTTTCCTTTCTGTTTTTCTCCTTCTGCTGTAAAGGGCTCTGATCTGGCACTGCTTTAGGTTCAGAGCCCAACTAGAAGACTTGGGAATAAAGACCCAGGACCCAGGACACAATGTGAGCTTCTCCCATAAAATCCTGCCCTGAGATGGGTGTACACATATACGCACTGACCACAAGGCATGTTCTCACACCTATTTCAGCTTTCAGCTTGCAAACAAATTGATGTTACATGTCTTCTGTATTCAATAGGCTCAATAACTTCCCACAATTACAGTCTCAAGTAAATTCAGCTCCTAGCTTCACAGAAGTTCCTGTAAAACTTGGAGAGTTCTCATACAGGTCAGGCACACTTGGCTTCAAGTCCACCCCTTCTCTGAGCCTTGATATCCAGCACTGCCCCCTGCCACACTCTCCCTAACACCTTCCCTAACATCTATGAAGTCCCACAGGCTCCTATTCTTCACCCTGCATACGTGGTTCATCGATATGAACTAGCCAAGCAAGAGACAGAGTCACCTTTAACTGATGGGGAAACTAAGACAAAAAGGCCTAATGTTCAGACTATGACCTAGAGAATTTCTGACTCAGGCCTATGCTCCACCTAGGTCATGCCTGGGTTCAAACAAGCTTGTTGTTTTGCTTTGTTGTGGTTTGGTTTAAAGTAAAAATATCCCTCAGGCACAGACTGAGGATAGACTGCCTACAAGGATCTGAGGGCATAAGGCCCCCATGTCCTGGACACCAACTGGAAATCACCACCCCCGGCATGTCCCTGGCTACTTTCAGAAAGAGCAGTACCTCAGACTTGCTTGGAAACTTCTTTTTTTTAAAGTGTGTTGGGGGGGGGAGATTAAACTCCAATTAAACTATAATTATACTTAATGAATACCAAATACCCAATGCACAGAAGTCACTGGCTCTAAGTGGGAAGGTTATTTTCTCATGGTGACTTACATGGAATGGTAATATACACCTTTTAGTGAGAAATTTTCATTTTAAAAACGCTGAGCTCCTCTAGGTGGGTTTCTGTAGTTCATCAAGTCATTATTAGGTGGTATTTTAAGGAAGTGTAAGGACACAGCCACTCTATTTTATATTCCAGAAACTGTTTTTATATTAATCTGTATTTTAATTGGGTAACAGCTGCTGCCTACAGACTTCCCATGGTCTAAAAGGAAAATAAATTAGAAAGATTAACTACACTGTTGCTTCGCAAAGCTTTAACCCACAGCATGCCCACCCGGCTGGCACCTCCACACCCTTTCCTTGCTTGGAAGACCAAAGAACTGCCCAGCAGAGGGAGGGCCTGAGTCAAAGAGAAGAAAAGATGGTCCACTAAGGGCTGGGGGGCTGGGGGTGGGGAAGTGCCCTAGGTCAGCAGCTTCAATAATCTTGGAGTACAAAGGACTCCTCCTTTTATTTAGTCAGTAACTATTCATAGAAAGTCTGGGCCGGGCGCGGTGGCTCAAGCCTGTAATCCCAGCACTTTGGGAGGCCGAGAAGGGCGGATCACGAGGTCAGGAGATCGAGACCATCCTGGCTAACACGGTGAAACCCCATCTCTCCTAAAAAAATACAAAAAACTAGCCGGGCGTGGTGGCGGGCGCCTGTAGTCCCAGCTACTCGGGAGGCTGAGGCAGGAGAATGGCGTAAACCCGGGAGGCGGAGCTTGCAGTGAGCTGAGATCCGATCACTGCACTCCAGCCTGGGTGACAGAGCGACAGAGCGAGACTCCGTCTCAAAAAAAAAAAAAAAAAAAAAAAAAAAGAAAAAAGTCTGCTGCTGTGGGCTGGGCCATATTACAGGAACTAGGGATCCAGCAGTGAAGAAAAATGTAAAAACTCTGCCCTCATGGAATACGCATTCTCCACAGCCCCTCCTATGCCCAGCCCCAACTAGTACCCAGAGCCTGTACACCTTCCAGAGCCACAAACTGAGTAAGCAGATACCCTGTTTTGCCTCAGTCATGAAGGGGCCAAAGAGAGTCAGGAGGAGGCTTATTACCAACCCCAGATTAGTGACAGACACCTACAGGCCCACCGCTGCCCGTTCTGGTCCAGCTTCTCTCCTGTTTAGCCTAGGGCTTAGACACACCTTCAAGCCTAGAGCTGAGGCTCAAGATCAGGAACATCTTGGAAAAGGCGGACCATAGTCACTCTCATTTCTTAGGAAGCTCCAGGGTCCAAACATTAGTCTTGTGCCTGGTCTGAGTTTCAGGGGGCAAGGTAAGGTCCACTTCTTCTCTTGGCTCCCACCGAGTCTCTCAAATGAGCTGAATGCCAAGGGCTTCAAGAAAGTCTCACTCACACAGGAAAGCAATGCACCCTTGCCAAGAGCCCTCCCTCCCTGGAGATAAGGCTTAGGTCAGCACCTGTGTACCCCATAAGCCCCTGCCCTGGGCCCCAGGAAAATCACTGATGTGGGGCAAGAAAATCACTACCACCGCGGGCGCAGGTGGCTCAAGCCTGTAATCCAAGCACCTTTTGGAGAGGCGCAAGGTGGGGCGGATCCGAGGTCAGGGAGATCGAGACCATGCTGGCATACCGGTGAAACCCTGTCTCTACTAAAAAATACAAAAAAAACTAGCTGGGCGAGGTGGCAAGGTGCCTGTAGTTTCCCAGCTACTTCGGGAGGCTGAGGCAGGGAGAATGGCATAAACCCAGGAGGCGGAGCTTGCAGTGAGCGAGATCCGCCACCGCACTCCAGCCTGGGCGACAGAGCGAGACGCCATCTCAAAAAAAAAAAAAAAAAAAAAGAGAAAAGAAAATCACTACACCAAAATGGAAAACCAGAGTGCTGCTCCGGGGTTCTGCTGCAGGATGCCT
Organism: Rhinopithecus bieti; assembly: GCF_001698545.2. Classification (NCBI taxonomy): domain Eukaryota; kingdom Metazoa; phylum Chordata; class Mammalia; order Primates; family Cercopithecidae; genus Rhinopithecus; species Rhinopithecus bieti. The sequence continues at coordinate 2,688,856 of NW_016807423.1, read as the reverse complement.
CACTGCAGACTAAGCCCAACTCTCCCACCAGGAGCTGGGGAAATGGAGCTCCAGCATCCTGAGGCTTTCACAAACTCCACTCCAGTGCTCAGTGATCCTAGAATCATCAGCCTGGTAAGAGCCTAGTGAGGTAAGCTCCCTCTCTCACTATGCTTCCCAGACAACAGCCATTTTCATTTGTGGCCCAGAAAAGCACGGCTCACAGCTGAGTTCCTCAAGGATTTGCATTTAGCCCCCAGAGACACAGGGGTTGAGCAGTTGGCTCAGCTAGACAAAGCCTTCTCAGGGAAGGCCTCAGGCCCCTGTATTAATCCCTCCAAGGATGGACCACCCCGTATCAGCTCTGCCAAGGCACTGGACAAAGAAGGGATGAAATTAAAGTTAGTTCTGGGCTGGGCGTGGTGGCTTGGCGGGCTTCCCAGCCCTTTGGGAGGCTAAGGCAGGAGGACTGCTTGAGCCCATGAATTTGAGACCAGCCTAGGCAACATAGAGAGGCCCCATCTCTTTTTTTTTTTAGTAAAAATTAGTTCCTCTACCTGATAAGACACCTGTAAGGCTTATACAGGATGCTATGAAGTAACGAGACAATTCTGTCAAATTAATACTGGGAAGTTCTATCTTAGTCCTAACTTAAATCCTTCATGTCACAGTTTAAGCCCAGTCCCATTTGGGTTAATACATGTTTGTAAAAAGCTTTCACTCCTCACAATGGAAGGTACTAGAGCAAAGCCAAGTATTATTAAGCTGAGAACCAGGATTCACAGGCTAAACAGAGCTCAGAGACCTTAGCCACTTAAAGCAGGAGAGGTGAGAGGAAGAATTAATGTGTGCTCTGTGGCTCCTTTCACTGAGGGATTACAGATTAACTCCCACTTCTCCAGACTCAGAAACCACAAGGCAAGGGGCTTTTGACCCTGACTGATAACATGGCTGGTTACTGAGGTCCCCTACCCTCACAAGGGCTTTGTCCAGGAATAAGCTGGCTTCATCATAAACACTAGCAACTACAGGAAGCAGCCCAGGAAACTCAATGCCAATAGCATGTCAGCATCCAGCACTTTCTCCTTTCACAGTTTATCTCCGACACAATCGTATTCTGACACCAAGACAGTTTGTTGATTACATAAGCACTTGTCTCTGGTGTGCAATCTGATAATCAGACCCACTCTTTCTCCTCAGACAAAGAGACCAATAAATCTCACCCTTTATAAGTACAGGTGCAAGACAAAGCCCTTTACTGGCATTTAGCAAAATGAGTATTTCTCTAGTTTTTTTCATGATAACACAACAAAAAGAAGACATGGTTAGGGACTGTGCAGCAGCCCAGCTGCTAGAGACAGAGACTTGATGAGCTGGAGCAGATTCCAGAGGTCACAGGGAAAGGGCTCGGGAAGGAATGAAACACATCCCATCCTATCTCTGTCAGAACTATGTCTCCAGGCCGACTCTCAACTGAAACTAAGAAGGGACCTCAAGAAGGGTACTAACACATTCCTAATATAAAGCAATAAAAGTAAGTCTCTCTGTGTGTGCTAGAGACTTGTTCAAAGTGGAATCCTTCTTCCTACTGTCCAGCACTGAGCCTGCTTCTTTCCCCACACAAGCATGTGCCCATGCGTGTGCATGTGTCATATGCATGTGCGTATGCGTGCGCGCGCGCGCACACACACACACACACACACACACACACATATGCTGGGGTTAAGAACTTCTTGTGCACAAGAGAGAAAATCCTGCCAGAGGAACTACTTAAGTATAATCTGGAGGTTTGGGGTTGTTCCTCACACTTAGAGAGATTTCCTCTGGTTGGAATGACCTGCATCCCTCCCCCAAAAGGCACCAACTGCCAGACTGGATGAGGTCTCAGAATGCAGCCCCCATCCTGTGTCTATGCTTCTTGGAGACACAATTCCATCTGGTATGGAGACAGGGCAAAATTTGTATGATTTGAGGTTTTCCAAATAAGACTTCACTTACTCAAAATAACAAGTTAGCAGTACAGTTGTTTTTGGGAGAGACAGAAAATAACTCCTTGACAATATTCATTCAAGGGACACCTATCAAGTGTCTACTTGGTAGCAGACCCTAATGACGGTATGGAGACGGATCAGGTCTAGTTTCTTCCCTCAAAGAACTTATAGTCTAGTGAAGAGACAGATAAATAATTATAGTATAAAGTATCTGATCAGTTCTATGTTGGAATAAGCACAACTCAATCTGAGGATCAGGGAAGGTGACCCTAAGCAGAGTCCTGGAGGTCAAGCAGGAGTTGGCGGGGAGAGCGGGAACTCTGTGCAGGCAGAAGGACCATCATGTGAAAAGACAGACTGTAAGAGGGCAACCTCTGGGTGAGGGGAGCTAGGTGGAAGACGAAGCAGAGAGATATGAGGCTGGTCAAAAAAGGATGGACAAGATCATGGAGAGTTTTGAGCTCTGGAAACGTGAGACAAAATGGCAGACCCGGTGCCTACAGAACAACCACATTTTCACTTTTAGAACAGGTTTCATAATAAGGATCCCAACCACCACTCCTACTCCCCTCCAAATTATGTACGTGCGTCCTTGGGTGAAGCTTTCTAGAAAGAAGAAACTGTTCATCATAGCCTCACAATCCCTCCTCCCATCCCCACAAAAAGTAGCAGCAGCAGCCTCACTCTAAAAGAAGTCCCTCTTCTTCCTATACTCTCAAGCATCCACTCCTGCCCAGGGTCCAGCTCCAGCAGAATTCTGTTCCATTCCTAAACAGGTAGCAAACTTGCCAAAATTTGGGCCTGCTTATCTATGTAAAGACAAGAGGACATTAGCCTTTCATGCCAGTGAAGGGATCAGGGAACTGGCTGGCTTAAAGGAAGTCTTTCCTTCCCTTCCCATAAGCAACGGGATTTTCATCATCATTAAAATGGTGATTTTTCAAATGGGGCAGAAAAGTCAGATTAGCGCCCCCTGGTGGTATAGGTAAATCCGGGGAAAGGGGAAAACCCAGTAGAGGAAGGAGAGAACCAGAACGCAACATCATTAGTTGGAGTAACAAAAGGCTTCAGAGGCTAGGCACCTTGGCAGATGGATGCCTGCAGCAAAAGCCCCACCTGGGTCAGATGGCAAACACTGGCATCGAATTCAGAGCAATTTCAAGGCCTCATATCTGGGCTAAGTCAGCCTCAGGGCCTACCAGGGTCAGACAGACTTGTTCCCAGCTTTCTCACCAAGGAGATTTTTTGGGATAACTCAAGAAGCCCTTTCCACCTATTTCATTCACATGTAGCAGATAGGTGTCTAAATGAAGGCACAAAGTCTCTAATGTACCTCAGCCCCAGATTATTGAAAGATTCTCATCATCCCTGCTACCACACATTCTTAACCCGATTGCACCACAGCCTGTTGGCCACCACTGAGTGCATTACATGACATGTCACAGGGAAAAGTAGCCACAGAAGGCTTCACACAGTTCTGGGAGTTAGAACTTGCAGGGGCTCCTCCCCTCTGCCAATGGCTCTTTGGAGCCTACAGCAAGCATCAAAATCTCAGTTAGGCCCAGTTTCACAACCTGTAAAATGGGATCAATACCTACCTGTTGACAAGGAGGCCAAGTACAGTACCCGCCTAGGATAAGGAGATTTCAGCCTTGGCCAGTCAGGCCTCATGCTTCACTCAGACCACTCTTCTCTTCCCTCGGTGACAGAATGTACCTCCGACAAACAACCTATGCTTCACGCAGGGCCACTTTACAGGAGGACAGAGCAACAATGCCAGAAAGCTAAGAAGGCCTGAACATAACCCTGCCTTCCAAGTGGCTGAAATCTTTACCTCTTGCCCAGGGGCCCTAAGGGAAACTGAACTGGAAAGAACTTGAACCCCAGAAGTGCCATTCTGCTCCTGGTCTCCAAGTGCCGGTCACCAGGAAGGGATGCTGGGGAAGCAGGGGCAGACTAAGCCACTGCTCTCCCTGGGTCCCCAGTAACAACAGTGACCTGCGTGGAGCATCAGACTTTATAAAACCTAACTGCTAGGTCCAGTGTGCACTTGCCTTAAGCACTGATAATCCCTATGCTTTCTCTAAGTGGCCTATATAGAGCACCAAGGATTCCAAAATTCCCCTCCCAGCAGCCCTTGCTGCCCTCTTATAGGGCTCTTACCTCTGTACAGAATGGGGTAAGCTGTGGATGGACTACAGGCTGGACATACATGTGAAAGGTAGACTCAATCTCCATGGTCCGGCCATTTAGCTTCAGGATGGGGAACTCGATGATTTCCTGGAGTGCCAAAGATACAGAAAAGGAAAAATAAGTTATTGTAATCGACCGTTTCCAACAGTAGCTCCAAGTCAACAAAAAATGAGTGTTTTGGGTTCATTAGCTCCTGCCAGGCCAAACCCAAGATTGAGTGAGACGGCACCAGCAGTTACAATCCTAACCCTCCCACTGCCAATATCCTCATAAGTTCCAGGGACTGGACACAGCCCTCAACCCCATTGTTTCTGGAAATGGGAAGGAAGACAGTGGTGCCATCTGCCCCAGTTTCTCCAACTGGTTCTCTAGCAGAGGTTTGCTAACTCGAGCCCCTAAGAATACCCCCTTCTTTCTCTTGCCCAGGTCCCTGTCCTGAAATGGGTCTGATCTCCTGCCATATAGACAACCAGCCATCAGACCAATGCGTAGATTTCCTTGTATGAAGTTTGAACCAAGCTGGTAAGTTTCTTCATTAGTTCTTAATTTTTTAAAAAGATAAAAAAGCCAAAGGGGATCCCAAAGAGGAGGAGAAAAGTGAGTAACAGTAACAGGAGCTAGCGCCTCCCACCTTTCTTTCAGGCAGTACACACTCCCCCTACACCGCCAGCCCAATTGCTTAGCCAGCCCTTCCCAGTCCACTGAAACATAATGGAAGAGAAGGAGGAGGAGTGACAATTTGTTTGGAGTCTCTAAGATTAATTTGTCTCCGCTATTTAATAGAGATGCACAGCACCAAGGTCCTGGTGTGCAAACAGGCTTGCAGAACGCTGGCTGTGCAGCACGCCTCATACATCGCTCCTGGGAAGGGAGGAACGCACCAGAGGAGGGAGAGGGCAGGAGAGAGCACATGCGTACCAGAGAGAAGAGGGAAAGCAAGGAGAGAGAATAAAAAAAATTATTGCTTTTAATATTCAAAACAGTTTGCAAAATTTAATCAAAGCAGAGGAAAAGCTAACATTTTACCACTTTGACATTTTATTAGCGCTTTCATAAATTTTAAAACATGAATGGAATTAGTTTACAACACACACCAAAAAAAAACTGCCCTGAAAACATCTGGAAGAGACAAATAGGAAATAATAAAAAAAAATAATAATAAAAGCAAAATTGTCTGAGAAAAATTAGCATGTGGAAAGGGCCTCCACTGCAGAGAGAAAGAAAGGGGGCTCTGCCCATTCAGTGGCCCCAATAGCTCCGGCAGCACCCCTTCCCCGGGTCCTTCATTCTGGAGAAGACCTTTCCAGTATCATTAAAATCGAGGTTAACTGATTCTCTCCAGAGACAGCCTGGAGAAGCAACACGAAACAGATGACACCTGACTGCACTTAGGAAATGAATGGCTGGGAAAACACAAGGAGAAATGGTCAATCTCCTTGATGTCCCAGGAAAGTCAGGTATCCTCCCTGCAAAACCTACCCACTAATATTGGGCTTGTTTTTAAAGCATCTATTTCAATCCAACACATAACAGTAGGACCGAAAACCAAATCAAGTCAGTCAGATTTCACGCTAGCGAGATTCAAAGATTCTGGTTGCCTTGTCTCGGTGGGCTGATCTCCAAAGATGGGGAAGCTGACAGGATCTTATACCCAGAGACAGAAAGGGCAAAACGGCTGCAAGGCTGAGGCAGAGGGGAGAGAAGGGAGGCCCAGGCTGCTGCTTAGACCAGGTGATACCTCTCCTCTCAAGGTGAAGAGAGGGGAACACTCATTTCCTAATTCCCTGGACCTTCTGTTCCCCATGAAGCATTACATACAGAGTAAACGGGGGTTTGGAACTGAATAACAAAATTGAACACACACCAAAAAAATACACATTGGTCCCCCTGCAAAAAATCAGGTAACCGGGATTTCCAAGAGCCAACTCTGAGGTGTGGCCCATGAGTCAGGCTCATCTGACTCCTGATTTTTCTGATGTGCCCTTCCTCTCCCCCTAAGTAGAAGAAACACTTCCTCAACAGAAAGAGCTCTATAGCCTGGTGAGTTTGGCTGCCCTGGTGTCTAAGGAAACAAATACAGCCAGCTCCTCACTAACAATGTTAGCTGGGCCCACAATGAAATTTAACCTGTGACACAACTGTACTTTTCATTTAAACTTTCATTTGGAGAGCAGCAGTGTTTGGAGACCCACAGTTTGTCCTGCTAATAAAGACAAGTGTTGGGACCTTTAAGGATGTCATTCATCTTTGGCTTTTTATTAAATTCAATTTTCTTAAGCCCATGATACATTATGAAATTAGGAGTTGACATTCCTCTGGAAATAAAAATATCTATCAAACATAAATAGAAAAAAACCCTCTATTACCAAGAATTTATGGCTTAAAGTTGATCTCTTTCCACTTTTTTACAAGCACATGGTTTGTTTTAGATATCCGAAATGCTATTATAGATCTAGGATTTCATTAGTATTTATTATAAAATACTACATGTTTCAGCTTCCACTCTGACCAGCACCAAGTCAGCATCCCCAGCAGACTCTCTGGAAACTTGACCTTTGGGTTTCCCCATTGCAGCAGATAACAGCAAATACTGCAGTTCAATATTCAGACTTTCCTGATGTTCGCTTCCTCACCCAGAGGGAAATGGGGCCAACTAAGTGCTGAGACTCAGTGCCATGCTCCCGGAGAGGAAGAACAAGCCAGACTCGCATCCATGAAAAAAAAAAAAAAAAAAAAGGAAGAGGGTAGGTCCCTGAAATTCCCAGGGTGCCTAGACCCAAGGCCCAGGACACATCAAATTTAGCCTATTATAAACATATCTCTGATAATGCTAGCTCATCAGCCAAGCCTTCTTCCCAAGACCAAGAAGAGGCGATTTCAAGGGCCAGTCTCAAAACGTGACTTTGCAGGGGCCCTTTCTCCACAACATGAGGAGCTGTTGTAACAATGAGCCTGCACACTGGCATATTCACTTGAGCCACTGAGGATGCAAAAGGGAAGCTTCTGAGAAAAGACCCTCTGAGAAGTTACAGCAGCAAGGACCTCACTGAGGCACTTCTTACCTTCCCATGTTGCCCAGCCAGTACTTCCATACTTTCCAGAACCTTAAAATACTGGCCCAAACAGCCCAGTAGTGGGAGAGGTGCCCCAATCTGCATCAAGTTGGCACAACTCTGCAGCCAGGGCACCTGGAGCATGACAAACATTTTGACGATTTTTAGCTGATAATGATCAGAGATGGAACCCCAACGCTACAAGTTAGTGGCATTAATCCCAACACAAAGATTTGTGACAATGTGCCCAAGTGCCAGCCACTATGTCCAGTTGCTCAGATAATGAAACTGTTATTCTTGACCCTCACCTTTTCTCTCAGCCAATTTCATCACTCCCCTAGGAAGGTTTATTTCAGAAACAGTTTTGTGTAAAAGTAGCACCAGGAAGGAAGGAAGGACCAGTCATATTTACCAGCCCTCTTTCCCTATCCTAATAAGAGCTTCACAGTTCTTTGCCTTTGTATGCCATTTGCATTTAATTAAACTACCTGAGTGCCTACTTTGTGTAGGCTATCAGACAGGGGCTGGAGCAGGACTAGAGGTAAGATGCAGTCTCCACTTTGGAGAAGTGCATGGACTATGAGTAGAAAAGACAGGCAAACAAATAAAGAACAGTACACCGTGATAAATACCTTAGTGGAGGGACATACACGGTGTTACGTTTTTCCATTTACAAAAGCGTAGTTTCACATACATTTTCTTATTTTATCTTCCTTAATCCTGGGAGATAGGTTACATCATCATCACCATCACCATCTTCAGGTCATAAATCAATACTATTAAGCATCTACTATTCACCAGGCAGGGGCTGGCTGTAGACACAGAGACGAATACAATGAAAGGTGGCTTCTTTCTCTGAGATGCTCAAGTCTGGGCAATGGGTGGAGAGGAGCTGGCCTCCAGTACTCTCCAAGACACGTAGACAATGCAATCATTTTATTCCATTTATTGTATACTACATGGCAGATACTGTGCTAAGAGGAATGATCTCATTTAATCCTTCTAACTCATGAGGTGGGAATCACAGTCATCCCTATTTCACAAATAAACTAAGGCCCAAATATGTTAATTCACTTGCTCACACTTACGCTGCTTGTGAGGGATAGAGCTGGAACTCCTAAAGGGGAAAATGAGAACAAGACTTAAAAACTGAGTAGGATTAGCAGCTTTCAACATCTGAAGGGTCAAGAAAGATCTGGTTCTCTTAGTCTAAAAGGTTATCCTGTAGAGAACTCAAGTCTACTATCTCCTAGAAACAGAGTCTGCTCTCAAATTTTAAGAGCAATGAATGTGGACTATCCAGGCAGAAAAGTTCTAGAGGTTTGCTACTGAAAAGACTCCACCATGGCTGCAGTAACACAGATGGCACAGGGAAGGCAGGAACCATGTGCCTTCAGTGTGATCTCTAGCACCTAATTCCTATGCTGGCACACCGGCTTCACTCTCTAAACTTTTGTTGGGTAAACATATGAAAGGGCTGCTAAGTGGAGGATACAAGCCAAGGGCCTGGCTGTACCAGAAGACACAAAACTCTCCGCAAAATCAGAGAAGGGAAATGATCTGCCTAAGATGTCAAAGATGGTCAGTGGTACAGCCAGGATTCAAACCCAGACATTTAACAGTTCAAAGCACTTTCTATTAGATCTGCTCTCATCTCTAAGTGGTTTCCTCCCTCAACTACTACAAACCACCAAATCCCAGTCTTACCTAGGGTAATCAACCATCTTGTTGATCAGGACCAAGGGTTTCCTGCAACATGGACTCTTCTTTTTTTTTGAGATGGAGTCTCGCTCTGTCGCCCAGGCTAGAGTGCAGTGGCACGACCTTGGCTCACTGCAAGCTCCGCCTCCTGGGTTCACGCCATTCTCCTGCCTCATCCTCCCGAGCAGCTGGGACTACAGGCGCCCGCCACCACACCCAGCTAATTTTTTGTATATTTAGTAGAGACGGGGTTTCACCATGTTAGCCAGGATAGTCTCAATTTCCTGACCTCATGATCCACCCGCCTTGGCCTCCCAAAGTGCTGGGATTACAAGCGTGGGCCACCGCGCCTGGCCAACATGGACTTTCAATGCTAACACTGAAACACCATTCACAAACTACCTATAGCACTGGGCTGTCTGCCAATGGTGGGTGAAAACTGGCCATAACTTAACAGCTAAGAACAAAAGCCTCAGAATTGGGATTTTTCAAATATCCAAGGTTCCAAATCTATTGTACCTACTGTCTCCCTCAATATTGTTGAGGGGAGAGAAGACAGAAATAAAAAAGAAGCACCAAACAAGCATTCATCTACCTTGTAAAATGGGTTGGAGCAGGTATTTCAAACCTAGCTTGCTTTTTTTTTTTTGAGTCGGAGTCTCACTCTGTCACTCAGGCTAGAGTGCAATGGCACAATCTCCAGCTCAATGCAACCTACACTTCCCAGGTTCAAGCAATTCTCCTGCCTCAGCCTCCCGAGTAGCTAGGATTACAGGCACCCGCCACCACGCCTGGCTATTTTTGTATTTTTAGTAGAGACAGAGTTTCACCATATTGGCCAGGCTGGTCTCAAACTCCTGACCTCATGATCCGCCTGTCTCAGCCTTCCCAAGTGCTGGGGTTACAGGCTTGAGCCACCGTGCCCAGCCCCTAGCTGCTCTCTAATTGCTCAGCTAGGAACCCCCAATGATTTCCTTCATAAACAGAGGACACAATGGGAACAGCATTTCAAATGAAATTTCACACCCACAATCAGTAGATTACAAGAAATAAATGTGTAAGTTGCTTTCGGGATATTCAAACTCCCTTCAACTACAGTGTCTGCAGCAATACAAATACATTTGAAGACAGAACAACAACAAAAGGATTTAAGTAGAAGGGACTTAGGTTAGACTGTTGGAATTCGTAAAAATGGGACAGAGGGTTTATAAATTCTGGTTTGTGTTTGTTTGTTTTTGAGACAGGGTCTCGCTCTGTCACTCAGGCTGGACTACGGTGGCACTATCTCGGCTCACTGCAACCTCCGCCCCCCAGGTTCAAGTGATTCTCATGCCTCAGCCTCCCAAGTAGCTGGGATTACCACACCCAGATAATTTTTGTGTTTTTACTAAAGACGGGGTTTTGCCATGTTGGCCAGGTGGGTCTCGAACTCCTGGCCTCAAGAGATCTGTCCACCTTGGCCTCCCAAAGTGCTGGGATTACAGGCCAGAGCCACTGCACCCAGCCCAGAGGGTTTAATAGAATAGCATTCTAGCCCTTTTTCCCTAGGCATAGATTCTCCTCTGCCTGAGCTGATGTTTCTATGTCCTATCTGAAATAAGAGAATGAGCAGATCATTTTCATGGCTTCCCCTCTCAACCTAGGAAGAAGGAACTGGTTTTCCTTCATAACAACTAATCTATTCCTTCAACCCTCGGAAGAAAATTCCAGAAAGTGTATGTCCCTGCATGGAAAGGTTTGATAAAATCTAAAAGCAACACATAACACAAGGTAGAAAATGCAGTCCCTGACAAACATGTCGGTTCTACCCAAATATTTAGTTTTAGATAAAAGTCTCATGCAAAGATGGGCCCTTTCTCCAAGGATCAAGGAGCCTCCTGGCCACAGGGAAGAGGGGAAGTTGGATGGGAGAACTGAGGGCTACACTGGGCAATGGGGTACGGTTTGCAATAACAGTTTCTCCCTTGGAAAAAAAAAAAAAAAGACATTTTATGCACAAGGAGCTTATTTCTTAAACAAACACTCGTGGTTTTGATTTACACCACAGTCTGCTCCTAAATAATTTATGGCGGGTTAAATTTATTGCCAAGCCCTGGCTGGCTGCAAATTCGAATTGCCAAATAATTAGATTTTAGGGCAAAGCTTATAAATTACCCGTCGATTTGTCCGGACTTGTTTGTCAGTTGCTTTGTGCTTCGGGTCATCTTTGGCATTTGGCTGTTTGGGTTTTAATTGCTGATTTACACTTTGACAGATGAGAGCTGATGCTCGAAGTTTCAGGACAAGGAAGGGTAAAAAATCGGAGCTTTAAAAGCCTGATTTTTCACCTACATGTCCCCCCTCCCCATCTCCATAGACCCCAAAGCAATTAAAATATAGAAAAGAGGCTGAAAATAGACACTGCTATTCTTTATTCGAGGAAGGTATGGGCGCAGAGTGAATTATAATTTACCTTTATGGAAATCTGAATTTTTCAAACAACACAATACCAATAAATGAAGGAGATCAAGTCTTAGAAACCACATCCTCACCCGAGGTGTGCACACCTGCGTCTACCTCTGTATGCACATGACTCAGAAACAGCCACAGTTCAAACATTTTTACATACTCAATTGTAAATAACTTCAGATATTAGTGGCCTCTGGGAAGCCGACCCTTCAGGGCACCAACAACCAAATGATTTCTTTGTAGCTACCTGTATACACACATTTGTCATGAAATTAATTTAAACAAATCTCAGGTTATGTGCTAGAGAGGTCCCCTGGAGGCATCACTAAGGAAGGGCCTAGAAGTGCAAGGGTGCCAAGCCCAAAAAATCTCTCTGGATAGTACCCTGGCTCTATCACTATGTTGATAAGAGGGCCTGATCTCTCTGTGTTTCCCAGAGAAGCAGGGCCTGCCTCCCAGTCACCTGCTGTATCCCAACAGCTTACAATGAGGTTGTGGATCAGAATAATACTAGTACTAATTCTACGAATAAGAGCTAATACCTATAAGCCATTACATATCGAACACTGTTTTGAGCATTTAATATGTTTAACTCAGTTTATCCTCCATCAGTCCTGTAAGATTGGTGCTATTATTAACCCCACTTTGCCAATAAGGCAACTGAGACATAAAAGAGTACAAGTAACTTGCCCAAGGTCATACTACCAGTAGGTAGTCAAGACTCAAATCCAGCTGGGCGCGGTGGCTCAAGCCTGTAATCCCAGCACTTCGGGAGGCCGAGATGGGCGGATCACAAGGTCAGGAGCTCGAGACCATCCTGGCTAACACAGTGAAACCCCATCTCTATTAAAAAATACTAAAACCTAGCCGGGCGAGGTGGCGGCGCCTGTAGTCCCAGCTACTCGGGAGGCTGAGGCAGGAGAATGGCGTAAACCCGGGAGGCGGAGCTTGTAGTGAGCTGAGATCCAGCCACTGCACTCCAGCCTGGGTGACAGCGAGACTCCGTCTCAAAAAAAAAAAAAAAAAAAAAAAAACTAAAATTCAGACAGTCCAGTTTTAGAGTCCATGCTTTTAATTTTAAACACTATGCTCTACTGATTCTCATCAGAACAGCGTCTACCTCAGCTCCCCTCACTTTGAAGGTCCAGAGTCCACATTCTGAGACTTGGGCACATGCAGCCAAAGCCTGTTCGATCAGTCACCCAACGAAGTGAAGGAAAGGCATGTGTCTTGCTCAGGATCACAAGATGAATTAGAGACTTAGTTAGACAAAGACCATTTTTCAAACCAATCCAAATATTGCCTTAAGATACACTAGCGGGGGATGCAGAAATGGCGGTGAGTAACACGTGATCAAGACAGGACCAGGCCCACTCAGGCAGACTGAGAGTTCTGGTCAGACCACTTGACCAGGAGCCCAGGGAAGGTGGCTGGGCTACAGGAGGCCTTACTCAGTAATCCCCATCCATAGCCCCAGGGACTGCTGATCTCTTCACAGAATACTGCACGCCCGTGGGGTGGTTCATAGATTCCCTGTTCTCTGCCCACAAGTGACAGCCAGCAGCCAGGAAGGTAAACAGTTGTGCTGGCATGACAATAGATTTTTTAAAATTCCCTGACTAGTAAGCAAGCAATACACAGACTGATACCCCCCACACAATGCACTGAACACATTTCTCACACATTGTCCCATATGATCCCACATCTCTGTAAACAGTTTTACAGATGAGAAAGCTAAGAGGGTCAACTGTTGTCAAATCACAGTCCCATCACTTGAGAACTTGTTAGAAATGCAAATTTCTGGCCTCCACCCTAGCCTTTCAGAAACAGAAGCCCTGGGGATGGGGCCAGCAGCCTTGGTTTTAACTGCCCTCCAGGTGACTCTGATGCTTGCTGAAGTTTGAAGTTTGAGAACCGCTGGTCCAGACTACAGCAGTGTTTCTCAGACTTCAAATGACCTGAGGAATGTGTCAGACTGCAGATTCTATTTCAGCTCTGGAGTAGGGCCTGCCTGACATTCTGCATTTCTAACAAGCTTCCAGGTGATAAGGATGCTGCTGGTTCTCAGACCACAATTTAAACAGCAAAGGTGTAGTCTAGAACATCTACGTGACTAACTCCTTATCGCTGAGGTACTGACCAAGTGAGAATCAGAGCCCAAGGCTCTCAGCTCCCCTCGCAGAGCAAACCCTTACTTGGCCCACTTTAAGCACCCGAGTCAAGCCCTCTAAGTCTGCTAACCATCCCTAGCTCTTATTGCCGACATTTCATCCACCTCACTGCCAAGAGCTAGGGTAGAAAAACAGGCCTGTCACATCCAAGAACTTCATAGAGTAGACTGGCACATCTCTGTCAGGAAGCTAGCAAAAAGTCTTCTTGTCATGGCAGTGCCTGCTTCCTTTCGCAATACTGTCAAGACCAGGGCATCAGCTACCCTCAGAGTGCTCAGCACACTATTGTCTCAGCCCTGAAGAAAAAAACCTTCCTCTGTCCAGATGAACCAAAAAGCAGGACTGGATACCTCTCCTATGAGAAGACCGCTCATTACATACACAAGCCAGGAGCTTATCTGGTCTATCTAACTGCCTCTGGTCCTGAGAAAGGCCTCTCCAACCCTGACCACAAATTTGGAGCTGCATCACAGAATTCCTGTATATCCTAAGGCACCTGCTTGGGGACTCCTTGCTATCCTCACCAGCCACCACATTCAACACCATAAACCATGAATTTCCTTTCAGGTCTGCCCCCGACATTGTTTCTCCAGTCACATTACCTTTCCAGTGAAAGCAGACCTGATCAAAATGCCATGTTTCATCTCATTCATCAGCCCTACCCACCATCTGCAACTACCAATCCCGTTCAGTTGATCAGTTGGCCTTTAAAATGCTGCTAGTGCTGTGAACAATGCAGACACAGTTCCTGCATTTCCAGACAATGCAATCTCAAATCTTGGCTCTGTTTTGTCACACTTTTAGAGAGCAAGATTCCAAGCTTTCTGGCCAGTTATTATCCTATCTACCTACCTATCACTACCTACCTCCTGTAGGCCAATGGCCAAACAATGCATCAAATAGGTCCTAGAGGAATAACTACCCACATTACTGCTAAGGAACTCAACTATAACAGTTCTGCCTGTTATGTTCTCCCTGATACGGATTTCTACTCAGAGTACCCCATTTACAACAACTATAGATTCCATGCGCCACTCCTTAAGAAACCTCAGTACCACTGACTCCTCAGTAGCCCACTAGTATCCAAAAGAGTTATGAGCTACGTAAGAACATGGTTCTCAAGCTTGTTTCCTTCCCAGCACACCGAAGGGTTACAACATGTAACTTCTCCCCATTTTCACCATCGCCAACCAACAACCTAGTCCAACCCACTAGCATCTCTCTCAAGTACTGCATCTGTACCAGTCTCCCAACATACATTTTTAACCTCTTGGAACAACTTCCTTTCTATTCCCATGAACTCTGGTTTACAACATCTATTTCTGTTTCTTCTTTTCCACTCAGAAACACATTCAAATTTCCTTTTCAGGCTCCCCAACTGTACCCCCATTGTAGAGTATGAACACTCCTTTACTTTCAGCAACATCGACATCTCCAAATAAGTGCCTCTGCCGGCACCGAACCCTTAGATTAGCCCTTGGCTGGAATGGCCTTCCAGGACTAGATAGTGACTATAGCACTACAACAGAAGTAGAGCCACTTGTGTATCAGATCTGTTTTGCCGCCCACTGACCTTCCAGATCTCCTTACTGGCCAACTACATGCAGGGACAGGACCAAAACAGCAGCCTATCCCAAGGCACCTCTACATCCAAATAAAAGCTGCCCTGATGTTTGTCTCTCCCTCCAGATTTCTCCTTTCTGATTTACCTCCTTTCTGACTCTCCCAACACCTGACAGGGTTTTGTCCATGGCAACAGCATCAATACATATAAACGCCTTTCTGCCTGTAGTCAGCCTGCTCACCCTTCTGCTGCAGACCTGCCAGCCTTTGTTGGGGGGGGGAGCTGGTGTCAACGTGGGAACACTCTTGTTTCAGGCTTTCAGGTTATGGCCCGATTTTCACAGCTAGAGCTCAAAACTCATCACATAAATGTAAGGCTGTGGGGGTTTTTTAAGTATTGTGAACACCCAGGATAAGAGGATAAAAAATAATCATCCCAATGGCATCTTAATCAAAATGATGCAAGATCCTTTTTCCCAATGAGACACAGAGATGGAGAAAGGGTCTCCTGATATCAGTTTCCTCATGTCAAACAATGGAGATCAGTCTACAAAAGAAATGTAATCAAGAGGGGAGAGGAAAAGCAGGGCAGGAAGGAGGTAGGGAGAAGTGAAGCCTATGGACTTAACCTGAACACTCTTGGATTTCACTTCCCCACTGCCCCACTTTCCGACCTGCTGGCTTGCTTTCTATGGCTGTACCTGTTGCCAATGCTCAGAGGAAGCTCAGCCTCCATCCCCATGCCCTCCAGTCCCTTCTGCTCCCACTAATCTCCACATTACCCAGACCTTCCTGCCTCTTCATCAGTCATTCCTTCCACACTTATCTCAATGTTAGTCACTCAGATGTTTACCTTTTTGAAGGGTCTAAACCTCCCTGGTCTATTGAAGGTGGGTCCTAGCAGATCCAGATCCAAATTCCCAGTATTTTTTTTTTTTTTAAAGCAGGGGGAAGGTGAAGGGGAGGCGTCATGTCATGTCATTTCCCAGCCTCTGACTCTTTCTGGAGACCTAGCAGCCCACCCAAATGCTATGCTGAGGTATCAGCCTCCTGACAATGCCTCAGAGCCTTAGTCTCCCTGAAAATACCTCAGAGCCTTAGCTCACACCATATCCACTTTCACCCACAGCCTTTTACCCCCATTTGATTGGGTAAAATGCTCTTAAGCCTCTTCTAGTTTTTGTACTTTCACTTATAGCATCCCAATAAGACCTTCTAGCTCAAATGTGAGAAACAGCATAAAACTGACATATATAATCCAACTAACTGAACAGTGAAATACTTGCCAGGTTCCAAGTCTTTATTCTCCTTCTACCTCATTTGCAAAGTTTCCACAAACAAGCCTGCAATCAAGGTGAGTTTTTCCAGACTAAGGCCATTGCATTCTGGCTTACTATGTGAACCCCTTCTTCTCTTCCTGCTATAATAGTTCTGAATGGCCTCAGGCCCACTTGGCCCTCTCTGGTCTCCTGAATTTCTTATAACATGAAAACTCTGCAGCCCTCCCGCACACTGTGAGCAGGGCTGATCATTCCCATCCTTTGTGCCCCACTGTACCCAGCACTTACCCATGTCATGGTGGTTCTCATACGGCCTAATGGTTGTCACACAAATGTCTGCCCTCCTTGACTATAAGCTCCTTGAGGGGAGGGACCATTCCTTACTTGTCTTTATACCCCCAGCATCTAACACAGAGCTTGAAGTTACTATCCAAAGAGTAAAAGGAAGCCTTTTCATTGCCTTTAAAGTGGTTATAATGAGGTCTTCCCCAGTCCTTTGCTGACTTAGCTGGTTTTGTCATGTCCAACAAAAACTTTAAAAGGCAGCTCAGTGTCACTGTTATTTTATAGTCCCTGATTTCATTCACCATTTATCAATGGCCCTATTCTTTAGAGCTCTTCCCCACCACCAACCTTAGCCCAGTGTCTAAAAAATCTGCATTCCAACAGCTGTCTCAGCCCTGGGGAGGCCACCAGGATAATAAGAGGCTGGGGGGATGTTTCCTGATTTGCACTAAATTATGTGGTGATTTTGTTACCAGTGACTCAGTGTTCCCCAAGGAAAGTTCCTGGCCCCACCCCCAGGCAACTCCACAGCCTACTACACACCATGGCAGCTTAAAGGTATAAGCCCTGGGGAAGGTGGAGAAGCAGTCTGAATAGAGCAAATAAACCGCTTCGATCCTGCCTCTGCTATGCCAAACACACAAGGCAGCGCCACCATGCATCAGTGCTCCATTCCCTGAGATGTATATTTTACTTCTACATTGCTATGTCTGCTCCAAATACAGACAGGCCCTTCGTGAAGTCGCAATACGGCCAAGACTCGGACACAGCAAACGCTTGTTCCCATTCTGGGAGTACTAGTGAGGAGCCACAGTGGGAGCCAGGGAGAGGCCCATCCTTATGAGGGACCACCAGGAAACAGCAGCCTGTGGAGGAAGACGGCTTTGGAAGGAGGAGGGGCAAGTACCACATTTATGGAGGCAGTGACAAAAAAGACAAAGGGGCCTAGTAGGCTGTCCCATTCCCACCATCACTGGCCATCAATAGAGGAATTCATTTATAGTGACCCTGAAAGAAGAGATGTGTTAAAGTAGAGATATAACTAAAAAGAAAGGCAATAATTGCACTGATGGGCAGGGGAAAAATTATTCCAGGAGTCGGGAGCCTGTGCAAGAACACTTAAGGCTCACACAGTCGTCATAACTCAGCCCCCTCAAGCATTTTGTGCTCTGCTTATGGTGTTAACTTTAATGTCTTAACATATAACACCATCTATACTAACACAAAATACTACACACGCCAGATGAGGTTGAGTTATAGTTGCTGTGGGAAGCATAACTTTGAATTTCCTGATTTTGGTGCATTTAATCTCAACCATAATGTTATATTAACGTCGGTTTTGCATTTCATTTCCCAGTTTAGAAGAATAGCGTCAGTGCCTTCGCCTGTCTGTACAGAAAAAAGTGCATGCTGACTGGGGCCACAGACAGAAGGACCGCAATCCAAGGATTAGGCTCTCCAGGAAAAAGACCTGGGCCCCATCCCTCCCCACTGGAGGAGTTACAACCAGGACAAGCAAATGGGAAGGGAAGGTGGGTTCTTTCTCCAGGGAATTGCTTTTCTGTTCACTTAGTCACGGCGGGAACCAAGAACAGAGAGAAGGAAAGAAGCTAAGCATGGAGCAAAGAGCAATGTGTGGGGCAGGGAGGGGAGGCAGTACGTGGGGTTAAGAGGATTTCTGCCTTTCAGCCTCGAACGAAGGAGAAAGAAATCAATATAGTTCGCTTTGTAGGGATCTTAACCAATTTCCTGTAAAGTTTTCCAAAATGTCTCTTTCACAAAAGACTAGTAACGATGTTGCAACTCTAGGTCACACTGAAACCCTCCGCATCTCTTCTATATCAGCCCTCTCTGTCACCATCAACCCTCCCCACCTACCCTTCAAAAATAACAGCATCTGGACAATTTTCTGGAAACGAGAAACTCCTTTACTCATAGTTCTAACTCAAAATGCAGATGGACTCTCTTCAAGGTTTCCGTAAAAGGGAAAAAAATGCCCCTGTGGACAAAGACCAAACATTAGAAACCTCAACCCCAAAGGTCATTTTTCTCCAAAGGTATGGGCACTTGAATACAGATGAGAAGGCAAACAGTCAGTGGGGCTGCTGCAGAGCAGAGACAAAAAGACTACCCAGGAGCCTGACGGATGGCCAGAGCACTTGGGGAGGAAAGCAGGTAGCCACCAGGATGGCAGCTTCTCGGATGGGGAGAGCTGGGCTGCACCCTCCCTCCCTGGTCATCCAGACAGCTAAGGTTACCTCCTCCTCCCAACGTGCTGTGGCCTATACCTCATTTTCCTCACTTACATTTGCTTTGGTCTCTTCTGAACACTGAGGTGGTGAGCGAACTTGCCCCAAGGTTAAAGATACACAATTAAAGATCCCACCAAAGCTTTCAGGCTGCTCTCTGGGCCTCAGGGTCACAACAACCATCATTCGGTGCACAACCACACCAAAATGAGCAACATGAACTCCTGCTAGCGAGGACAAAGGAGGCACAATTCTCCTAAACCAGAAACAAATCTGCCTCTATGTCAGGAAACAATTCCTAAAACAAGAAAGGAGCTGCATTCCTGAAATGTAGACCCTCTAAAACATTTTAAACCATCTAAATTAACATTTAAGTGAAAAAAATGTTTTCAGATGAAAAACAGTCTCCTATTCAACCAATACCTATCATGTTAATCTGAATCAAAACATGTAACACAAATAAAATGAGTCCAAAACCAAAACACCAAAGCCTATGACTGGCAAGCCAAACACTCCAGTTTCACCTAGCTGAACAAAGTACAAAAGTAAACAGCAAAACTGATGACAAATGGAAAATACCATGTTTTACCATGTTTATAACCAATACTGTTACTCACCCAACTACAACAGGGCTTACACCTGTTAGTTTTTCACAATGGCATTCCTTTAGGATAGTCCCAATAAGCTGACTCAGCTAACTCAGGGACTTCTGGAAATCAAAGATAGGTAAAAGAGCCCCACATTAAGCCTCCAAATAGGCCATGGCCTAAAACTGTTTCTGCCTCCTATATACTCAAGGGGTGTGACACATTCTCATAAAAACAGAAGTGTACCATGCAGAGTCTTGAGTACTGAAAGTTCCTACTGGCTGTGGTGGCTCACACCTGTAATCACAGCACTTTAGAAGGCCGAGGTGGAAGTATCACTCGAATCCAAGAGTTTGAAACCAGCCTGGGCAACATAGTGAGACCCCATCATTATAAAAAAAATAAACAGAAAATTAGCCAGGCATGATGGGGCATACCCATAGTCACAACTACTTGGTAGGCTAAGATATCTGGGAGGATTGCTTGAGCCCAGGAGGTTGAGGCTGAAGGTTGAGGCTGCACTGAGCTGTGATCACACCACTGCACTCCAGCCTGGGCAACGGAGCAAGACTCTGTCTCAAAAAAAAAAAAAAAAAAAAAAATAGAAAAGGGAGCTGGTCAGGAGAAGAGCCTGGATGGTTCTCATTCATGAGCCCAGCCCTACTCCCAGGAGGCACACAGACCTTACTCATACAGAATCAGGCTGGGGGCGGTGGCTCACGCCTGTAATCCCAGCACTGTGGGAGGCCGAGGTGGGTGGATCACCTGAGGTGGGGAGTTCGAGACCAGCCTGACCAACATGGAGAAACCCTGTCTCCACTAAAAATACAAAATTAGCCGGGCATGGTGGCGTATCCCTATAATCCCAGCTACTCGGGAAGCTGAGGCAGGAGAATCGCTTGAGGCAGAGGCTGCGGTAAGCCGAGATGGCGCCACTGCACTCTAGCCTGGACAACAAGAGCGAAACTCCATCTCAAAAAAAAAAAAAAAGAATCAAAGAATCTCTGTCAAATGGACAGCCATCAGCCATTTTGAGAGAGCACTAAGGAAGGCTGATCTAAGGTGTATACCTTATTCTGGTCCTTTTTGCTGTCTCTTCTGGCAGTTCATTCTCATCCCAAATCTCAACCTTTCCTGCTTCCACTTAAACTTCTTTCTTTTTTGTCCCTATTAAAATCAAGAGCAAGTTGTTATCATACTCCTTAGAATAACTACTCCTCAAATGATGAATTTATTCAGTCTGGACAATAAATCAGTCACCAAAACTATATTCAATTTATTTTCTAAGTTCTATTTTTGTGCCTCTAATGATTTTTGGTCTAATTCCTGAGATTTTCCAATTTCTCCACTTCCCTTGTTGACCAGAAGACCTACACAGCACAGAGACTCTAATAAGAACCTGACCTATGTTGACCTCAATGGAAGGATGCTATTCTATCTAGGACTGACAACTTCTCCAATCCATCTTCTTGGCTTTCTCTGAATCCCATCAGGATCCTGCTACCTGCAAACCTTAAAAAAGCTCTCCCATAAAAAAGGGAGATTTTAAATTGCTACTAACAAGTTTCAACCTGCCGTCCCTTTTCTGAAGGTGGTCTTTCCTGAAGGTGGTCTGATGGGTAGTCCAACACAGATGTCTGGCCCCAAACTCACCTTCCCAACTGTTGATCACAGCATTGTAGAGGTTTAATGAAGTCAAGATGCATTACATTTATCACTTGCCCTAGATCCACTCAAATCCATCACTATGTCATAGCAAGAAGTTAGATTGATCTGACAGGATTTGCTCTTCTTCACAAACCCATGTAAGTTATTACTCAGTGCCCCACGCTCTTCTAGCTGTTTGCTGATTGATTATCTGACGATCAGGTCAAGTATCTTCTCTGGAATCACAGTAAACTAACGGGTCTATAATTTCCAAGATCATTCGTATTCTCCTTTTAAAGATAAGCAAGACAGCAAATGCTTCTTCCTGAGTTCTCTAAAGCAACAGCTAATGCTTTGCTAATAATGAACCAGGGCAGCCAATTCCTTAAGTGCCCTTGGAATCACATCATCAGGGTTCATTGATTCTGGAGATAATCTTTAATCAGGCCCAGATCCTGGTAAACAATGTGAAGCCCTAACTCAGCCTGGGTCTGGAAGGTCTTGGTGCCTAAGTCTGGGAAGGAAGTTGGTGATACAAGCTGTTTAAATCTGTACTGCATGATGCCTTCAGCATTGTGATAAATAAATAAGTAAAAATAAAGCCCTTGAAAGAGAGATGAAAGGTGACATTGACAGACCAAACTGAGACATGATTCAGGCTTCACCTTCAGGAATATTGGCAGGACCCTCTGCAGGACAAGAAAACAGAGCTACATAATTATCTGAGCTTATAATCTAACCGATAAGGTAAGAAAATACACATATATAAGCATATGCCAGAAAGCAGTAAATGCCATAACAGAGGTGCCAAGCAATTATAAGGGATCAGAAGAAGGATGAATCCTATGTGACAGAGATGTGTTAGATTTTAGTCTCATGTCCCACTAGGGCTTACCCAGTGACTGAAGTAGAAGAAATAATATGACATATTAAGATTTGGATCTCTGATTCCCAATGTGGAAGAATCTACAAAACCAAAATTCCCAACGTACCACCCAGCTGCCCCCCGCCACCACACCAGAGAACCTCCAATAGCTTGGGGAGGCAGGGAAGAAGACTCTACAGTACAGGCAGGAGCAAGAGGCAGAGAAAGTAAGTGTGGCTTGAGTAGCTCCCAAGCTGCACTCCCTTTCACCCAAAGGACCTTCCTTTAGGATATTCTCCTTATCCAGCTCCTGTGTTCCCAGCCCTCAGTAGACCTCATTCCAATGCCCCAAAGGCAGACCAATGCATTAAGGGACTACAGAAAAGAGGAGAGGAGAAAGGGAAAACTAAAGAGGCTGTTGTATCTGCTTTATGTAAAATAATCTACCATTCTATCCCTCCCTGAAAAAACCAACCATGACAAATGAACCCAGTTTATCTTTGAATGGACCACACTCCTCCCTACCTTCCAAGTGCCCAATGCTGAGGTCCCCTTCTCTCCCTCCTCCTTGTGACTGAAAGCTGTTCCCAGAGCAACATGTCTATGCATCCCCAAATCAGTCTATAACCTAACCCTGTAGAGAAGAGTTACAGTCCTAGAGCCAGGCATATTCAATGCACCAACACTACAATGAACTGCTACATCAGCCCCCAAACATTCCCTCAAAGCAAACACCACATACTTCAATATCACCTGCAGCTAATCCAAGCCTCCTAGTAGCATTAACTTAAAAGCTAAAAGGTCTTTGAACACAGCTGGTGGTTAATGAAAAAAAGCAAGCAAAGAAATTGTCCTTTCCAACAGACCAACAATGGTACTTGCTCAGGTTATCTAATGCTGCATAACAAATCATCCCAAAACTTGGGCTTAAAACGTCAATAATCATTTGTTATCCCTCACAGTTCCTGTGAGTCAGGAATTTGACAATGGCTCAGCTGGCTGGTCTGGCTCAAAGTCTCTCCTAAGGTTGAGGTCACATGTCCACTGGGGCTGCAGTCATCTGAAGGCCTGACCGGGGCTGGTAGATTCACTTCTAAGAGAGCTCATTCTCATGACTGGCAAGTTGGGCACTGGATTTTGGCTAAGAGCCTCAGTTTCTACATACATGTGCCTCTCCACAGTGCTGCTTGAGTGTCCTGGCAGCATGACAGCTGGCTTCCCCCAGAGCAAGTGGTCCAAAAGAGCAAAGTGGACTGCAATACTTTTTATAACTTACCCTCAGAAGTCATACATTATCTCTTCCACTGTATTCTATTAGCTCTACAGGAATATCTTTGATTCAGTGCAGGAGGGAAACTACCAAGGGTGTGAATAGCAGGAGTCTAAGGATCACTGAAGTCATCTTGGAGGCTAGTTACTATAGTACTCCTTAAAGGAACAAGTGGCAGTAGCAGGAGAACGGAGGAAAGAAGAGAACAGAGAAAGGAAGGACGGGAGAGAAGGAAGTATGTTGATTCCCAAAAGCTGAGACCAGAGAGAAACAATATACCCAGTTCTCTCCAGAGACTTCTCAGGTCTACCTTACACTAGCATACCTGAAACAAGTCCTGCTTCCTAGACAGGAACTCTAAATGAGTAGCTAAAAGACAGGAAGGCATGAGAAAGCTCCTTTTGGTCCCAGGAAGCAAAACTATCCTCCCTCCCTCCTTGCCCACCCCACCTTATCTAAAGCAATGATGGAACAGTTACCTGAGGATGAATCTGTGGCTTGTCACACGTGGCCTCAAAGTCCAGCACTAAAAAGTAGTGATACCTCTGGGGAGGGAAGGACACCATTGCCGCCATGGATGCGCCAAAGCCGTGGGCCGCCAGCTTTCTGGTGGATATGGAGCAGAACTCCGGAACACCACAGGGAGAAAATAAGTGGGAGCCCAGCACTTTTCTTGCTCTTGAAAGTAAATACGAAGAAAATCGAGCTGCTCCAGTCTGTAAAGGTGCTAGCATTGAACATCCAGAAGCATCTAAAACTTAGGGGAGGAAAGTTTAAAAAAAAAGAAAGAAAAAAAGAAAAAAAGAAAAAAAAAAAAGAACAGAGAGCCTGGGTTACTCCCTCCCACTGTGGCCCTGTTCCATCTAGTCTTCAGGAATATCCACGCAACATGGGCCACTCCCTAGTGTTTCTGGGCCCCTTTTCTAAATCATAGTATTCGTTACTAAAGTTCAAGACCCTAATAGCAGCACCTGCAGCATTATTACAGCTCTGAGTCTCCCAGATCATTCTCAAAACAACATGCAACACTGGCCTTCATCTTTAAATGGAGCTCTAAAGTTCAAAAGAGAGAAAAGAGAAAAATTGTGCAGTCACTTCTCAGGTGGCAACAGTTAACATTAAAGCTATGGGCCCAAAGTAACATGAGGTGACCCTGTTGTACAATCAGTCTTGGAAGCTAAGTAGACTCAGACAAGCAGCAGAAAATGTCCAAGGCTCTTTTCTCAGCTCCACTAGGAGCCATGTGCCCCTGGCTTTCCAGTCTGTATCTTGATGTCTCCACATACTCTCCTCCCCTCTCCCAAAGTGAAGGCAAACAAAGTGAATCACAGGGGAGTTTGCTCCCAACATTTTGGTGATCCCCCAGCCCCCACACTAGTAAGTGGCACCCTGGGGGAATGAACAGTGCCTGGAGAGCACAGCTGGCAACAGCCTTAGGCCTTCTCATTTGCTGCCTTAGACTCAGTCTCTACTAGAGGCCCTGAATGACTGCGGGACTTTTAAATAGGGAAGAAAAGAAAACCCAGATGTGGCAGTAATAGGAGCATGGCTAAAAGTCTAGTAAAGTTTTCTGAGTTACATGTGCAAAAAAAAAAAAAAAAAAGGAATCACTTTTCCTTTAAGTTTTCCCCTTAAATTTGCAGAATGCCTGCTCCTCAGAGGCCTAACCAAATATAAAAATCAAAGCCCAAGTTTTACTCACGAATAACTCAAACTTCCTTAAAAAGAAAGAAGGAACAAAGCAGAAATGTTGTCTTTCTCCCTTTAATACCCAATATTCAAATTTCTCTCAACTTTAATCCTCAAATAAGAAATCTCACTGTACAATACAGTAATGGCCATAGTTTGTGCTTTCTGAAGCCCCATTCCAACACAGCCAAAGGCTTGCCTCTGATGGCTGCAAGTGGGCACCTGGCTCCCTTCACACAGGGTAGAGGGGATAGCACCTTGTGAAGTACAGCGTATACTCAAAGGCAATTAGGTCACTACCTGAACAGAAGCAGATAATGCCAAGTATGGCTGTCTTCCCATCTCTCTCCTGACTCACTGAATGAGCTACAGTAACTTGCCTATATATTTACTAGGACATATGCTAGTGTAGCTCCTCGATTTCCCTATCCCTATAATGAGATTTCAGGGGGATTCAGTGGTGCTAAGACCAAAAAATATTTTAAGTTCTTCGTGGATCCTGCACAAGCACAGCACTTGTTTTCACCACTGCTTTATAGCCTCACCAAAAATACAGCCAAAACTTAGCCCCAGTAGACAAACGCCAGCTTGAGTTTCACTATGGAGTCTCCTGGAAAGGCAAGAGGGCCAATATCCCTTTGAAAGCCAGAATCTTCTCATCACCTATTCCTGAACAGTACTGGAAGCCTTGATGAGATAGGAGACACCAGTCTGCTCAAATTACCCATTCTAGTTTGGATTCAAAGTGCCTCAAGGACTTAGACTCTTCTCTAACCCCATAAAAAAGTGTAAAGACTTCCGAAAATCTTAATGTTCTACAATGTGCATAGAATATGCATTGTATGTACAGTCAGTCAGATCCTGTCTACCAAACACTATAAGCAATTAAGCATGATGAGCAAGGAGGGCTTCCAAGCTTGAATCCTGGCTTTACCACTTACTACCCATGGCACCTTGGGCATGCTGTGTTCTTCAATTCCTCATCTGTAAAATGACAATAACTATAGCACCTACTCCTTAAGTGAGAATACCATGAGACAACACATGCAAAGCACTAAGAGCAGTGTCTGGCATATAAGGGTTTAATATATATTAGCCTAATGTTATTACTACTATCCTATTGGGCTATGCCTACCTGGCCAAGCCTGGATCCCCCAGATTCTGGGCCTACAAATCCAATTAATTCATAAGGCAGCCTCAGAGAGTAGTATCGATGTCTTCTGCAACCCTAAAATGCTCCAGACCTCTGACAGAGCGTACTATACATACCCTATTCTGATGGCCAGTGGTTCTCCTGCCTGCAGGCCTTGCTTTTTCACCTGATTTCATCTATATCAAAAGCTTCTTTTGGCCAAGCACAATGACTGACACCTGTAATCCCAGCACTGTGGGATGCTGAGGCAGAAGTATCGCCTGAGCCCAGGAGTTTGAAATCAGCCTAGGAAACATAGTGAGACCCCATCTCTACAAAAAAGAAATTAAAAATTAGCCAGGTGGGGTGGTGAATGCCTGTAGTCCCAGCTACTTGGTAGGCTGAAGTAGGATGATCGCTTGAGCCCAGGAGGTTGAGGCTGCAGTGAGCTGTGATGGCACCACTGCACTCCAGTCTGAGTGACAGAGCAAGACCACAACTCAAAAACAAAACAAAACAAAAAAGCTTCTCTTGTAGAAGTCTTGAGAGTAGACATTAGGAGGTCAGGCCTCCACATATCAGCAGTTACTGGATTCCACACTGCCCTTACTTCTAACAACCAAGTTCAGTTCAAGTCAAGAAACAGAGGGTAGCTCTTCCTCTTCCCTTCCTGAAAAACTCAATCCTAAAGCCATTAGGTGCAGCAGAAGAGGGCAGATATCTGTAACAGGTGGAGTAGGGTGAGCCAGAGAGGTCTGGGGGACACTGTCAGAGCCCAGGCAGGGTGAGGAAGACATCCTTGCAGAGGTGGAAAGGTGTGGTACAGCATGTCAGAACCAAGGGGGTGTGGAGAGCATCCATGTCGGCTGGCAGTCTGATGTGGGGTAACATAGGCAGGGTAAAAGAGGCACTCATGAGGGGTAAAGGGCAGTGGCAGTAATAGGAGATTAGCTACCTACAGAGGAACTGATCAAAGTGCATATATTAAGGATAATGGGACCCAAGTTTCTCACTGTTACAGAAAGGAGTTAAAAAATGGAAACGGAGAAAATCTGTGGTGTTGGATTGGAATTGGCAGGAAGAATGTGAACTCATGGTTTTTGATTAGATGTATATCGGATAGACAGATGGATACACACACACACACACAAATATACATACATATGCATATATATTTCTGTTTAAGGAAGAGCCAGGGAGCAGTAACAATGGCAATGAGCACACCTAGCACTCCATTGCCTTCTAGTTTTTTTTTAAGACAGGGTCTTGCTCTGTTGTCCAGGCTGCAGTGCAGTTGCACAATCACAGCTCATTGCAGCCTCGAACTCCCAGGCTCAGGCAATCTTCCCACCTCAGCCTCCCAAGTAGCTTGGACCACAGGCACATGCCACCACATCCAGCTAATACTTTTATTTTTTTGTAGAGATGAGAGTCTCACTATGTTGCCCAGGCTGGTCTCAAACTCCTGGGCTCAAGTGTTCTTCCCACCTTGGCATCCCAAAGTGCTGGGATTATAGGCATGAGCCACAGCACCCAGTCCCAGTTGCCTTCTAAATACCATTCTCCACTAAAAGAAACAGAGGTCCTTGGAGAAATGGCTGATTCCAGGGATGCAGCAAGAGAAAAACCAGATAAGCCCATAACATCTTGTACCACAAAGCAAGGAAACACCCAAAGAATGATGGGAACATACCAAAAGCATACAGAAGCCACCCACTGGCCAAGAAACAATGATAGTAATGGATTATAATGCACTGAATAGAAAACCATGAGTCCATAAAGATATAAATCAATAAAATTAAACTTTGATGTGAGATATTTACATAGTTTCAAAGTATCTCCCCACGAAATACTTATTAATTACAACGAGGAGTAATTTTATGATGGAGAAGCCTGGCAGACATCACCTTAATCAAGTGATCAAAGCGACCATTATCAATAATGGGATAAATCAAAATCATGTAACGAAAAGAACAAAGCATCATTTCTGACACATTCCTGAAGATACACAACCTAAATCTAATCATGAGAAAATGTCATACAAACCCTAATTGAGAGACAATCTAAACAATAACCAACCGGTAATCTTCAAAAGTATCAAGGTCATGAATGCCAAGGAACGTTTACTGAGGAAAGTCTAAAGGAGACTAAAGAGACTTGATAACCAAATACAACCCACAATTCTGAACTGGATCATTTTGCTGCAAAGAACATTCCTAGGACAACTGGCAAAACTTTAATGGGGTCCGAGGATTATATAGAGGTTTTGTATCAATGTTACTTTCCTGATTTTGATGGTTGTATTGTGACTAGGTAGGAAAATGTCCTTGTTTATAGGAAATGCAAACCAAGTATTCAGGATGATGGGGTATTAGGTCGGCAATTTAACCCTCAAATGGTTCAGGGAAAAAATTCCTTCTATTGTACTTACAACTTTATGTAAATTTGGGCTGTTTCAAACCATTTTTCAAAATTGCTTTTTAAAATCAGCTGGGTGGGGTGGGGTGGGGTGGCTCACACCTGTAATCCCAGCAGTCTGGGAGGCCAAGGCAGGCAGATCGCTTGAGGTCAGGAGTTCAAGACCAGCCTGGGCAACATGGCAAAACCCCATCTCTCCTAAAATTACAAAAATTAGCCAGGCATGGTAGCACACACCTGTAATCCAGCTACTCAGGAGGCTGAGGCAGGAGAATCGCTTGAACTCAGGAGGCAGAGTTTACAGTAAGCTGAGATCATGTCACTACACTCCAGCCTGGGTGACAGAGACTCTGTCTCAATAAATAAATAAATAAATTTTTTTTTAAATCCATGTGCAATGTAGTTAAAATTTTAAAATTAAAAATATCACACAGACAGTATTGGAAGGCAGAGATCTCCCTGTAATGCCCACAGAAGGTAGGCTGCATGTTCTCTCTGGCAGAGAGGCTCAAAGCATCTCTCAGCTCAAAGAGTATCTCTAACCAGCCGACTTTCCATTAGAAGAGCACCCACTCAATGCCCACCTCACTGGCACTCCTGCTACCATAGAGCCTTCTCAGGAAACACCCCTGCTCCCTGCAGCAGCATCCCACCTGCCCTCGCACCCTCTGGTGTCTTAGGGATTTCTCTTTCCTATTGATGTCTTTATGTTTTAGTCACAGATTTGCAGGCTCTAAGTCTATAGCTTATAAAATCAACTGGGACTTTGAGTATCTAACTGAGGGCCAAAACTCAAAAGAAAGTTTATGATTCTGCCTATTTCTGCAAACTATCTTTCATCAGAGACTAAGATTTATACACATTTATTCTCAGACATCCTTTTCCCTCTCCTAGCAAATTAAAGGTATCAAGTAGCCCATGGCAAGGAGGAAAATGAATGATTCTCTCCTCAATATGAAGGGCCCAGGTCCCCAGTGGGGACAGGGGAGGGGTAAATGGGACTGCCACGGGGCCAGCCCAATTTGGAGAAACAGGCCTGCGCCAGAGCCCCTGGAGGATGGTCTCTGTGCAGAGTATTTACACAACAGACACCAATGGCTCCTCTGCAGCCATTATTGTCTATCAGGTAAATAACACATGTGCCAAAACACACATTTAATGAGGGAAATAATATGCCTTTATAAAAAGACTCAATCTGTATTTACCTGAGAGACCAAAGAAGCACCAAATCACCAGATTAGAGGAACCACAGAGGAGTCGTTCTGGTGTCTTGGATAAATAGACATTTTATAGCCTCCATTACTGGAGGGGTGAGCGGAGGGGGTCGACCTTTAACATCCACACACACAGGCCAAGGGAGTCCTCAGGATGGGAAAACAAGAGGAGCCCATTGTGAAACACGTGGTCTACTCCCACTCCCACCTCCCCAGCCATGTGTACTTGGGATTTCTGGGAGGGTGTATGTTTATACCATCCCTGGATTCAATTCATTCCATTAGAAGCCAGACTAAGAGGCAGGGATACATTTGAGTAACTCCAAGTTACCAGCAACAGGTTCTGAGTCCAGCTGACTGGAAGCACCTAGGTATACAACAATCATAGCTTCCTCAGTTCTCAGGCCTGGTGTAAGTCCCCGACCCAATCTGACCTGCAGTATCACAAATGCTCAGGCACCTGAGTCACAGAAACAACAATAAAAAACACAGTAACACCTGTCTGGAACTCACTTAGTCACAGGCTTTGTCTCAAGCAGCTAAAAACAGCCTGGGAAAAAATACAAATAAACTGCATGCCTTCAAAAGTCATAATCTTCCATCTAATGAATATATCCTTACTGCCAGAGCACTCTCTGTGTAAAAAACAAACTGTCAAAGGTGAAAGAAAACCTAAGAGGCAACACAATCCAACCAGCCAGGAAAAATGAGATTAGAAAGAGAAAAGGACTGCCCAAGGTTCACATTGCAAGAAATAGTAAGAATAGAACCTAGGCTCTCGACTCCAAGGCCAGGATCTCAGGCTACTGCTCCAACACAAAGAAAAGGCCTCACTAGTCATTTCCCAAGCTGTGCAGTCTCACAGAAGATGCCAGGAGCCTGAGGACTCTGTCTAGTTTGCTGAAGGCTAGAGGTTGAAGACAAAACAGAGCTTGACACGCCCTGGAACCTCCACGTGGTCCCAAAGCAGAAAGGAAGCAGGAACTCTAAAACTGGGTCCTCACCTCAACAAAACAGTCTCCTCTTCTCTACATCCAGTCCCTGCCTTGGCCTGTAGCTACAGCTGCTTCTGCTCCAAGGCATGGCTAAGGAGAGCTCCCCCAGCTCAGAAGCAGCTGCTAATAATCCCAAACTATCAGCGGAGCTAAAATGACTAAAGGCCTTCAAGAACACCAAATTCTGATGGCAACATCACAGGTCACAGCAGGCTTGCTCTCCCCTTCAACTGGTCTGTTTCAGAGGCTCCAAGAAACACATAAAAAGAGGCAATTGTTTGTGATTTGCCTGCTGTTTGCTAAACCATCAGCCATGCCCAGTAGCTTGGGCAAACTTCTTTCAGCAGCCAAAGCTGGAAGACATCTTTTTGCAAAGTCCTGCAAGTCTGTTGCAACCCCATCACACATGAGAAGGGGCAAAGCCTTGCTTCCTAACACACCATAAATGGACTAGAGATGGATGGAGGGCAGGGTATAGTAGCATCAACCTTTTAAGCACCTCTCACACTTGTAGACAGCATCTGAACCCAGAAGAGAGATACCCAGAACTGTTAAATACTTCCTGTACTCCCGGTCCCAACATGGGGAACTGGTAAAGCAAAGAGTTACATAATCTAGTGTTAAAACACTGGTAATAGACAAACCTAGGTTCAAATCCTGACTCTACTATAAATTATTTGTGATAATAGTTATAATAATAATACCTGTGTCTTTGGGTTTCAGTTTAACCATACAATGAACAAAAAGTGCTTTGCACAATAGCAAGTGCTCAGTAAAAGGGAGCTGTTACTACATGAGAAAGAGAAAAGGGAAACACCCTTTTCTGAAAATCTACTCCAAGCCAGGCATTGTATTGATGATTTACATATTTTATCTCATTTAATCCTCCCAAGTATCAAGCAGAATGAAACAGTATTCTCATATTACACATGAGGAAACTAAAGGATCGGAGTGCTCAGCTCTTTGGGGTCCTGTTCTCTACCAGGGCCCACATTTCCCCACATGACTGATTCCCCCCATCCAACAGAGGGCCAACAATGCATATCAACTGCAGTTTTTCTTTTGAGGCAAAGTGTAACTTTAACTAAAAGTAACTCAACCTTAAGCAATAATTAAGTCTATCCAAATCATCCTAACTTGTTTTTATTTTTTTATATATATTTTAAAAGAAAATTACAGGCCTGAGCACAAAAGCAGAATTAAAAAAACGGCAGCACAAGGAACTCGAAGCCTCTTCTCAAACAAAATTCCAGAGGAACAAATCTTTCCATCTTACAGAGTGGAAAACTGGCAGGAGGCAGGGTTATAATCAATTCTTACTCAAGTACCCAAATGTAACGTTTCCTTTTACAAATCTGTGCTTTGGCAAACGCTACTCCCTATTTTGGAATGCACTTCCATTTTTTGCCAGACAAATTATGACTGCTTCTTCAAAATCCAGCTCAAATCTCCCCGCTTTTGGTGGCTTTCTCTGACACTCCATCATAAAGCTAATTGCGCAAGTATGATCCAGTGGCACAGTTTATTCCTACTTCATAACTTTTATCTCACTATGTTGTAAGATATTAGGTATGTTTCTTCTATTACCAGTAATTTTCAAGGAGTTAAGGGAGAAGGATAGAAGACAGCAGTATAGGTGTATGTGTGCATGTGCATGTAAAAAAAAAAAAAAAAAAAGCATATTTGACATAACTCTTTGACTTGTCAGACTAATGTATTTTAAAATTTCAAATAGCATTAAAGAAGAGCATGAGATTGTTTTGTTTTGTGTGTGTGTGTGTGTGTTTTAATCTAAACTGTTACGTCTAAACACACTTTTTAAAGCCTGAGAAACACTGAGCTAGATCCCTAAGCGTAAGGACCACATTTTATTCATTTCTGTATTCCCAGCACCCAGCACAGGACCAGGCACAAAGTAAGCAAGAGTAAATGTTTGCTAAATGAATTAATATGCCCACAGTCATGATGCCAACTGCTCTGGAATTAGAACATGCTAATTAGAACAGAGCAGGGCCTAAGCACCAAACAAAGCTTCTTCTCTTCCTTTCTTTATCCCTCCTCCTAGCCCACCCCATTCTGTCCTCCCTAGTTAAAAAGAGCGAAAGAAAGAGAGAGTGAGAGAAAGAGTGAACGAGCAAGAGAGAGAGAGAGAGAGAGAGAGAGAGAGAGAGAGAGAGAGAGAGAGAATTGCCTTGGTGCCGGAATACCATTAAAAGGATTAATTTAGGGACCGGTGTTTGGACTGTCACATCCAATCACTACCCACAGATCTACAGCTTCCCAAATCAGGCTCATGCAAAGAGGAATCAATTGCAAGGACACAGAGGGTCTGAACAGGCATACTAATGGCCTCCTGAGGTGCCAGCGGCCAGCTCTGACACTCCCATAAATTATCCGCCTTTTGATTTTACCTGTAGCTGTGGGGCACAAGGCACAATTTTGAACACATCAAAGCAATCCCTAGTAACCCAAGGCTCTTCAAGGAATGCCCCCAAAGAGGAAAGGCTAAAAACAATGACCCAAAGGGAATCTGCTTCCCAACAGTTCTGGTTCTAGCAATCACTAATTAAAACTCAACAGAACCAAATGGATAACGTGGGACCCAAATCAAGCCTAGTAGACCTGGACAAGGCATGCATCAGATTGCAGTTCTGGAATGACTATGCACCTCTCACTCAAGGAAAGCAAAATCATAGCAATAAACTAACACACTTTCATCTGGATGGCAAATCTGCCCTAGCTTTGATAGTACCTCACAGCAGGACCTCAGGCAACTCATTTAACCTTTCTGGGCCTCAGTTTCTTCATACGGTATCAAGGACAAGAATGCTGACCACCTGACCCACTTCCCAGGGTGCTGGTGAAAAGTAATTTTAAAAAATTTGAGAGGCACTTTACAAAGATGTAAGGCCACAGGGTGGCAACACTAATAAATGACCCCAGACAGACAGGGAGGAATGCTGGTCACACTTTGGTGAATTTCTATCGGGAAGCTGCTCACTCGATTTGCTTTACTGATGGTGATGGGACTAAGGTCCACACTGAAAAAAGTTCTGGGATTGCTTTTTGTCGTTTTTTTTTTTTTGTCTTGAGTCTCACTCTGTCACCCAGGCTGGAGTGCAGTGGCTCGATCTCGGCTCACTGCAACCTCCACCTCCCAGGTTCAAGCAATTCTCCTGCCTCAGTCTCCTGAATAGCTGGGTCTACAGGTGTGTGTCACCATGCCTGGCTAATTTTTTGTATTTTTGTAGAGATGGGGTTTCACCATGTTGGCCAAGCTGGTCTCAAACTCCTGACCTCCTGACCTCAGGTGATCCACCCACCTTGACCTCCCAAAGTGTTGGGATTACAGGTGTGAGCCACCGCACCTGGCCAGTTCTGGGATTCTGAATGGAACACCCATTGTCTGAAAATTTTCCATTATCAAGAGCAGTGCCTTGCTTTAGTTGTAAATTCCTCCTGTCTGCTGGCTGCCACCACGAGCGGCTATGTTTTTATCGTATGTTCACAATGACAAATGTGAGGACACAAAAAATAGGAAGTCAAAAGCCAAATACTGGCTGCTTTTTAAAAACTTATTAATTAT
Source organism: Rhinopithecus bieti (assembly GCF_001698545.2). Classification (NCBI taxonomy): domain Eukaryota; kingdom Metazoa; phylum Chordata; class Mammalia; order Primates; family Cercopithecidae; genus Rhinopithecus; species Rhinopithecus bieti. The sequence continues at coordinate 2,654,540 of NW_016807423.1, read as the reverse complement.
ATAAAATTTTATTAGTGATAAAAGTTATTAAGACACTGCAAAGAGTTTTACAAACATTATTAAATCCTTCAGCCAACTCGATTGTTTCATTATCTCCATTTTACAGATAGCAAAGTGAAGCTCAGAGAGGTAAGTCACTTGCCCAAGGTCACGTAAACACTGCTACCAGAAACCTACACTGGGGCTTGTAGGATGAAGACCTCCTACAAAGGGAATGTAGGAAGTAAGGGAAAGCACAGACAAGGGACAATCAGCTCTAACCTATTCATCAGACGCTCACCAAATACAATACTTTATTTGGTCCCTTTCCTTGACTTATACCTGAACTAGGAGACATCTCCAAAATGTCTGGAAGAGGTCATCAGTCTTCTACAAGCCAGGAAAGGAGAGACCAAGTAGGACATATATAGAATGAGGACAATTTCCTGGAAAGCTTAGGAAAATGGGTCATACTCTCTGTGTACGGTTCAAGAAGTTCAAATTAATTGACATTAAGCTATGAACCCTAAGACCAAGACCCTTTCCAGGGCTCCGCTTATTCCATACTTCATTAAAATATAGTTTCCAAAGCATTTTCTTTTTTTTTTTTTGAGACAGAGTCTCGCTCTGTTGCCCAGGCTGGAGTATGGTGGCGCAATCTGAGCTCACTGCAACCTCCACCTCCCAGGTTCAAGTGATTCTCATGCCTCAGCCTCCCAAGTAGCTGGGATTACCGGCACATGCCACCACGCCCAGCTAATTTTTGTATTTTTGGTAGAAATGGGGTTTTGCCATGTTGGCCAGGCTGGTCTCAAACCCCTGGCCTCAAGTGATTCACCTACCTTGGCCTCCCAAAGTGCTGGGATTATGTGCATGAGCCACCGTGCTCAGCCCTTTCAATTCATTTTATACCAACTTTCCCTTTCTACATCTTTTCCAGTGTGTAAAATAGGAGCCAGTAACTCTAACAAATTCTTTGGTAGACATTCTATACATTCTAGTAGATGGGTAGGAAGTTAGTAAAGAGAACCGTTATACTCATATACGCAGATTCAGTTATACTCATTTTTATTTATAAGAAAAGCATATTTATAGATCAGTTTTTGTTGTTGTTTTTGGTTGTTTTGTAGAGTTGGGTCTCAGTATGTTGACCAGGTTGGTCCCGATTTCCTGCCTCAAGCCTCGGTCTCCCAAAGTGCTGAGATTATAGGCACGAGCCATCGTGCCCAGCCATATACTCAATTTTTAAGGACCAAAATAATGCCACAAAAGGGAAAAATAAAATGCTACCCACGTAATTTTCCACAGCCTCCTGACTAGTCTCTCTGCCTCCAGTATTGTCTGTCCCCTTCAATCCATTTTTCACAATGAAATCAGAGCAATTTTTTTTTTTTTTTTTTGGAGATAGTCTTGCTCTGTCACCCAGGCTGGAGTGCAGTGGTGCCATCTCAGCTCACTGCAACCTCTGCCTTCTGGGTTCAAGCGATTCTCCCGCCTCAGCCTCCCAAATAGCTGGGATTATAGACATGCACCACCACACCCAGCTAATTTTTGTATTTTTAGTAGAGACAGGGTTTCAACATGTTGGCCAGGCTGGTCTCGAACTCCTGACCTCAAATGATCTGCCCACCTCAGCTTCCCAAAGTGCTGGGATCACAGGCGTGAGCCACCACGCCGGCCTGCCAACTTTCTAAAACACAAATGTAACGTCAGTCTACTGCTTAAAACTTTTAGTGGCTTCTTACTGTTCTTAAATCTGATCCAGAGGTCAGCAAACTATGTTCCATGGGCCAAATCTAGCTGCCACCTTTATTTATTTTATAAATAAAGTTTTACAGGAATACATCCATGTTCTTCCTTTTCATACTGTCTGTGGCTACTTTCATGCATAACTGCAGAGTTTAGTAGAGTGGAGAAGCTGTGACAGAGACCCAAAGCCTAAATAATTACTATCTTATCCTTTACAGAAAAAGTTTGCAGAACCCTAATCTAATCTTTTTTCTACTCCCTGACCTAATCCTAAGAGTTTATAAGGCTAAGGCTCTGGCCTCTGCTTACCTTCTGCTTCATCTCTCCCCATATTCTCCTGTCCCCTGCCAACTAAGTACTCTGTTTCAGCCACACTGAACTTTCTCATATTCAACAAAGCTCTGACAATTGGTCCCTCACGTCTTCATCTAATTTTCTTTTTTCTTTTTCTTTTTTTTTTAATTTTCAGTGTTCTTTGAGGGTTTGTTTAATTCTATGTGAGGAGGTTTACTTCCTCTGAGAGGCCTTCCCTGAGTCTACAAGTCTGGGTCAGAGGCCCCTCTGAGTATTCCCAAAGCCTCTACACTTCCCTTACTATAGCACTCTCAGATAATATCATAACTGCCTTTTTACTATCAATCTCTCCCATGAATTTGTAAGCTCTATGCTGTCAGGGAAGGTGGCTTTCTTGTTCACCACTATAATCCCAGGAACCAGCACAGTGCCTGGCCCTTAGCTATTGAACAAACAAGCTCAAGTCCCTGGATATCAATCATCCAGAGTATGCCTCTTTAGCTGGTCCCTGATCCTTGTAAAACAGACAGGTTGGAACTAACCATCCACCAAAAGGTGACATGCAACCTAAATTAAACCAAGATCCCAAAGGCCTTGGTCAAATACATTAGCAAAAGCCAAATGAGAGCCAGGCGCAGTGGTACATGCCTGCAGCTCCAGCTACTTGTGGGGAGGAGGATCACTTGAACCCAGGAGTTTAAGCCCAGCATGGGCAACCTAGCAAGAGTCTGTCTCTTAAATAAATAAACAAATGTTTAAAGCCAAACAAAGATGTTTCTTCCTATTTTCTTAAGATGTGTATTTCTCAGGATAATGGGCTATTCTGGTTCTATTCAACCATCCTGAACCTAAAGTAGGTGCTCATGAGATGCCCATAAAGCAATTGTGACAGAATTTCAGAGTCTGGATCTCCCACCTCCAACTCTTACCACTTTAAAAACTTTAAGTAAGTTTCTACAGACTTTGAACATATGTTACCTTATCAGAAGAAGCTACAAAAAAATACAATTTGTTTAGACTTTAGATACGTGGGGAAAAAAATACAATCTGCATCAACCCCCACCCCCTACCCTCCAAGTCCAAATACTCAGAAGGAAATAAAGCCAAACTTGACCATGCAACAGGATTCTCACCTCTCCTTACTTCGAAGATGCCAAGACCGGCAGCTGGGGACGCTGAAGGTTCTGTGAGAGCTGGAAAGCCCCAATGCTGTGGATAAATACACATCTCTGCAACAAGTCTATTTCAATACCAAGGATCAAATCCCCATGAAGGATACTACACCTCAAACTCTAAACTCAAACTTTGGGATAACTGCCATCTATGTGGAAAGACGGTGCCCCCACAGAGCTTTCAGAAACTATTGGTACTATATTTGTAATGATTTTCATGTTCTCTAGTCATATACTTTTCCTCCTATGGAGGCTCACCTCCTAGAAACACTGAACATTTACCGAGAAAGACAGCCATGAAGTGGTGCCTCTTCGGGTAATTTCAGAATCCTAGTCTAGTCAAGGAGGAAGACACTGGTAAGGCTGACAATATTCAGAACTAAGGAACTAAGGCTGGGCCAGGATTGGGGGAGGGGCTGGTTGCCACAAATCCATAAGCCATACTACAAATGGCCACATAGGCTAGGAAACACTTTCGGGATACTTCCAAGCCTGCTTCAAGCTCTAAGAAAGTCAAGGTAACTAAATCCCAAGTCAAAACATCAATAGATACCTATCATCCTTTTCAACTAATTCATATCCTCCAAAGGACCAGAAGTTGCAGAGATGCCCCTGTTAGTGATGTCTTTTGCATAAAGAAACACCTAGGGTTGGAACTAATATATTCCTGTCTACCATTCCACACATTTAAGACTTTCTTCTACTCAAATCCGCTGGGAAAAGGGCACTCATGGATTTACCCCACCACAAAGAAAACACTTTTCAAAATGAAAGGGAATAAAAGCACTTTTATTTGGAAATTTCAAGTTGGAAGAAGAACTCTTAGCCAAGCTCTATGACCTAGCTAGCTGATTATTTACAGGATCTTTGGGCAGGAATTGTTAATGAGCTTTTAATTTGGAGTGCTTAAGTTGCCAAAGTGCTCTGAGCTCCAGTGAAGCACCACAGAATCCATAAAGGAAACCTTATCAATCACTTCCCGGCAGCTTCCTCCCCCCAACCCCCACCTTCTGAGGAAAAGGCAGCCAAGTGGGTTTCTAACCAGGATCACAGACACACATTAGTGGAGTCACACTTCAAGTCCCTGTTTATAAATTGGCTTTTAAATAGTAGGAGATCCAGGTATAATAAACTTAAGTTCCAAGCAAGAACCCACTAAAACAAGGCAGGCTGTATATGATAAAGTCAGAATAAAGCAGAATTTCATGAAGCCAATTTCTGGAAGAAACTCTACAATCAAAACTCATTTAGCCACTCACAACCTACTATAGTTTGAACAGCGTACAGTCTTTTAGACAATAGGATTCATGTTTTGCTGCCCTTCCCCTGGGAGACTGATGAAATGTCTGACAAGAGTAAATGCCATTGAAGTGGCCAGAGACCTCAAGCAGACACAACGATGGGCACTATTCGTTGCAAAATCCAGCTCTAAGCACAAAATCCAAACCCCCATTGGGGGCCCCACATCCAGCATCTTCCAAGTCAACAAGGAGCAGTTAAATTTTGCAGGAACTCACAGTCAAGCCTCAATCCAAGTTCATTTTTTTTTTTTTGAGAAAACACCTGTTGCTGGACCATTTGCAAGACAGGCACACAGAAAGATAGCAAGGTTAGGCCCCTCATTCACTCCTTCCACCATCACCACTACCACCGCTTCAGATTTACAAAGAGGTAAACTGCTAACCTGGTGTGTGTGCATGTGTTGGGGAGGGGGTCAAGGGAATGTTCTAACTACAATCTCCTTGCTCCACTTCTAGCCACTCTGGTCAAACCTCTTTTTCTTTTCTAGTAATCCCAGTAAGTCAACCCCCTTAATAAACTCACCCATCCTGTCTTGCAAAGCTCTGCCCCGCTCCCCCTCCGCCAGAACGTTACTCAGTAGATTAAGCATCCAGGGTTAGCACATGGACCAGCACCCCAGGTTGCACAAATTCTGCGCACCGCGACCCTCGGCCCGCATGCATTAACCAGGGCCCAATCTTGGAGGGGAGCATTCAGCATCACCCACCCCGGGGTGTTGTCCCCAACTTGGGCCCATCCAAGTCCAGGGGAGAGTAAGGGGAGGGGCGGGGGGCCAGGAGACCAGCCCTCCTTCCCAGGGCCGCCCCCGTCCCCCGTCAGCAGCGGGAGAGGCTGTCGCCATGGCAACGCCCCCTCCTCGGGGCCAGCGCGGCAGGCTCCCTCCAGGTGCAGGCCCCGACGTCTCCCTCGGCCTCAGCAGGCGCTCAGGGCAGTTGGCGGCGGCGGGCGCGGCCCGCGCCGACTGCGGCGCCGGCCAGGCAGAGGCAGGGCCAGCTCCGCCCGCTCCCCACCGCCCGTTCCCGGCCGCCTGAACAGCGGCAGCCAGCACCACGAGTCCACAACACACCGACTCACCTCCGCGCACTCTGACCCCGACCGACGCGACGGACGGGCGGGCGCTGTGGCCAACCGCTGAGCCCGCTGCCGGTCCCTTTGACCAATGGGCTGCAGTCGGGCGGGGCTTCTTCTGCCCAAATGCTCACTCTCCCGCCGACATGCGCGCTAAGGTATGTCAAGATGGTGACTCCCGGCGGCCGGCCTTATGGGACTTGTAGTTTTGACGTTGCACGAACTCAGACGAGAAGGCGGGGGCGGGGACATCACTTCTGATCTGTGAAAGCAATTTTTTTAAAACGAAACTTTCTAAGGCCTACAGCGACCTAGGTCCCCCATCTCCGTTTTCCCGCCCTCCAATATACCCGCAAGGTGAATGTGGGCTCACAACGTGACAGATTATATTTACATGACTCTTCATGATTCGTTCATTCAACAAGTAATTATTGTCATCTACTCTGTGATGTGGGCCTGGGGGAGACCTGAGACAAGGAGGGGTTAAGCTAAGAGGAAAATGCTTAGATTTGTGAAGGACCGTCCTAAGGCAGAGGGAACTGGCTTGTTCAGGTCCACTCAGAGGAAACTTCTGTTTAAAAGGTTTCTGGCCTCAGCTGTGAGGAGCTTCCCCAGTCAGTCTCTCCAGTAAGCTGGAGAGACCTGTGTTTCTTCATCCTGGTTATGCCTTTCTGGGTAGTCATGAGTCCCAGGTTATGAGCTGGGAAACCTCACCCTTAGCCAAGCCAATGATGGCTTTGACAGCTTCACAATCGGTCAGGACCCCATCTTCTGGGCCCAGCTTCAGTTACCAAGCCCCTCTGTGTGTTCTCTGCATATTTACACTTAGGATGATGTCATTTCTGGGCCCTACCACCTCTGAGATCGGACTTTAACGTAACGGTTTCCACCTGAGCTGGGAGTGCCTGGTAATCCCCATATCAGGGAATGCCATCATCTATCCCCCCCACGTAATAGGTTAGGTGACTCTACTGTGCACCTACAGCATTTATCATATTGTTTTATAATTGTCTGTTTCCTTGTTGTCGCTCCCACAGGGTTTTAAGTCCTTCAGGAAAAGCATTTTTTTCCATATTGTTCGTGTATGTTCCATTTTTTCCGTTATTGTTCAGTAATACACAGCATAGTGCAGGCATAAAGAAGGCCCGCAGTAAATGTCTGTGAACAAATGAGGGAATATACAGCAGCAGGGACAGATTTATCCCGAAGTCAGTAAAGTGGAGGCACTATCCTCCAATTCTTGGAGCTGGAACAGATTCTCCTATTATTACCTAGACATTAACCCCAGTTGGTCAGTCAGTCCACCTGTATTTATAGTGCCTCTCTTAAGTGTCAGGCACTGTTTCTGTTGCTGAGGCTTCATTGATTAATAACGACACACCTGTATTCTCAAGGAGCTTTTAAACTGGAGAGGGAAGCTGGGTGCCGTGGCTCATGTCTGTAATTCTAACACTTTGGGAGGCTGAGGCAGGAGGATCCTTTGAGACCAGGAGTTCAAGACCAGCTTGGGCAACATAACGAGATTTTCATCTCTACAAAAAATTTAAAAATTAGCCAGTCATGGTGGCACATGCTTGTAGTCCCAGGTACTCAGGAGGCTGAGGTGGGAGGATCACTGGAGCCTGGGAGGACAAGGCTGCAGAAAGCCATAATAAATAAAAATTGGAGAGGGGCTGTAGGAGGAAGGATAGATAATAAAACAAGCAAATACAAAAATAAGACAAGAGGCAGTGAGATAGCTTTGTTATATACTGAATTATGGCCTAAGAGTAGGCCCAGCCAATCTTCTCGGCTGTAAGAATGAAGTAAATCTATACTATCTGGATTCAAGGCTTTATTTAATGCCCAGCCCCAACATCCTCTGTGGAGCCTTCAATGGTCCCCTTGACTTCCCCAGAATGTGTCCTTTCCTCCTTGGTGCACCAGGGCTCAACTGTACAGCTTCCAGGACTTCACCACACTGTAAGCTCTTTTCGTACAAAGACCAGGCAAATTGATTCAAATAATAGAACAGTTTAACAGCTCAGTATACACTTGGTACCTTACACTGCCGCCTAACACAGCACTTGGAGTTCTCAAGCCGTGGCTCTGTTGTGTACTGTCTGGTTGCCTAGAAAACAGAGCCTGAGCCGGGCACAGTGGCTCATGCTTGAAATCCCAACACTTTAGCAGGACAAGGTGGAAGGATTGCTTGAGCCCAGGGGTTCATGACCAGACTGGTCAACATAGCAAGATCCCATCTCTATAAAAGGAAAAAGAAAAAAAAGGAAACGGAGCCTGAGACAAAACTTATGCGTTCAAATTTAATTGGGGAGTACAATCCCAAGGCATCAAGAATGAGGGAAGCCGGGTATGGTGACACATGTAGTAGTCCCAGCTACTCAGGAGGCAGGAGACTGAGGCAGGAGGATCGTTTGAAGTCAGGAGTTCAAGGCTAGCCTGGGCAACATGGCAAGACTCCGTGTCTTAAATAAACAAATAAATAGAAGAGTAGGGGAAAGGGGGAAGTGAAGCAGGGAAGGAGGGAAAGAAAGTACAAGATAGTGTCTTACTGAGAAGTTGGCCAGTTCCTCTAAGAAAATACAACTAGTTGCTCTGTCGTACAAGGTGTATAGAACCATCCTGTGTGACAGGGAGAAGGAAGGGTTGTGTTACCCCACCACTGCAGTAGCCACAGGGGGTGCCAGATTCCACACCCTGAAGTATAGTCATTCGTTTGAGACTAAAAATGATGAGAGGAATCAAAGCCTCTGGTTGGGTCAGATCAGGTCCACTGCAGTCCCGCCACAGTGGGCACACTGGAGGCTGTGTCCAAACCTAACCCTCATCCCAAGGGAAACAAAGATAAACAGAGGTGTTAGAAAATGAGGTGGGAGTGGCAGTTGGATTGTCCAATGAACAAGTGGCCAATGGCCAGAGTCAAGGGTGCACACAAGGCAAGGGAAAGTGAATTTGGGGAGGCAGATGAACTGAGTCCAGTACACAGACACACAGACATCCTGGCTGCTGGATTAAGCAACTGAGCTAAAGTGAACACTGAGAGCAAGAACACAAGACAGGACCAAGTTAAGTCTTCTTTTTTTTTTTGAGATGGAGTTTCACTCTTGTTGCCCAGGCTGGAGTGCAGTGGCGCAATTTCAACTCACTGCAACCTCCACCTCCCGGGTTCAAGCGATTCTTTTGCATCAGCCTCCCAAGTAGCTGGGATTACAGGCATGCACCACCAGGCCCATCTAATTTTTGTATTTTTAGTAGAGACAGGATTTCTGCATGTTGGTCCGGTTGGTCTGAACTCCCGACCTCAGTTGATCCACCCGCCTCGGCCTCCCAAAGTGTTGGGATTACAGGCATGAGCCACCGCGCCCAGTCAGTTAGTTCTTCTTATAGCCTGTCAAACTACCAGGAAAAGAAGCAAGGTGGCCATCAAAGCTAGGACCTCAACCAGTGGTCAAAGCACAGAGAATGCAGGACCCAAGGATAATGCATGGCAGCCCCCAAACCTTGGCACAGCTGAGATAACCCAGACTGGGTCTGAAACCATTTTATGCGGCAACTGGAGGAACTGCTACTGCCATCGTAGTCCCTGTAAGCTATATAAGACAGCATAGAAGGGTGGACTCAGAGAGAACCTGTTCAGGTTTGAGTCCTGGCTCCATCTGCGACCTTTGGCAAGTCACATACCTCTCTGAAGTTCAGTTTCTTCATCTCTAGAATGTAGATAATACTCGTATCTACCTGTTATTGGAATTAAATACACTACTGCTTAGCACTACCTAGAATAAAGAGTTCAGTAAACAGTAGCTATTACTATGATTCTCACCCTTCCCTACCCCTTTCTCCTACCCCTCTTCCCATCATGACCACCACCCCACCTCCTCTTCTCCCCAACCCAACCCCCCAGCAGTCTTCTGCCACTCTGAGAGGAGTCAGGGCTGGATCTGGCCATGCCGCTTTCTCCCTGCTTTTCCCCAGAGCTGTTCCCCAAGAGCCTGAGCCATTCATCTCCCTGGTGACCTGAATCTGAACTAAGAGATGGATGTGGGGTGGCTGAGGCCAGGGTGGTAATGTGCTCCCTTATCTCCGTGCCCCTCACTAGGGCCTAGTTAATTTTCCCTTTGATTTTAATATAGATTTATTGAAAGTTTCAGTTATCAAAACAAACTGCAGCAGCAAATTGGTGTTCTTTGCAGGCCTACGAGTGCCTATAAAGCTGCCATGCTCGGGAACGAATGGCGCTCTCCGGGAGGTCAGTCATGGCAACAGGAAGTCCCTGGGGACACACACACTGCAGTTTAATATTTTTCTTATTAGCCTTTTTCTTCTTGGCTATCTAAGCCTCCCCTTTAAATCGGAAATCAAATGGAGCCACCTGCCCAGGGAGGTTCTCTTCCTTAGGCTGCGCCACTCTCTGCCTACTCTCTGTCCCCTCTCTAGTCCCAGTGTCCTTACCTCAAATCCTGTGACTCCACCCTGATTTGCCCCCGGGCCCAGAGACAGTCATGATTCACATACTCCAGAGGTGTGGCTCACAAATGTCATGAATCCCACAGCTTTGTCCCAACTGTACAAAATCTGCTTGGGCTATCCAGCCACTAGTCAGAGGCAAAGCAGCCCTAGAAAAGATTAGGGCCCCAGATTTCTTCCCTATCTGGTGCTCAGAAGGGAGGAAAAAGCAAAGTTTGAAAGCAAAGGAGTTGCTTTCAAAGAGGCAGATGATCCTGTCAGGATGTGTTGAACTCAACGGAAGTAAAAAGGAGACCGTAATCCTAGACAGCGGGCAAGCTCTCCTTCTGGCCCAAGAATTTTCCGATTTCATTCTCGTAGCCCCAGTGCTACTCCCAATATGGCTCCCCCTCCTCTCAATCACAGCTTGATTTTTGAGGCTCCTCTTTCTGGCCTCAATTTGCCTAAGGACCAGCCAGCACTCTCTGGTGCCCCAGGGGCTCCCGTAGCTAGAACCATTCACTGCCACTTCTAGGCTCTGAATCAGTCCTGTCCCAGCAGAGGGTCTCCATGCCTGGTAATCTTTTTTTTGAGACAGGGTCTCACTCTGTCATCTAGGCTGGAGTGCAGTGGCACAATCACGGCCCATTCCCAGGCTCAAGTGATCTTTCACCCTCAGCCTCTCGAGTAGCTAGGACTATGGGTTTGTGCAACTTCACCTGGCTACTTTTTGTTTGTTTGTTCGTGTGTTTTTGTAGAGACAGGGTTTTACCATGTTGCCCAGGCTGGTCTGGAACTCCTAGGCTCAAGTGACCTTCCTGCCTCAGTCTCCCAAAATGCTAGGATTATAGGCATGAGCCACCCCACCCAACCCACACCTGGTAATCCTGAAGGCACCATCATCCTTTCTGGGTCTGATGTGCTGCTGCGTCACGTTTGTGAGCCGCATCCCAATTCCCAATGTCCTCTCCTTGTTCTTAAACATTCCCTGCTAGGCCGAGCACGGTAGCTCACGCCTTCCTAATCCCAGCACTTTGGGAGCCTGAGGTGGGTGGGTCACGAGGTCAGGAGTTCAAGACCAGCCTGGCCAACATGGTGAAACCCCGTCTCTACTAAAATACAAAAAATTAGCTGGGTGTGGTGGCGTGTACCTGTAGTACCAGCTACTCGGGAGGCTGAGGCAGGGGACTCACTTGAACCCAGGAGGCAGAGGTTGCAGTGAGCCAAGATTATGCCACTGTACTCCAGCCTGGCGACAGAGCAAGACTCTGTCTCAAAAAATAATAATAATAATAATCCCTGCTAATAGCAAAGGCTACTACTGTCCTTCCTCAGGACTCAGACTATGACTTAAGGGTCTGGACAACTATAGCTGTGCAGCCAGAATGGTGGAAGATGCTGAGGTTTGGACCTAGACGGTCCAGGATTGGAATCCTGGCTCTGACACCTACTGACTCTGTGACTTGGGAAATCTCTTTGTGGTTTTATTGCACCTTCTTACATCTACTCTTGTCTGGGAAGCACAGTAATAAAGTGGTTTGCCTCTGTGTCTCTCTCCTACAATATTCTGAGATCCTCAAGGAACAGGACTGTGTCTCAGCTTCATATTCCATGGCATATAGTTGATGAATAACTGAAGACAGCTTCTCTGAGCCTGTTTCCTCAATTGTAAAATGGAGATAATGCCTATATCACCAATATAGTGAAGAGAGGGCCCACCCAGCATAAGGTAGGTACTTAGTGAGTAAACTTTCCTTCATCAATTTTCCTTCGAGTTTGGTTGTCAACTACGAACACTCCTACTTTTCGCCTGTTCCCACCTCAGCTTCAAGTTCAGCTCTCTCTTCTTGTCTACTAAGGCTTTCGCATCACTGATCAGAGGCCAGCATTCACCCGGGTCCCTTTGGAGTAGTGCTGACTTCTCTCCTCCAGGCCAGGCTCCCTTTATCTTTCCAAACCCACTCAGAAACTGCTGCCTCCCGGTGGCTCTGTTTCTAGTCAAAAGTCCGATTCCCTAGACTGCTGTGTTAGTTCATCTGTAGCAATGCAGATATTCTCAGGCCAATAGTCTATACTGGCTTGTCGTACAAATGTGTTTACATTTATATTCATATACCAGTCTTGCTAATTCTAGGCACCCACCTGTTCCTATAAAAATACCACTCTAGGACCAGGCACAGTGGCTCATGCCTATAACCCCAGCAATTTGGGAGGCTGAGGTGGGCGGATCACTTGAGGCCAGGAGCTCAAGACCAGCCTGACCAACATGGAGAAACCCTATCTCTACTAAAAATACAAAATTAGCTGGATATGGTGGCACATGCCTGTAATCCCAGCTACTCAGGAGGCTGAGGCAGGAGAATCACTTGAACCCAGGAGGTGGAGATTGCAGTTAGCCGAGATTGTGCCATTGCACTCCAGCCTGGGCAACAGGAGCAAAACTCCATCTCAAAACAAAACAAAACAAAAAACGATCCCTAGCAATGCTCCCCGCAAATTCTCAATTGTACCTATTGACTCAAGGTACTATGCTCCACTGGCTTCTACCATTAGGTGCATTGTGGATGTTGTGCTTGAAGTTTCTGCTTAATGGGCTCAATTCTTCTGGTACCATAACAGCATGAGAACATGGCACTCTCCTGCAAAGAAGACAGCTCCCTCCACATTACAGGTAGGAAGATGTGGAGCCCCACAGCAGGGTTGTTCGAGCTCTTCATTCTTTTTTTTTTTTTTTTTTTTTTT
>NW_016807423.1:2610457-2641516 GCF_001698545.2 Rhinopithecus bieti | reverse complement strand
GGGGGTTATAAGATCAATTTTTTTTTTTTTTTTTTTTTTTTTTTGAGACGGAGTCTCGCTGTGTCGCCCAGGCTGGAGTGTAGTGGCGGGATCCTGGCTCACTGCAAGCTCCGCCTCCCGGGTTCCCGTCATTCTCCTGCCTCAGCCTCCCGAGTAGCTGGGACTACAGGCGCCCGCCACCTCGCCCGGCTAGTTTTTTGTATTTTTTAGTAGAGACGGGGTTTCACCGTGTTAGCCAGGATGGTCTCGATCTCCTGACCTTGTGATCCACCCGTCTCGGCCTCCCAAAGTGCTGGGATTACAGGCTTGAGCCACCGCGCCCGGCCCGAGCTCTTCATTCTTTCAGAGATAGCTGTTTCCACATATTCTAATAGCCCTTTTCCTTCTCACAGTGCGCCTCTACTAGCACCAGAGCGGCCAAGGTAGGATGCATTTATTTAGAGCCGTAATGCTGAACCAGAGGCAGCGAGAAACGCTTTTCAACCTTTAATCCTGTGGAAACTGGCTCACTCTGCCAGTCTCTACCCTCCTCTATCATTAAGTCACTTGCTGGAGCTCTGCCGTCCTTCCAGCAATTTGGTGTCCATTGGTTTAAGCATGTACCCTTGCTCTAATTGTGCTGGTCTATACCTGATCAGGTTATGGGCTTGGTTCAAATTTACTTGCTTTGCTCTGAGAGGCTTTTCAGCCCCCATATAAATTAGTGCATTCAAATAGATATTTGGGTCAGACAATGTTGCCTCCCTCCCCACACTGGATGTAGCCAAGTATCAGCTGCAAACCTACTAGGACTCCATTATACTACATGTTTCCCCTAGGATTTAGGGAATAAGCTGCTTTTGCTGCCAGTCACCTTTCCCTGGCTTCCCAGACTAGCGGGTCCTCTTCATGATAATGGACTCCTTGTGGTTTCACAGGTCCTCCTTCCTGGTCCTGATTTGGCAGTCAGATCCTTTATCCTCAGGTTCCAGCCTCTGCTTCTAGCCTTATTTTCTAGTCATTCTTTTAACTCCTCTTGTCTTCCAGGCCCAAGGGACAAATAACTACTCATCAGGGTGCTTTGCACTTTTCAGCCTCCAAGCCTTTGCTGGCATTGTTCTCTCAATGGGAGTGCCTACCCCATTCCTATCTCCACCTGTTGAATTCCTGGAGAATGATGCCCTGCTCCAAGAAGCATTTCCTTAGTGGCTGTTCCTTCCCGTCTTCTGAGTGCCCCCAAGCCCTTCCTGCATCTTCTGCCCTGAACAGCACTCTCTAATCCACAGGGAAGGGACTTGCTGAGCAATCTTAATGTATAACCAGTGTCTAACCACAGCCCCAAGACCTGAAGAGTTCTAGAGGGCTTTTAGGAAGGCATCTGAAGCCTTCAGAGCATCTCTTCTAGCAACCCCAGCAGAGTCCTAAGACCTTGAACCCATTGTTTACTAAGTATATACTTTTTCAATATTCAACAAACATTCTTTGAATACTTATGTTGTGCCATGTTCCATGAAAAAGCACAGAACAGGAACATGAACAAGAGACACAGTCCCTGCCCTCATAGAGCTTACATTCTAATGAAGGAGACATACTGGTAAAGAAATAATTGTCATTCAGAGTGACAACTGTGATTATAAAGAGCAGTTGCAATAAGGATTTAAAGATGAGGCATCCCTTACAGCCCTGAAAACCCTCCTAGAACAAGTGACATTTAAGTCAAGTCTTAAATGTTGAGTAGGAATTTCTTAGACCAAGAAGGGGAGAAGGGATTGAAGAAGGGAGAGCATTCCAGTAGAAGAGAGTAACATGAGCAAAGGCACTAAGCAAAGAAATGGCCCACGTGAAGATGGAAAGAAACTTAGTAGGACTGGAACAGAACGTGTGCAAAGGGTGTGACGAAAGAGGAGTTTGAAGACATAGACAAGAGTTAGATCCTGCATAGTCCTCTGAGAGTTCTTAAGGCGTTTGGACTTGGTCTTGAGGGTAACGAGAACCGCTACTGGAGCTTCTGTTTTAGGGCAGTGCTTCTCAACCTTTAACGTGCATTCCAGTCACCTGGGCATCTTGTTATAATATAAATTGTGATTATGTGGGTCTGGAAAAGGCCTTGACTCTGCATTTCTACCAAGTTTCCTGGGGAGGCTTGTGCTGCTGCTCTTCAGACCACACCTTGAGTAGCAAGGTTTTGAGGGTACTATCATCCTACTTTAGTAGTGCTATCTCTCTGGTCTACCTTCCCCACCTTCCCACTTTCCCACCTTCCCTAAACATGTCCACTCACATCAGCAGGCACAGAGCATTTTTCTTTCTGCTCAGTCTGGTTTAAGACTACTGTGTCTCTTACTTTTTTTTTTAGCATCTATATTTTAGCAGCCGTTTATTGAATATTTGTTCCATATCCAGCAAGGTATCAGGTAAGGGGTGAGGGTGGGAGGCTGGGGAAGATAAAAAGCAAGACATTTTTCTGCCCAAAAGTGTTTGGTGTCATCTCGATCTCTGAAGGGGCGGCTTTTCCTGAGCTGCCCTCTGCCAGACCTGTCATAAACATGCTAAATGAGGCCTGTCTCAGCGGTGCTCCCTGGGGTCCCACCACTTCTGCAGCCCCATCCAGAGATGAGCCTGTTTATCCCTAACTATTGTCTCTGACCTCTAAATCAATTCCCTATCTGATACAAAACCTCAGTCCTCCTCTACCCTCCTGCCGATTCCAAGCTAGGTCAATTTGTAAAACCAGAGGCCGCGAACGATGACAGTGGTTACGCGTATGGGCTCTGAAATCAGACTGCTTGGGTTCATAGCCCAACTCCACTACTTATTAGCTGAGTGAACTTGGGCAAGTGGCTTAACTTCTCTAAGCTTCAGTCTTCTCATCTGTAAATTGGGGACAGTACTTTGGCCTGTACCATGGGGCTGTGGTGATGATCAGATACAACAGTGCAGATAAAGCACAGCCTTTGAAACACACAGGAAACGCCCAGTCACTGTTACCTGTTGTTTTCATGGAAAGCTGTGTGCATGGAAGCTTATCGAAGCTCTTTGAAAGCCTGTATATGTAACAGTCACTGTTGTCCCTTATACACCTGTGGCTTTTCCTACTTGTATCATCCCCTCCCTGATGCTGGGGAGGCAGAACACAGCCGGAGATGTTCAACCCAGAAAAAAGCCCTGCTGGATAAGGTAGCCTTCAGAAAGCTCTTATGGAACAAGAGGTTTCAGCTCCCAAAGCTGAGGCTCAGTGTTGGAGGGAGGATGCTTTGCAGATCCCTTCCCACCTCAACCCCATCCCCATAGTGTCCCCTCAGTCCAGGGTCACCCAGGCTACCCTCCTTCCAGCTGCAGTGAGAGGCGGCTTCAATCATTCATCTTAATGTCTCTATTAAGCAGGGTTATGACCAGGACGAGACAAGAAACAAGGTCTTTTAGTGTAAAAACACAGCTTCAGGGCTTGGTCCCAGGGGACTCCTTCTTGGCACTGCTGCTGCTCTTGGGCTACTGCTACTGGGGGGCCACTGAGGTTCCAGATTGGGCAGGAAGATTCTGCTCTGAGTTCTCTCTCTTCTCTCTTCCCTTGAGCCTCCTAAGGACCTGCCCAAAGCTTCCATTTCCAACAAGAAGAGCAATGCCTTGGCATTTGGAGGCAGCCATGAGGCCTCCAGGCTGTCTTTGTGTTAGGCCTGTACCCTGACTAGGGATCACTGTCCTCCTCATCGTCTCACCACTCACCAGCAATGTGGAGGTAGCTGCAGCCTTAGCCACCCGGCCCTGGGCAAAATAGCCCTCACCTGGAGTCTGGACTCAGAGCCTGGGGATAATAAGAGTATTTCTGATTATAGAAAGAGCCAAGGAGGAATCCTAACAAGACCACATCACAAGTCCTTGTCACTCATATTAGCGAAGGTTTAGGAATCATCAGTGGAGTAAGCATGTGCTCAGACCCAGACCTGGGCTCTATGGCAGTCGCTGTCAGCTCAAGGAGTCCAGTGTTTACCGACTCTCACCTACACCCATGCATGGACAGCAGTAGGTCAATCCACTCACCTGGAGAAATGGGCTGAGGCTGCTGGAGAACCAGAATTAAAAGGCAACTACCGAGAACCCATTTGGAAGGACTCAGTGGGAGCTGTGTGTACAGGCTTAGCCTTCAGAGGATGCAGAGGGTTTGCAGGTAACTGCTCCCAAATGTTAGTAACATCACCATTAAAACACAAGTCCCTTAACTGTGGAACCCACAGAGGTGAAGGTACAAAAGGGAGAGACAGGTCGCCCAACACAGTTTGCTGACTGCAGTCCTGCTAATCCTCAGGTCACCAACTGCTATTTCCCACAGTGCTGCTGCTGTCTTACTGGTCTTTGTTTCTCTTTCTGTACCAAGACTTATCCTAACCGTAACCTCTTCCCTGAGGTGGGCTGGCATAGGGGTAAACTTCAAGCCAGGGAGCCAGGCAAACCTGGGCTTACATCGTGATTCCTCCTCTTCTGAGCAAAGTGACTCTGGGCAAATCATTGCTGCTCCCTGAGCTTCTGTTTCCCCTTTTGTTCCTTAAGGTCTTGAGTGAATGAGACTGTACATGTTCAGCTTAGTGTAGGACCTGGAACACAGTGGAAGGAGATAAGGGGTGGAGGAGAGAACTGGGAGTCTCGTTCCACTCTGTGCGGAAGAAGGAAGCCTCTGTGCCTAGAATGCAGGGGGTGTTCTAGACTCTCCTCGCTGCAAACTGTGGGTGGTAGGACTGTGAGCGCAGTGGGGCTGTGGAGGGAATGCCAGAGCAGCTGAGGGCAGCACAAAGTCAGAGTGAGTTAGCACTGGTCCCAGGGGTTGCGTGAGCAAGGCAGGCTTTTACAGAGATATCCAGGGAATAAGAAATACCAGCAAGGAAGTTGCCCCATTAATAAATAAGAAGGTGGGAAATTAATGATGGTCTGAAAATGGCTGAGCTACTGAACTCGTTCTTTAAATCTGTCTTTAACAAGAAAAATAAAGAAAAGAGATTTGGCCAATTAGGAGGTAATGAAGACATGGTAGAAATAGCACCTGACAAAAGTGCACATGCCGGGAGGGGCTGAATGAGCTTCCAGTGGCCTGGGCGCCCCTGCCCCTCACTGGACAAAAGAAGGATGCCAGTGGAGGGGCCTCCTGCTTACAAGCAGGGAGGGTGGAGGATCATCCAGGGCCTGGGAAGGGACAAGGAAGAAACAAAGATGGGGAAACTCCAATCTGGGCTTAATTAATGTTTTTCAAGAGCCTGTTGTGAGCCCAGGCAGGATGCTCCACCTTCTCCGACATTGTCTCCTGTGAAGGCTGAGAATGAAGGTGAGGAATTGGGGGATAAAAGGAGAGCAAGAGTGGGGGCAGATGTAGAAATAAAGGGGACCCAGGAAAGGAGGGATCTCTGGGGGAAGGGAAAAAGCAGAAGGGCCCACTCAGAACTACAGAAAGGTCAGGCCCCTGACATCGAGGATGGTTCCTTCTAGGGAGTTTATACCTAGAAAAAAAATTAAGAGAAGGGAATAGGAGATGAGGCATGGAAAGGAAAGAGAAAGAAGTCAGGAGAAGAGACCTGGAGCCTAGAAGAGCAGAGGGTAAGGTAACACATGGAAGAAGGAAAATTGGAGTCAGGCTCTAGGCAGAATTTAGGAAAGGAGCCGGGTTGGAGAGTGGGAGGGAAAAGAGCCATTCTGCTAAGTCCCTGACAAACCACACTGCTTGCCACACTGACCTAACTTCAGTACTCCACACAGGGAGGTCCAGGTGGCCCTCTTTTCCCAACCAGGGCTTACGACCTCCTGCCGCCCCTGGGTGCAGCTCCAGCTTCTGTCTCCAAATGTGGTTCCAGGATTCAATCCAAAGTGGCTGGGCTGTAACCCTGACATGGTCTGTGGTGGAGGGGAATGAGGGGTGCCATGAAACTGCAAGATAAAGAGAGGGCAGCTAATGATGAATAGGGGCAGCCAGAGACTTGTTAGAGAGGGGTGTGGGGAAGAGGGCCACTACAGGGATGAGCCCTGGGCCTGTCAACAGAATAGCAGATTCGGTGAGGTCTTGAGTAAGGGAGTGAGAATACAGGTCCAGTCTAACCTCGGCCCCACCCCTTAAACACAACTGAACCTGGTCCCATGGCTAGAAAGGGGATCCAGTGCTTCCTTAGTCCTCCCCATCCTTTCCCAGCCAGGGCTTATGACCTCCTGCCGCCCCTGGGTGCAGCTCCAGCTTCTGTCTCCAAATGTGGTTCCAGGATTCAATCCAAAGTGGCTGGGCTGTAACCCTGACATGGTCTGTGGTGGAGGGGAATGAGGGGTGCCATGAAACTGCAAGATAAAGAGAGGGCAGCTAGTGATGAATAGGGGCAGCCAGAGACTTGTTAGAGAGGGGTGTGGGGAAGAGGGCCACTACAGGGATGAGCCCTGGGCCTGATTTATCATCTTCACAGCTGATCTGAGCAAGAGGGGTTAAGTAGCAAGTTAATGAAATCTGCAGATGCTGCTAAATGGGGGAGAGCTGGGAGCACCAAGGCTGGAGGGGATACCAGGCAGGACACAGGCGGCAAGTTGGCCACCAAAGAAAGAGATTCATGTGGAGGGGAGAGACAGTCAACATATTCCAGCTGAGGGGGAGATCCTGTCTTAGTCTCTGAAATCCAGTTTTGGCAAGCCACAGAGAGAGAAGTTAGAGATCAGGAATGCAGGAAGAACCAAGGTCCCATCCCAGAGATGTCCATAGCCAAACTTCACAGCCCAATGGGCTTCATCAAACACAGGGCAGCCCCCGAGCCCTAGAGATAAGGAAGTGAATCAGACCAGTCTCTGCCGCCTCTTCTCCCAGACTGAGTGGTGAAACAAGTAACTACAGTTCTCTGTGATAAGTGCTGTTCAGCAACACAAAGGAGGGAGCAATTAATCCTGACAGGGGAGGGCAGGGAGGTCAGGATGACATTAAAGCAAGGCTTGGTAAGTATGGATTTTGCCAGGCAGACAAGGAGAAAGGGGGATTCTGGGCAGAAGGAACAGCATGAGCCAAGGCCAGGAAAAGAACAAGGGAAGCTGAGGGAAAGGAGCTGACATGGTGGAGATGCCTGTTCAGGCAAGAAAAGGGTCAAGGGAAACCAGCCCAAAGCTGCAGGCAGGCCAGAGCAGCAGGTCCTGCAGTGGTCTGGCTGTGCAGGACAAGTGAGGCTAGGGGAGCCAAGGGGCAGCAGAATCCTTCCCGAAAGAGCTGCTGCTGCATGCCAACTGCATTCTCCACCTCCAGCGCTAGCGCAGGGCCTCCATTATAGGGTTGCCCCAAGGATGAAAGAAAATTGTTCCTGTATAGGGTTTGACACAAGGCCGGGTATACAGTAAGTGCCGACTGAATGTAAGTGGTTTTTTGTTTTGTTTTGTTTTGTTTTGACAAAGTCTGGCTCTGTTGTCCAGGCTGAAGTGCAGTGGTGTGATCTTGGCTCACTGCAACCTTTGTCTTCCAGGTTCAAGCAATTCTCCTGCCTCAACCTCCTGAGTAGCTGGGACTACAAGAGCACGCCACCACGCCCGGTTAATTTTTTTAATTTTTAAAAATTTTTTAGTAGAGATGGGGTTTCACCATGTTGGCCAGGCTGGTCTTGAACTCCTGACCTCAGGTGATCCGCCTGCCTCAGCCTCCCAAAGTGCTGGGATTACAGGCATGAGCCACCATGCCCAGCCTAAATGTAAGTGATTATTATTGTGGTGGTTAATATTCCCAGGCTGAATTAAAAAACCTGGGCCAGAGGTCTGACTGCAGCTTCAAATGCACCCAGGGAGTGGCAGAAGATTGAGTGGACAGGTGGCTATTTAATAAGTAGAAGCTCAGGTGCATGAGGCAGAAAGTCATCAATAGCTCTAATGATGAGGCGGAACAGGATACTGCTGAGACATCAGGGACCGGAGACCTCTGAGAAGGGGAAGACTGACACACAGGCTTATATCAAAAAGACCTCTGAGGACCAGACTGTCAACACGTCTGCCCAGGACCTGCAGGGGCTGCTCTTGGAAGCAGGGAAGGAGAGCAGTTTGCGTCTTAGGGCCAGATGGCTAAGCCTTCTTATCCTTCCTCCAGCCCTTAGAGCTATGCTGAGCAAGTGAATACCTCCTTTTCTACAGAGACCTTCCTTTCTCTACTCAAAATGTGAGTAGCAACCCTCCCCTTGTGGGAAAGCCCTCCCTGAGGGAAGTCGCAAGGGTATAGTAGCAAAACATCTGTCTCACTCCTTTTTATTCTGTATCAGAGAGGTATTCAGTGAACATTTGCTGGGTGTAGTACTGAACGAACTGGTAAGAATCTGGAAGCTCTTCAGCATAGCACAGCACTGCCACAGCTAGAAAAGTTTCCTCTACTCCCCATTGCATACACACATACATACACACACACCTCTTTCCTCGTTTTATCTCATGGCAGCTGGTGTTAAGCAAATGGATAGTAGTATGGCTATTTAAAGAAACTTTGGAGTCAGACAGTCCTGGGATTCAGACTTTGTTATACTACTCACCAAATTACACTCCTAAGGAAGTTACTTAACCTGCCTAAATCAGTTTCCTTCTCTGTAAAATGGGTATAATGATACCTACTTCATAGGTTGTGTAGATTACATCAATAATACATATGAAGAGCCTAGAAGAATACCTACTACACAGAAAGTAACTGTTCTACATAAAGCAAGATCAGTAAAATGAAAACAGGAGACATTTGAATTCTCCACTTGTCTCCACTGTCCTTTCAAACCTTCTCTATGGGCCTATATTCTCTCTGCCCCTGCATGATTTTTTAATGCAGGTCCTTTAACTCTATTCTTTAATAAAAACTGGGTTCTGGGCTGGGCACAGTGGCTCACACCTATAATCCCAAAACTTTGGGAGGCTGAGGCAGGAGGATTACTTAAGGCCAGGAGTTCAAGACCAGCCTGGGCAACATAGCCAGATCCTGTGTCTACAAAAATAACAATAACAAACTGGGTTCTGAGACCTACCAAGTCATAAGATTAGGCAGGCCAAGTAACAATTCATCCTAAGATGGAAGAGACACATGGTGAGATTGAGCATGAACAGGACTAGAAGACACAAGCAAGCTGCAGAGCAGGTATCCCAGCCCCCCGTGTCGTCTACCACATGGCATCAGTGCCTCTCCTCTGCTCACACACAGATTGTGTGAAGAAGTGCCTTGTGATCAGGGAAGAGGAGGGTAAAGCCCTACTCTGATGGATGGGTTTACGCAGTATGTGGGTACAAGATGAAAATGGACAGTGGCTGCACTGAAAGAGGTGAGGGAAAATCCTCCCAGTGAATAAAGCACTGGTCATCTACTTTGTGTGGAAAGAGAAGTAATTCAAGGTTAGAATATATGGACTCATGGAGAGTGGACAATGATTGGGATGACTGGCCAGGGCTTGGATGCAAGATTGGAGGACCACAGACAAGACAATCTGGGGTAGTAGCAGGTGAATGGGCATATGAGGATGAGTACAAAGTGTGAAGATCTTTGTACCGCCTATTAATGCCCACCAGAGAGCATCCACCATGGAAGAGGCACTAAACCATCAAGTAAACAAAATGACTCAGCCAGCTGATATCAGCCAGCCTCTGTCATTGGCTGCCCTGATGTCGGTGCAATGAATGCATAGATGAAGCAGCCATGATGGCAGGGATGGAAGGAAGTTATGCATGGGCCCACTAACACAGGTTCCCAGTTACCAAAGTTGATTTAGCTACTGCCACTGCAGAATGTCCAACCTACCAATGCTAAGGCCCCAAGATGGCAATGTCCATCGAGGAGGTCAATTGGCCGCTTGTTGGCAATTTTGGACCGTTTACATCCTGGAAGGGACAGAAATTTTTTTTTTTTTTTTTTTTAGGCAAAGTTTTGCTTTGTCGCCCGGGCTGGAGTGCGGTGGCCGGTTCTCGGTTCACTGTAAGCTCTGCCTCCCGGGTTTACGCCATTCTCCTGCCTCAGCCTCCTGAGTAGCTGGGACTACAGGCGCCTGCCACCTCGCCCGGCTAGTTTTTTGTATTTTTTAGTAGAGACGGGGTTTCACCGTGTTAGCCAGGATGGTCTTGATCTCCTGACCTCGTGATCCGCCCGTCTTGGCCTCCCAAAGTGCTGGGATTACAGGCTTCAGCCACCGCGCCCAGCCCCAGAAATTCATTTTGACAGGAATAGACCATATTCTGAGTTTGCCTTTTCTGCCTTACAGGGCTTTAGCCAACACCACTTACTGAAGGCTTACACAGAGTGTTTAATCCACCAGCACAGGATCTCATATAGTATCCACCACATCAGAAAAAAGGACCTACTTTACAACAAAGAAGGTACAAAAGTGAACGCATAAATGGGATCCATTGATTGTATGTATTACATACTACAGAACCCAGAAACTGGCAGCCCAACAGAGAAATGAAATGTTCTGTTGACACAGCTGAAACGCCAGCTAAGATGTGATATTTTATGAAAATGGGGCACCATTTCTTGGATACTGTCTCTCAACTGGAGGCAATTGTGCCTTCCATTTTCCAATTCCAATTGTGCCTTCCATTTTTCCAATTCCAATTGTGCCTTCCATTTTTCCAATTCCAATTGTGCAGACTTGGCAATGTCTGGCGATGTCTGCAGACATTTATTTTTTCTCTCTGAGCTTTGTCACTGAGAAAATGGAGACACGGCCAGGTGTGGTGGCTCATGTCTGTAATCCCAGCACTTTGGGAGGCCAAGGCAGGCAGATCACAAGGTCAGGAGTTTGAGACCAGCCTGGCCAATATGGTGAAATCCCGTCTCTACTAAACATATAAAAACAGTAGCGAGGTGTGGTGATGCACGCCTGTAATCCCAGCTACTCAGGAGGCTGAGGCGAGAATGGCATGAACCTGGGAGGCGGAGGTTGCAGTGAGCCAAGATTGTGCCACTGCAATCCAGCCTGGGCGACAGAGTAAGACTCCATCTCAAAAAAAAAAAAAAAAAAAAAAAAAAGGCCAGATGTGGTGGCTCATGCCTATAATCCCAGCATTTTGGAAGGCTGAGGTGGGTGGATCACCTGAGGTCAGGAGTTCAAGACCAGCCTGGCTGACATGGTGAAACTCCATCTCTACTAAAAATACAAAAAATAAGCCAGATGTGGTGGTGCACACCTGTAATCCCAGCTACTCAGGAGGCTGAGGAAGGAGAATCTCCTGAACCCAAGAGGCAGAGGTTGTAGTGAACTGAGATTGCACCATTGCACTCCATCCTGGGTGACAAAAGTGAAACTCCATCCCAAAAAAACAAAGAAAGAAAATGGAGACACATGTTTTATTGTCACAAATGGGGGGTGGGGACAGAGAGGAAAGGTAATACTACTAGCATCTAGTAGGTAGAGCCCATGGGTGTGTATCCTACACATAGGACAGCGCCTCCCAACAAGGAATTATCCAGTCCAAAATGTCAATAGTGCAAAAGTTGAGAAACTCTGTTCTAGGACACAGTATATACTTTAAATCAAAGACCTTTATATGGAGATGTGTCTGCAATTGGGTCTGGGAACCAAGGGATAGAAGCAGGAATATCCCCATTTACCATTACTCCTAATGATCCACTTGTGGAAATTATGGTCTTTGCAAATTTAGAGGAGCTGGTTGCCAAAGGGGAAACACTTCTGTTGGGAAACACAGCCAAATTCACATTGATCTATGTAATATGATTGCTGCCTAGATTCTTCAATCACGTTCTTCATGCTAGGGGACCAAGAGGCAAGAAGAAAAGTCACCCTATCTCGGCGGAGGTAATTGATTCTAATCATTGGAAGGCAGTAGGGCTGTCATTACACAATGGAGGGAACCAAGAGTGATCCACTTGGTACTTGAGCATTTATTGATACTGCCTTCCTCTTTTGATGATATATGGACAAGTGCAACAACTGCAGTTTGAGAAGGGCATGGTGACCAGCCTGAGATCCCTCAGTGATGAGAGTCTGGGTCATGCCACAACTGAAGCTGCCAAGATCAACAAATGCATTACCTGAGGGTAAGGGGAGCCTAGAATTGTTAGTAGAAAGGGAATAAAATAAGTTGCAGCCCTAAGACTAGCTGTAACAGTGGGATCTATAGTCTATTCTGAAAACCTTTCTCTTCTAAATTTTTCTTAGAAAGAGGCCTACCAAAATCCTTGAGGAGATGTTCTAAGAACTTATATAAAGAAGTGAATCCGGCCAGCCGTGGTGGCTCACGCCTGTAATCCCAGCACTTTGGGAGGCTGAGGCAGGTGGATCACTTGAGGTCAGGAGTTCGATCCCAGCCTGCCCAACATGGTGAAACCCCATCTCTACTAAAAATACAAAATTAGCTAGGTGCGGTGGCACACTCCTGTAATCCCAGCTACTCAGGAGGCTGAGGCAGGAGAATTACTTGAATCCGGGGAGGTGGAGGTTGCAGTGAGCCGAGATCATGCCACTGCACTCCAGCCTGGGCAACTCCATCTCAGAAGAAAAAAAAAAAAAGAAGTAAATCCAAGTGGCACCAGGGTAAATTGCAGTAGTCGCTGTGGTCTATTGACTAGATCCACCTTCAGGAAAAAAGGAATTATTTCACCAGTTGCTGGGAGCGCTGCTTATAGCTAGGCCTCAACTGTGTTAGCCTTGTTGAGGGACTGCTGCAGTTGCAGAAAAACTTCTTTGGCTAACATCCTTTCTCCTTCTAGGGGCCAATCAACACTAGGATAGAAAGATCCCAGCTCCCTCACCCCAATTGAAATAATTTTGAAAGACCACCCCAGCTCCAGAGCTTCCTGTAGGATTGGTTGAGGCCTTTGTTGGGACTGCATCACAGCTCAACTTCTCCCTCTGCACCAGTACTGCCTCCCTCACTTCCATTGGTGTTGATCCCAAGAACACTCTTTAAAAACCACTTGCACGCTAAACTTTGTCTCAGAATCTGCTTCCTGGGTAACACAACCTATGACAGTCAATAAACAAAATAAAATCATTGCTATGGTCTGAATGTCTGTGGCCCACCCCCCAAAATGTATACGTGGAAATCTAGTCCCCAGTGTGAGAGTACTTGGAGGTGGGGCCTTTGGGGAGTGATGAGACCATGAAGGCTCAAGGAATGTGATTAGTGCCCTATAAAAGAAACCCCATCCAAACCGTAAGACAGGGTGGGGAAAAAAAGATAAAAATAAAAAACAAAAAGCCGGAGAGATCCCTTGCCTCTTGTACCATCTGAGGACACGGTGAAAGATGGCTGTCCATCTATAAACCAGGAAATGGGTCCTCACCAGAACCTGAATCCTCCAGCACCTTGATCTTGGCCTTCTTAGTCTCCACGATTATGAGAAATAAATTTCTATTGTTTATAAGCCGTCTGGTCTATGGTATTTTGTTATAGCAGCCCAAATAGACTAAGACAGTTTCTGTCCATGTTTAGCTTACTTTCTAAACATGGAGAGCCAGACAAAAACCACAAGTATAATAAATAAGTAAATCATTAGATATGTTAGAAGATGATAAGTTCTAAGAAAAACAGAAAAAAGTAGAGTAGGGTAAGGAGATCAAGAGTGTCTGGGCATAGGAGTAGGCAGTGGTAGACTGGATGCAGTATTAAATCAGAGGTCAAGCTATACCTCACTGAGAAAATAATATTTGATCAAAATTTAAAAGAGGTGAGAGAATTGAACAAGTGGGTATCTGGAGACATTACAGGTAAAGAGAAAAGCGAGAGCACAGACCCTAAGGCAGGAGTCAGTGTGTTTCAGGGGCACCCAGCAGGCCAATGAGGCTGGAGTAGAGTGAACAAGAAGGGGAATACAGTGATAGGAATAGAAATTAGAGAGGAAATGTGGGAATTGGGAGTGTCAGATTGTGTAGGCGATTTTTTTTTTTTTTGAGACGGAGTTTCACTCTTGTTGCCCAGGCTGGAGTGCAATGGCACAATCCCTGCTCACGGCAACCTCTGCCTCTCGGGTTCAAGCGATTCTCCTGCCTCAGCCTCTTGAGTAGCTGGAACTACAGGCATGTGCCACCACGCCTGGCTAATTTTGTATTTTTAGTAGAGATGGGGGGGTTTCTCCATGTTGGTCAGGCTGGTCTCGAACTCCCAACCTCAGGTGATCCACCCACCTCGACCTCCCAAAGTGCTGGGATTACAGGCGTGAGCCACCATGCCCAGCCTGTGTAGGCTATTTTAAAGACTATGGGCCATTTTAAAGATGATAGATTTTGCTTTGAATACAATGAGAACTGTATACTATTCATCCTCCTCCAGGAAGCCCTCCCTGACTGTCTCTGGTTAGATTAGGTGCCTCCTCTGTACTCTCAGAGCCTCTTGGGCTTCCCCTGTAGTAGCACTTATCTATGGTAAATAATTGCTTCATTATCATCTGTGTTGCCTGCTCAATTGTGAGCTCCATGAGGACACACTGAAATTATGTTGATTATAGGGGATCTTTGTGAGGATATAGACAGAAATAAGAAAGTCAAGTCAAGATATATAGCCACACAGTTAGACTTCACAGAGATCGTAAAAAAAACTTAGAGAACTAGAACTGGTTCAGGATACAGCATAGTTCTAGAAATTAGGTGGTTTCATTGCTGCCTCCGAATTGGGCATTCGTTGATCTCTACTCTTATGTTTCACCGTTATGGTCACGTAGTACTCTGTCCTTGCTTCTATGCCAACACTTCCAATCAATATGAGTTTCTATTTCCAAGGAAAAAGATCTTATTGGTTTGACCACACCCTAGTCACTAACTCTGTAGGTCAGAGATTTCTTGTTGAGCCACACCAGGGATTCTTTGTCAGCCAATAGACTGGCTGTCATTGGGTCTGATCTTCATCTTTTTCGTTTTTTTGTTTTTGTTTTTGTTTGAGACAAAGTTTTGCTCTTGTCACCCAGGCTGGAGTGCAATGGTGCGATCTTGGCTCACTGAAGTCTTGGCCTCCCAGATTCAAGTGATTCTCCTGCTTCAGCCTCCCGAGCATCTGGGACTACAGGTGCGCACCAGCATGCCCAGCTAATTTTTTTGTATTTTTAGTAGAGACACACCAATTCTGGTTTCAACATGTTGGCCAGGCTGGTCTTGACCTCCTGACCTCAGGTGATGCGCCCACCTTGGCCTCCCAAAGTGCTGGGATTACAGGTGCAACCCACCGCACCCAGCCAGGTCTTCATCCTTCATCCAGTTTGCTGTGGCCAGGGCGGTAAGTTGCTTAACACCACATATGGTCACCTATACATGAGGAAGCACCCAGGGCCCCTCCTCTTGGCCAAGAGCTGTAGATGTAGCAGCTACTCATCGGATAATAGATTCCTCTCCAGTACAGCTTAGCACAGTGATTGGCAAATAGGAAATATCAATAAATCCATCCATCTTGTATAGAGTCCTCCTCTCTCAAGGGCCCAGCACAGTCCCTGGCACACAGTAGACTAAAATAATTATTTTGGAATAGTAGGCCAGTGTGTCCAGACAGCATAGCACAGAAAGAAGCAACGTAGAGTAGTGGCTATGCATGTGGATTCTCGTCATAGACTGCTTAAGTTCAAATTCCAGCTCTGCCACCTAGCAACCATATGACCTTAAGTAAGCTACTTAACTTATCTGACACTTAGTTCTTATGCCTGTAAATGAGGCCACAAATGGCCCCAACATCATAGGAGTGTTGGGTGCATTACATGAGACAATACACAAAGTACTTTTCTGCATTCCTGGCACATGGTGGCATCTCAATGGATAGTAGTGCCAGTGCTATTATTTTTGTGAGACTTGTGCTGATGAACATGGGCCTCTAGGCCAAATACTAGTCTGGATGACACTAGTCGTCATACTATGCAGAGAGCTTCCTAAGGACACAACAATTCTGAGATGTGCAGGGCCATTGTCACTGGCAGACCCACTGTCTTCCCTGTGCCCTCACCCACCAGGTTATAAGTAACCTGGAGTTTATGGGTCATCCAGACAACCATTGTTGAGTTTAACAAAGAAAGATACTAGGACCCAAACCTTTCTGGGTCCATAATAAATATCTTAGTTACTGGTCAACCCGCTGCTATACCCTTAATCTGAAGTGAGGTGGTATCCAGGCCTCACTTGGATGGAGTGAGAGTATGGAGAGAGAGGGAGGCGGGGGCAATGACCATAGTCAAGGATTCTGTAAGTCATAACTCGGTTTCTATGCAAGTCAAACTTAATATATCCAGCATGGAGAAGCCGACTGGTCACCACCTCTAGGCACAAAAGGATCAATGAGAAGGTTGAGACAGAGACAGATGTTTGTGCATTTACATGAATATAGACATGTGTGAGGCTAGGGGGTCACTCAGTGCCAGGGCAAGCCCTAGCCCTGCACCTTCTTGAGCCCCTCTTGAGGCTGGCATACAAACTGGGACTGAGACCAGATGGAAGGTGAGGCTCTTCTTTGGGACCTACTTAGTCAGAAAGGGCTCACAATGGAGGAGATGACAGGAAGGTTTGGGGAAAGGAATAGGAGTACCTGCCTTGGTTTGGGGTGTGTTGAGGGGTCGGAGGGGTGATAGGCACTGGGAAGGAATAGAGAGAACCAAGGGAAGATGGAGTCCCTGCTGCAAGCTGAGCCCTCAGTAGACTGGGCAAGGAACAAGGAAGCATCCCTTTTCCACCAGAGCACCGTAGTGGCCTGCGCTGTGGGCAGGAGCCTGAACAGCTTCCCTTCAGGGCTTTCTGGGGCAATATGGCCAGGCCTCCTAGTTCCCTCCAGGTGCTCCAACTGTGACAAAGCCTTCTATTCAGCCTGCCTGCACAAGGAGCACCACACAGCTGTGCCAACTCCACCTTTACTGTGCACAGCACCTGTGACTTTGAGGCACACTTGTCAAGGGAGAAGTTTTTATCCAGGCAACCAATTGTCTCTTTCCCCACTAACTCAGCTTTGAATTTCCTTTGAGGAAATGGTGCCTCAGGCACCACCAGGGGGCACTAGGGCCTCTAGGCACCAGGGGCCAAGGAAAATGAAATCCCCTTTCGTGGAGGTCCCAAGTCCAGGTTCTGAACCCCCTGCAGCAGTTCTCTCCAGCAACACCTTGGCGCCGCAGACCAGGGAGGCCGCGTTGTTGGCTTATCTAATGAGAAATGAGAGGACTGGGCCAAAGAGCCCTATTTCTGTCCAGCCCTACACTACCTGCCATAAAATTAAATGATCACAATGAGTACATTAATTACCTGACACGAATGCTTTAACATAACAAAATTATTAGCCATTCTAGATTTAGTGTTTGTACAGCACTTTATATTTGCAAGGGCGTTGCAATAACTTACGCTGCTGAGGGTGCGTTTCAGGCCCTGAACGACATCCTAAAGGGTTTCTTCTGGCCAGCCAGCTGTCTGGCCTCTCCACAGCTGGTCCCCTGCCCTTCTTGTCTTCACTGACTGCTTTTCTTCTCCAGCTGCTGCTTGGCGTCTCCTCCTTGCAGCTCCTTCATCTGTTCACTGAATCCCTTTTACCTCAGAGAGCCATGAGACAGTGCCTTCACTTGTGCCATGTTACCTACCTGATCCTGCATCAGAATTAAAGAGCTCAAGGGCAGCAGCCATGGGTGGGGTGGATCTTGGTGCCCAGCAAGCCTCTCTCCTGTTCTGCTAGTTGTGGCTGCAAGTGTGGACACGTGATGGACTCTACACACAGTAGGGGCTCTACTATGTAGGGGCTCCGAGTTTTGGACTTGATGTTGCTCGAACTCCACAGGAAGTGACTGCACATCCTGCCTCAGTTCATTTGTTGAGTACTCACATTACCCACATGAGAGCGAGCCCTGGGTCCTTGGGGAGCATGGCATTGAGGAGACTCACTACTGTGCAGATTCGGTTCCAGACTGGATGGGATATCATAGGAGACCACACTAGTAAAACTTGTTGCAGTTGGCTTGAGTGTGAAATCTGCTTCCCAGGCAGAGAGATCAAAGCCCAGTTGATGGATGTGTGTGTACCCAGCTCTCCTTGCTTGCTTTCATCTTCCTTCCAGAAAGAGGAGTAAACAGTCAGCTAGTGAGCACTGCAGGTGTTCCCTTGAGTGGAAAGAAATATCACTGACAGCACATAAGACCACCAATGAAGGCATCCATGAGCATACCAAGGGCCTCGAGGAGGATTAAAACGAAGGGCATTTGCAGCAGTAGTTCTAGAATTTTAATGTAGGAGCCTCTTTGGGGCAGCAGCCATTTGGCTGGAAGGCAGCTGGAAAGATGTACCCTGAAGCTGCATTTGTATAGCTCATATGATACAGATCAAATGTTTCCTAACATGTTTTTAGTCATACTTTATGGAAGCTGAGAAAACATCCATTTTTAACATGAAGTATATCATAGTGCATAGTATAGTGGTTAAGAGCAGAATCAAGAGGTGGATTGCTTGGTTTCAAATGCCACCTTCATCATTAACCAGCTAGGTGACTTCAGATAAGGGCTTTAGCTTCTTTGTGCCTCAATCTCCTCATCTATAAAATGTGGATAACTGTAGTGTCTGCATCAGACTTGCCATTAGGATTAAGTGAGTTAATCCACATAAGCCATTTAGCATGTGGTAAGTGCTCATTAAGAGTTAGCTGTTATTATTTATTGGGAGAGACTTGGAAGAGCCTGGTATTTGGGAGTAAATTTCCAAGTCATTCAAAGTGAAGGAGATAGGGAGACGGATTCAAGATTTAGGGTAACAGGGGTGTGTGCTGTGGGGTATTGAGGAGCCTCCTAGTAAGGTCCAGAGAATTCCACCTCTAAAGGGGTCTTGGAGGGGAAAGGGCTGTGTTCCAGGTGATCAAAGGCCCTTAGTCTTTCTGTGTGCCTCAAGTTTGGGGATTGGAGCCCCCAACAACCTCTTTGACTGGACTAGATGTTGCACCGAATGGTAGTAAGGAAAATGAAGCATCCTCTTGCTTTTCCAGGCATAGTCTGGGGGACTCTCTCTAGTCCAGGACACAGCCCCCCTCAGGTCAGCTGGACTGGAGGACCCTACTCCTCCTGCCCACCCTCACTGCCCTCCAGGCTCTCTGCCTCTTAGAGACTTTGAAACAGTGGCTTCACCAAGGGTGGGGACATCTAGGTTCCTGGCCCTGACCCACTGGGGAAATGGAGTAGAAATGAGCCAGGCATGCAAGGAAACCTGGTCCCTGGTGAGGTCCTGGTAAGTCCCAGGCCCACAGGCTGAGGGTCCTGGGGCATGTAGTGCCACATCTCCCTCTTCAGTGAAACAAGAAGCTCTCACAGAGTTCCTCTGAAAGCCTCTTTCATCAACAAGTTCATTTGTGATTCTGCGTCTTCTTGTGGTGACCACCAGGAAAATGAGAGAGCAGAGCTGCATTCTAGGGTTTTGCTATGACTCTTCTAGGCCCAATCTTAAAACTGAGATGATCACTCCAAGCCCCAGCGCCCCCTCCTACACTCCAGACTCAGAGTAAGCTCATTCACCAGGCAAGTGCAAAAAGACCCAGAGGATCTGCCCAGCCAAGAAGGTATATATTTCCTCCTTGGAACAGCATTTTCAGGAATACTCTAGATTAAGAATTAGAAAGCCAATGGGAAAACTTCTCACCTTATTATTTGAGGCAATCCTCTTGCCTAGAGGTCTTCAAAGGTGATTCCTTAGGTCAGGAAGAAAATAGTAGAACTACAATTTATGTGTAGTTTTAATGTTAAAATAATGAGCTTTGCTGATATTTTACATGAACATTGAGATGGGCATCTTCACTTGTTAAGTCATTTGGTCACCTGTCATGTAGGGGACATGATGCACACTGAAGGCAGTTGGAGACCTCAACAATATAAGGGTTGACAGTGGTGACTATGATATGTTGCAGTTAACATGTGCCTAGTTAAGCAATTTGCTGATTATGTTAACCAGTTTTAGCTAAACATGTTCATAGAATGAACCGATGGTTTAAAAAGATTCCTGCAGATCGGGCATGGTGGCTCACACCTATAATCCTACCACTTTGGGAGGCTGAGGCGGGTGGATCACCTGAGGTCAGGAGTTCGAGACCAGCCTGGCCAACATGGTGAAACCTCGTCTCTAATAAAAATACAAAAATTAGCCTGGTGTGGTGGCGGGCACCTGTAATCTCAGCTACTTGGGAGGCTGAGGCAGGAGAATTGCTTGAACCTGGGAGGCAGAGGTTGCAGTGAGCCGAGATTGCACCATTGCACCCCAGCCTGAGCAACAAGAGGGAAACTCCATCTTAAAAAACAAAAAAAGAAAGAAAAGATTTCTGCAAAGAAAACATGACTTGAAAATAATACAAAAATTCAAACACAAGCCATCACTTCTACTCCTAGTAGGAGCTGTTAGCCAGATGATCAGATATAGGCAATTATAAGCTAATCAGATCTGACAAGAAGTCAGCAAAAACTTTTTGAAATGATTAAGAAGAGTATTTAAAACATCGATACACATCCATTATAATGAATTCCGCCCTAAGCATATATTGTACCATAAGACATTAGCTGATATTGAGTCTGTGCTGTCATTTTTTTTTTTTTTTTTTTGAGGCGGAGTCTCGCTCTGTCGCCCAGGCTGGAGTGCAGTGGCGCATCTCAGCTCACTGCAAGCTCTGCCTCTCAGGTTCCCGCCATTCTCCTGCCTCAGCCTCCTGAGTAGCTGGGACTACAGGCACCTGCCACAGCGCCCGGCTAAGCACTGTCATTTTTTAACTATGAAAACTTATACAAGTTTCTTAAAATTATCTGAACTCTGCTTCGCTATAACTATAGATCATTATAGGGTTGTTATATGAATTACACTAAAAATTTTAAATGTCTGCCACATTGTGGGCCCTTAATAAGTGGCTATATTATTACACATAAAGATATTGCTGAGCAGAAATAATAGGATTAAAAAATTAATAAGATAAACAACTTTTTGGCACAAAATTTTTTAAAGTGCCTTGAAAGTACCAACTCACTTGAAAATTGCTATGCTGATTAAAATTGACCACTTGCCAATCGTTGAAAACCACCACCCTGGGCTTTAGGCTCAGTGCTGAGGATAGAGAGATGAATTTCTCATAGACTCTGGAGACTAGAATTTGGAGCTGGCTTAGTTTAGATGACTATAACAGCTTCCTGCCTAGTCTCCCTGCCTGCATTGTCCCTCACTATTCCCTGGCTCCAGCTTCCACCATCATGTGACTGACAAACCAGTCTTCCTCATCATTTTCATCATTCATTCCCATGTCTGAAAACCTTCAATACCTCTCTTGTGCTATCACCTCTTCATTTGCTATATACCATCTTATATTATTCAGTAATTTTTATTCCAGTTAGCCTTCTTGTCTCAGCTGAAACTGTTATTGTTAGTACTTAGAACTTATAGATAAGGTTGCCTTTGAGAGAATTTAACTTAATCAACAGGTGATGAAAGGAGTCCAACCTCTCTGAGGCTCTTGGGAACAGCTTCTTGACTACTAATGAGTAGTGTTAACATATCTAAGGAAAGAAAGATGTGGTCTGCAATGCAACTTGGAATAGAGGAAAGCCAGAGAGGTAAACTTTAGCTGGATGCACCCAACATTATCTTGGGACAAAGACATTGGAAATAGGGGGACCTATTCCTTCAGGGCTATTTGTTTCTTCTGGCTGGTGAGAGGTCCTGCTTTATGTCTGCTCTATTTATCTAGTTAAGATACTTAGCATTCTTCTCATCTTTGATCCCCTGGATGAAATACTCTCTTTTTATTATGAGTTGTGAGAATGCCATGAGGGTACTTACTAGTTTACTAATTTTACCTTCCAGGTACCCACAGACTGAGGTGAGATGCCTCTGCTAAGATGTCATACATTCTGGTCAATGGAAAATTTTATCTCCATTGTGACTTAATCAGCTGGTACTCTGGTTTACACTTTTGAATTTATTCTTTGTGAGTCTGATTATCTAAGTCTCATAACCTCAGTTTATGTGAATCTGATAGTTAAGTAAAGGTCTTAGTGAAAAAGATGTAATTATGGACCAAGAGAAAATATAGAACATTTTTTAAATCTTGTGGTTGAAATGCTTCTTTTAAGTAGGACATAAAATCTAGAAGCTGTAGAGGAAAAAAATTAAAATTTAAAACTATGTAATAAAAAACACTATAAACAAATTTGAAAGACATGATAGACTGGGATCACATATTTGCAACATACATAATAAATAAAGGATTAATAACTATAATATATGAAAAGAACCTAATAATGAATAAGGAAAGGCCAACCCGAAGGAAAAACAGGCAAAGGATATGAATTAGAAAAGTCACAGAAAATATGTTCGATATTAATATGTCTAATAAACATTTGAAAAATAGTTCAAGTTCACTTTTAACTAAAGAAATGAAATTAAATTAGCAGTGATATGCCCCCTCCACAAGATTGATGTAATTTTTAAAAGATATATGACAGGATATCTTAGTTTGGTCTGCTGTAACAAAGTACCATAGACTGGCTGGCTTATAAACAACAGGAATTTATTTCTCAAAGATCTGGAGGCTGGAAGCCTGAGATCGCGATTCTGGTGAGGGCTTGCAGACAACACAGTTGCACACAGCCAGCTCTTCTGGGTTGCAGACAGCGGACTTCTTGTATCCTCACTTGGTTGAAAGAGGACAAGAGAGCTCTCTAGGGTCTCTTTTGCAAATGACCTAATTAACTCCTGAAGGTCCTACCTCCTGATACCCTCATGTTGACGGTTTGAATTTCAACATATGAATCTGGAGGGGACATAAACATTCACTCCATAACAGAGAGGCGCATCACTGCTATTCAACTGAAAAATTGATCATGTTTTTAATACAATTGATGAGGGTGTGGGGAAACAGATATTTTCAAATACTGCTAATGGGATATACCTTGGTACAGCTTCTTTTGGAGCATTTATCAGACTGTGCCTCTTGCTATTGTATATGAAGGGCAATTTGGCTAAGAACAAAATTCTTAGACTTTATTTTCTTCCTCTCAGAACTTCCAAGTCATTGTCCTGTTGTTTTTCAGACGTTGCTTTGGTTCTTTTACCCCAGTAGCTTCATTCATCTCGGTTGGTTCAACTCAAGTAATTTTTTTCCCCAGAAAAGGATCTTATGCCCTTTATTCCCTACATTCTTATTTGTTTGAGAATGTCTGTCTTTGGCTTGTATACATAAATGACAACTTGACCAGATATAGTATTCTTGGGCTCACTCCATGTCTCCTGAAACTGCAGTCATTGAATGTTGCTGTGAAGTCTGAGGGCCAACCTGATTCTTCCTTCTTTTAGGTGACTTACTTTTTCTGCTTGGATGACTGAGGAGTTCCTTTTTCATTCTTAAAGCTGAATAACTTAATCAGGATAGATCTTGGTTTCAATTATGCATTATCCGTTTTTCTTGGAGCACAGTATATTCTTTTTTTTTTTTTTTTTTTTTTGAGACAGAGTCTTTCTCTGTTGCCCAGGCTGGAGTGCAGTGGCCGGATCTCAGCTCACTGCAAGCTCCGCCTCCCGGGTTTACGCCATTCTCCTGCCTCAACCTCCCAAGTAGCTGGGACTACAGGCGCCCACCACCTCGCCCAGCTAGTTTTTTGTATTTTTTAGTAGAGACGGGGTTTCACCATGTTAGCCAGGATGGTCTCAATCTCCTGACCTCGTGATCCGCCTGTCTCCGCCTCCCAAAGTGCTGGGATTACAGGCTTGAGCCACCGCCCCCGGCCAGAGCACAGTATATTTTTTTAATGTAGAGATTCAGTTCTCCATAGTTCTTCATATCAGAAAAGTTTCTTCTGTTATATATTAAAACATTCTCCTACCTCAGCCTCCCAAGTAGCTGGGACTACAGGCGCCCACCACCACACCCGGCTAATTTTTTGTATTTTTTAGTAGAGACGAGGTTTCACTGTGTTAGCCAGGATGGCCTTGATCTCCTGACCTCCTGATCTGCTCACCTCAGCCTCCCAAAGTGCTGGAATTACAGATGTGAGCCACCACGCCTGGTCTTAAATGATCTCTTTAGAGTACATTGCTGGAAGTAGGATTACTATGTCAAGAGGTACACATATTTTATATTATGTTACCCATAGCCAAACTATTTCTAGAAAGGTGGTTCACACTTATACTCTCAACAAAAGGGCAGGTGAGTCCTCATTTTCCTCACCTACAGTGGATTTGGTCAATCTTCCTAGTCTTCTCCAACCTATAAGTAAAATATGATAGTTCATTGTTTTATTTATATTTTTTCTTTAGGCTATTAGCCATTTGTAGTTCTTAATTTGGGAATTGTCCATCATGCAATTTCACCATTTTCTATTGGGTTGTTAGTTTTTTCTTGT
This sequence comes from Rhinopithecus bieti, assembly GCF_001698545.2. NCBI lineage: Eukaryota > Metazoa > Chordata > Mammalia > Primates > Cercopithecidae > Rhinopithecus > Rhinopithecus bieti. The sequence continues at coordinate 2,617,281 of NW_016807423.1, read as the reverse complement.
TCATTTATGATCAAATTGGATATATGTTATTAGCTCTTTTAAATTAAATATTATAAACATTTTCTCTATTTGTTATTTGTCTTTCAGTCTTATTTATGGTCTTTCTTGCTAGGCAGAATGTGCATATTTGTATGTAGTTAATATTTTCCCTTTATGGCTTCTGGGTTTTGGGATATGTTTTGAAAGACCTTCTTCACCTCCAAGACTATGCAAATATTTGCCCATGTTTTCTTCAAGTATTTTTATGGTTTTATGTTTTTCTCTAGGTCTAAAGAGTGAGGTAGGGATGCAGCTTTATTTTTTTCCAAATGACTGGCCAGTTATTCCAAAATCATCTGCTGAATTATTCAGTGTATCTCCACTGATAACATTTAGTGATTATTTATCATGCGCCAGACACTTACTAAATCCTCTGCATACCTAATCTAGTTTAATTTTTACATCCAGTGGTGACAAAACAAGATTTGCATTTATAGCACACATGTGCAGATTTTGTCTTTAATGGAGAAAATAGATTGGCAGGGTATAGATAGATAGATAACAAGGGATTTATTATGGGAATCAGCTGACGCAATTATGGAAGCCAAGAAGTCCCACAATATGCCCCCCACAAGTTGTAGATCCTAGGAAGCTGGTGGTGTAATATATCTGAGTTCAAGGCCCGAGAACTGAGAGAGCCAATGGTGTAAGTCCTGGAGTCAGAAGGCCCAAGAACCTAGAACTCTGATGTCTGAGGGCAGGAGAAGATAGGTGTTCCAGTCAAGAAGAAGGAAAGTGAATCCACCCTTCCTCCACCTTTTTGTTCCATCTGAGCCCTCAATGATTAGATGATGCCAGCCTACATTGGTGAGGGTAGATAATCTTTACTCAGTCTACTGATTCAAATGCTAATCTCTTCCAAAAACAGTCTCATACCCAGAAATAATGTTTTACCAGCCATCTGAGCATCCCTTAGCCCAGTCAAGTTGACTTATACAATTAACTGTTGCAACTGGGGAAAGAATGATTGCAGAAGACCCATTATTTATGTCATCCAGGCAAGAGGCTCCTTTGAAACTCTGTATTCTAGCACCTTACTGTGCATGGCACATGGTAGGTAACAAGTGGAATGAAACTTGTCCATGAAAAATGATGGTGACTTGAACGGAGGTTGGGAGGGGTGGCAGTAGAGATGGAAAAAAGTGAAAAAATTTGAGAAATAATTTGAAGACAGAATTAACAGGTCTTCATGATTATTTAAATATGGCGATATATGAGAGCAGGAAATGTCAAAGATGGCTCAGATTTCTGGCAGAGATAGATTTAATGGAATATTGATGAGTTTACTTTTGAACAGGCTGAGTTGAAGGTACCTTGGAGATATCCATTTGAAGAAGTCAGGTAAGCAGTTAGATGTAGCAGTCCAGAACTCCAACAACAAGGTATAAGTTTGAGGAGCACATGCATGTTGATAGTAACTGAACCCATAGGAAAAGTTAAAATTACTTCAGGAAGGGATATTGAATGAAAAGAGAAGCACTCCTAGGACAGATCCCTGAAAAACTCCCCTACTTAAAGGTTTAATAGAACATGAAGGAAGAGTCAGTAAAAATGTTTGCAAAAGGGCAGCCAGAGAAATAAGAGGAATTGGGAGAGTGTGGTGTTTCAGAAGACCGGAAAGAGAATAATTAAGGAGAAAGTTCAGGGTAATTCTAAGAGAGCAAATGACATGATGGGCTATGAACTGTAAGCTTGACAAATGGGGAAGTGAAGACAAGCAGGGAGTAATAGAAAGAAGGGGTCAATAAACTGCTATTCAAATGAAAGTGAAGAATAGTTGCAGTTGGACTAGCTTAATAATGAGCTGGGACCAGGCGCGGTGGCTCACACCTGTAATCCCAGCACTTTGGGAGGCTGAGGCGGGCAGATCACGAGGTCAGGAGATGGAGACCATTCTGGCTAACATGGTGAAACCCCATCTCTACTAAAAAAGATGTTCATCCCTCTCCTCAAAGAACCTTGAACTTCAAGTGTTTTGTTCCCTACTATTAACCTCTGCTGCATCTCCTATGACTAATCATATCTCTGTGTGAAAATAAATGTTTGCAGGACTTTCCAGACCACAGCTGACTTTTGTTAAGCCCTTGTGTTCACTCTTCTCTGAGGGCTAAGTGAGACTAAACCTATCAAGTTTCATTCCTATTTTCATAGGTCAAAACTCCAAATATAGATACCTTGTCTCTTCCCATATTTGTCCTATATGAACTATCATTCCTAAACTGCTACATACTTCCTTAAGTGTGGAAGTATCCAATCCCTCTCTTCTCTCCCTGCCAAAACCTTCCATTTGCCCTTTGAAATTTCAACTCTCCTATGCCCTCAAACACTTTCCTCTGAATGTTCCTTCCACCTGATGCCTTATCTAAACCTGGCTCTCTCTACACTGCTTACCCTGCAGTTCCCTCAAGAGAGATCTGCTCATATTCTCACACCTATGTACTGTCGGGAGATGAGGATGCTTCCCAGGGCTACTCAGAGTCCACGGCTTTTCCACCCTTTTGTGAAAACCCCTGCTACTCTCTCCGTGATTGGTAACCGCAATCTTCCTACCTCACGGAAGACAGTGGCACTTGGCTTACTGTCTTCTCTTGTGCCATGAGTACTGCCATCATCCTAAGTGACTTCAGAGTCCTCAAGAGAGATCCAGAGTATCTCCCATGTCTTCCTACAATGCTATTCAACCACCCACCCTCATAGTCACCCCCTCGATCTTGTCATCATGACCTAAAACTCTCTCTACTTCTAAAATCACTAATTCAGATAGTCTACTTTCTGACCACAAACACCTATGCTTCCAGCTAATTATGTTTTTATTTTATTTTATTTTATTTTTTTGAGACGGAGTCTCACTCTGTCACCCAGGCTGGAGTGCAGTGGCACGACCTTGACTCACTGCAACCTCTGCCTCCCAGGTCAAGCAATTCTCCTGCCTCAGCCTCACGAGTAGCTGGGATTACAGGCATGCTCCATGATGCCCAGCTAATTTTTTAAAATATTTTTTAGTAGAGATAGGGTTTCACCATATGGGCCAAGCTGCTCTTGAACTCCTGCCTTAGCCTCCCATAGTGCTGGGATTATAGGCGTGAGCCACCGGGCCTGGCCAAAGAATGGCCTTTTCTTGCTCCTAGATCTATAGGTGCAGATATAGTTTAGAACTTCATGTATCTGTTGTATTATAAGTTTCATTTTTACTCCCCAAGTATAGAAATAACACCTAAACTATTATTTTTAAATATTTGCACTCGTTCTTACAGGCTAAATATTTAAATTATTTGGGCCGTTTCCCCAAATTTCACTCTTATTTTAGCATATTCTATATTTGCTTAATTTTAATTTAAGTAATTATTTGTATTAAGTTAATGTCAACACTAAAAATTGGTTTTGAGTTGGTATAGTGATAGAATTCAGAAGTCTTTACAAAACTGAAAGTTGTCACATTTCAGGAGGTAAAGTATAAAGCTTAGTTTTTAATTTGTCCTTTCCTTGCCAACACCTTATAGAATCAATAGAAAATACATTAGCAGAACGAGGCCAGTATCATACACAGTGCACTTTCCTCACCACCCCTTAGCTCCTTGTAACTTCTTGCTTCACTGAATTTCTGAGAACCTTTTTGTCTCTAATACTCACTTGGTAATTTTTGTGGATATATTCCATTCTTTTCTCTCTGTGGAGGCTCTTTGTTTTTTACCTACATATAATCAGTTTAAGATGCCTATTTTTCCCCATTTTAACAGCTCTGAAATGGGGATACATCTTATAATCTAAACTATCTTTGATTTGATAACATATAGTACTTTGTATCACTCCCCTAAACAGCCTAGTATAATTCCTAACACACGGTAAGCACTGAACAAATGTTTGTTTATTGATTGATTATAAGTAAATTAAGAAGAGGTCATATAATTCGAATTATTACTTAAATACAAATGTTAACCTGACTTCTAGCACATCCTCGAACTCTTAAGGTTCATAAGTTTTTAATTCAATAAAATGTGAGATTATTTCAAAAAAGAGGAAACAGGCCAGGCGTGGTGGCTCATGCCTGTAATCCTAGCACTTTGGGAGGCTGAGGTGGGTGGATCACCTGAGGTCAGGAGTTCAAGACCAGCCTGGCCAACATGGCAAAACCTCTACTAAAAATACAAAATTAGCCGGACGTGGTGGCAAATTCCTGTAATCCCAGCTACTTGGGAGGCTGAGGCAGGAGAATTGCTTGAACCTGGGTGGCAGAGGTTGCCGTGAGCCAAGATCATGCCACTGCACTCCAGCCTGGGCAACAGAGCGAGACTCCATTTCAAAAAAAAAAAGGAAATGAATAAGGAAAATGTAATTATTTGCCTTCTTTTATAATGTTTAAAAATGGATTTAATATTTAAAAGGTATTCTGTAATGATACCTACCTTACTTTTGTGTAAAATTTGTCATACACACAAAAAAATTCCTGTAACACAGGAAGAAAAATCTGTTAGAAGAGAGAAAGTATATGATTTACCTGAGTTCTACAACTAGTCAATTCTGGGCTTCTTGCTTGTAGTACTTGTTCTTTTTACTAGACTCTGTTGTTCCATGGAAAGGCAGATATACAAAATGCCTTCTTAAGTGCAACTCGTTTTGCAGAGTGTTTTAAAAGTGATTGCCATCAAGTGAAATTCTAACTGCATATGTGCTGCTGCATTCATTTCTTTCTAGTCTTCAAAAGAAAGGAATGGAAAAGATACCACAGAGCTGAAGTATAATGCTTATTAGGTGTCGTTCAATGAGGAAGGCAGTAAAAAGTGAAACTAGTATTATTGCATAATAAAGAGCACCGTATTTAGCTCTTGGGAAAGATTGAAGGGTATTTACTGCAAAAATGCAATTTTCACGAACTTTGAAGGAATCATCACAAGAGTCAACCCATTTTCCAACTTAGAACCTTTAAGTCATTCCCATGATGTGTTTCTATTCCTTTGTTTCACGTGGTTCCTCTGCAATTTCTCTTTCGTGCCACTCCATTGCTTAGCTTCTATTTGACTTTTGGAGGAATTTTCACTTCTACATTTCTACATATTGATTTCTGAGCTCTCCTTAGGTTAGGTTACCCCTTTCCTGCTTTTATTTTTATTGCAATAATATCTTTTCTTTTCTTTCTTTTTTTTTTTTTTTTTGAGATGGAGTCTTGCTCCATCGCCAGGCTGGAGTGCAGTGGCCCAATCTCAGTTCACTGCAACCTCTGCCTCCCAGGTTCAAGCGATTCTCCTCCCTCAGCCTCCGGAGTAGCTGGGATTACAGGCATGTGCCACTATGCCCAGCGAATTTTTTTTGTATTTCATTTTTTTTTTTTTTAAATTAGAGACAGGGTTTCACCATGTTGGCCAGGATGGTCTTGATCTCTTGTCCTCAGGTGATCTACCTACCTCGGCCTCCCAAAGTACTGGGATTACAAGCGTAAGCCACTGCAGCCGGCCAGATCTTCCTTTTTTCAATTATTTCTTTATATTTAGTTAGTTAGTTTTGCTTTTTTAGCCAAGTTAACTTTTTGAGACGGTTACTTGATCTGAGTTTCAACTATTTTATCTGTGAAATGTTGATGAAAATGCCTACCTATGAGGGTTTTTTTGTGAAAATTAAGTGACACCACTTATTTAAAAGTAGCTAGTGGAATACCTGCTTCATTTCATAGTTGGCTCTGCATAAAACATTATTCAGTTCAGGCCAGGCACTGTGGCTCACACTTGTAATCTCAACACTCTGGGAGGCCGAGGTGGGTGGATCACCTGAGGTTGGGAGTTCAAGACCAGCCTGACCAACATGGAGAAACCCCATCTCTACTAAAAATACAAATTAGCCAGGCAAGGTGGTGCGTGCCTGTAATCCCAGGTACTCAGGAGGCTGAGGCAGGAGAATTGCTTGAACCTGGGAGGTGGAAGTTGCCATGAGACGAGATCGCACCATTGCACTCCAGCCTGGGCAACAAGAATGAGACTCTATCTCAAAAAAAAAAAGAAAAAAATTCAGTTCAGTACATCCCTTCAACGTGAACTCACTTTAATTCCTTGCCATCCTCTTGTATTAAATGTTATTGCCCATAATTTACTCAAATTTTCCAAATTCATGTAATCTTCTTGTAGGCCAGCCATGTAACTTATCTGGACACTTTGAGAGTGTAAAGGGGCAGGCACCATCAATTATTATGTTAAGACAACAGGTGTAAATTGGGACTGTCTTAGACAAATTAGAATGTAGCCTATCAGCCCTCTCCTGACTACAGTAGACTCTGCTTTCTACCTTGGAATTACTTTCACGGTGCCCTTTTCAGGACCCCATTTCTTTTCTAACCTCCTCGTTGAGTATGCATTTTCCCTTTTGTCATTACCACCACCAGTACCTATGCTTGGAACTGCATATGTTTACTTTCTAAACCACCCAGTCTCCTTCACCAACTTCTCCATTTCCATCAAAGACTAGACCACACTTCAGAGTTTATCTCTGATTTTCCATATTCCTTCAAGTTTCATATCCAGTCAGTTGGCAGTTTGTTTATTTAATTCTATAAGTCTTTATTGAGCATTTACTTTGTGCCAGATACCAAGTGAAGTGCTAGGGATAAAACTACAAATAAGATATAATCCAACTTTGGGAGGCTGAGGTGGGAGGATCACTTGAACCCCGGAGGTGGAGGTTGCAGTGAACCAAGATCGAACCACTGCATTCCAGCCTGGGCAGCAAAGTGAGACCAGGAAAGGAAAGGAGAGGAGAGGAGAGGAGAGAAGAGGGGAGGGGAGGGGAGGAGATGGGAGGGG
>NW_016807423.1:2601549-2610107 GCF_001698545.2 Rhinopithecus bieti | reverse complement strand
GAGGGGATGGGAGGGGAGGGGAGGGGAAAAGAAGGAAAGAAAGAAGGAAAGAAGGAAAGAAAGAAAGAAAAAGAAAGAAAGAGAGAGAGAGAGAGAGGGAGGGAGGGAGGGAGGGAAGGAAGGAAGGAAGGAAGGAAGCAAAGAAAGGGAAAGGAAAGGAGGAAGGAGAAAGAAAGGAAGGGAAGAAGGAAGAAAAAAAAGAGAAAGAGTTAAACATGTAAAGAAATAATTACAATACAGGGTAAGTGCAAAAAGAGAGTCTTTGGTATATTGGTGATGCTAACATGGAAGTTATCAACTCTGCTTGGGGTGGTTCCAGGAAGGTTTTGCAGAAATAAAGACAAACTCTGCCTGTAGCTGATTGTATGAATTAATAAATATGTTATTACCTACTATATGCTAGATACTATGTTATGTACCAGGAATGCACTGATAAGCAAGATAGGCATGGGTCCTGTCTCTCTGGAGTTTATAGACTATTAGGGAAGACAGACAGTATAAAAGCAAAGGGTGTTAAAAAGGAGAAGAAAGGATGAGGCATCCTGTGAACATACAAAGAGGGAACTAGCCAACTCTGCTTCCAGTTCCAGAACAGTTACGCTGAAACCTGAAAAGATGACTAGGATTAGTTATTAAAACAGGTGGAAGTAGGGATTGATAGAAGGGGGAGAGAGCAAAGTCTTAAGGTGAGAGCATGCAAAGCACTGAAGCATTGAGAGAAGACCAGTATGACTGGAGAGCAGAGAGAAGTGGAAATGCAGGTAGATGTCAGAACATACAAGACCTTGTGGATCACATTAAAGATTTTAGGAATTTATCCAAAGGTTAATGGGAAACCTTTTTATTTACTTATTTATTTAGGACGGAGTCTAGCTCAGTCATCCAGGCTGGAGTGCAGTGGCACGATCTCTGCTCACTGCAAGCTCCACCTCCCGGGTTCACGCCATTCTCCTGCCTCAGCCTCCCAAGTAGCTGGGACTACAGGCACCCGCCCCCGCGCCCAGCTAATTTTTTGTATTTTTGGTAGAGACGGGGTTTCACCATGTTAGCCAGGGTGGTCTCGATCTCCTGACCTCGTGATCCGCCTGCCTCGGCCTCCCAAAGTGCTGGGATTACAGGCGTGAAGGAAGCCATAATTTAAGCATTAAAAGTTATATGCAAATTTGCTCTTTTAAAAAGGAGGCTGTTGCAATAGCTTGGACAACAGGTGATATTGGTTAAAAAAATGGAGGAAATGATGGTTTTTAGAAATATCTAGGGGGTCTAATGGCAAATTAGTGGCTGGGTGTGGTGGCTCACGCCTGTAATCCCAGCACTTTGGGAGGCTGAGGCAGGCAGATAACCTGAGGTCGGGAGTTCGAGACCAGCCTGACCAACACGGAGAAACCCCATCTCTACTAAAAATACAAAATTAGCCAGGTGTGGTGGTGCATCCCTATAATCCCAGCTACTCAGGAGGCTGAGGCAGAATTGCTTGAACCTGGGAAGTGGAGGTTGCAGTGAGCTGAGATTGCACCATTGCACTCCAGCCTGGACAACAAGAACGAAACTCTGTCTCAAAAAAAGAAAAAAAAAAAAAAGGCAAAATTAGTAATTGTTTTGGTATGGATGGTAGAGAAGGAATAGTCAAGGATGACTCTCAGATTTCTGCCTTGAACCACTGGTTGGCTGGTACTGCTATTTACTGAGTTGAGGAACACCAAAGGAGGAGAGATGGTTTGGGAATGAAGATGATGAGTCCAGATTTGGATATGCAGAGTTTGAGGTGCCAGTGAAATATTCAGGTTAGGTAGGCTATTGGGTATGAGGGTCTGAAGCTACAGATTGAAGAGCTTTAGGTATATCCGTGGTAAGAAAGCCATAGGAGTAAATGCATTTACCTCAGGAAAAACTCAAAGTGGGAAAAGAAGCATACATTCAACAGAACCCTAAAAACATTGAATAGTCCCATAAAGAGGTGTCAAAAATGGGCAAGAATGAGCTACTAGTGAGGTAAAAAGAAAATCAGAAAGGTGTGATGTCCCCAAAGTCAAGGGAAGAAAGCATTTCAAGGAAGGAATGTCAGGTAAAATGGGAAATAAAAATTGATGACCTTACTGAGAGTCATATTTTTGAGGAATGGCAGACACAAAATCCAGATTGATGAGCTTGAAGAGTAGGTGGGAGGTGAAAAAGTAAAGACGGGGTCTGGAAGCAACACTTTCATAAGCTTGACTGGGAAGAGGGAGGAGATAGCATTAGAGCTGGAGAAGGATGTGGATGAAGGACTAAGGAGGATTTTTATTTCTTTTTTAAAAAATCTCTCTCTTTCTTTTGAATGAGAAATGCTTGAGTGTGTTTAAGTGCTGAATAGAAAGAATTATTAAAGAGGACGAGATTGGAAACATGAAAAAGGTGCTACAGGTGCAAAGGCCCCCAGAGAAGACCAGGGCTCCAAAGCACAGGTGGAGTTGTCCAGCCTTTCATTGGAGGAGGGCTTCTTCCCTCTCTATAACAGGAGAGAACAAGGAAAGAGGGGACAGGTGCAAGTAAGGGGTGTGAAGTTGAAGTCATTTCCACTTGACAGTTTTAATCTTTCAAAACAGTTGCTCAATAAATATTTATTGAATCAATGAATGAATATGAGCAAATAACATGAATCTGAAATCTGCACACTTCCCTCTTTTCCTTCAGAAGCATTCTATTGTCTAGAAAAGCTTGGGGATGACAGTGAAGGTGAGCAAGATTCAGAGTACTTTTAGGAAGAGGAAGAAGGATGTTTCCAAATCAAACAATAAGGATGCTAAAATCTTGCTCCAAATGGAAATCAGCAGGGAATAGCTGCTCTATTGGATAAAGTGAAAGCAAAATGGCTGGCTATCCATTCTATACAGGTTTGTTCTGATCTATGCTTAAAAACAAAATCCTTTTCAATTTCTATAAGTTTCAAGTCACAAACTTTCACTTTGAGGGGAGAGCATGGAGCTCTCACCTATTGAACCTTTACTATTTGCCAATAACTGTGGTGAGCACCTTTTATTTAATCCTCATATCAAGTTCATAAAGTTAACATGTCTCCATTTTAAGCTTGTGGAAACAGAGTTTCAGAGAAGGTAAATGTGACAAGGTCGTTCAACCAATAAGCGGTAGAAATAGGATTCAAACCCAGATCTGCCTTCAGTTGCTCTTAACTATGATGCTGTATTTCCATGAAATTTTAATGACTTATCACTGCAAATACTCTTTATGACACAACTCTTGAGTAAATTGTTCCCTGACATACCATGGGCATTATTCTTGTAATATTTCCCATTCTTCAATATTCAACTTTATATCTTTTAATGTCCTACTTAAATCTTGTCTTTGTCCAAAACACTTAAGGACATCTCAAACCATGATGGTTTCTCTGGCTTTTGAAAACCTACAGCAGTTTGCCTGTATTATCCATTTGATATATTTTATCTACATTATAAAATTGAGTTTGGGTTTATTTAACCTTTCTTTTGATTATGAGTTAATGCTACAATTCTACAAGCTTCTTAGGGGATAGGAGGTGCATTTTCTGCCTTTTTGAGGGGATGGGGCAGTCATCTTTTACAGTTTCTTCCTACTGCCTTGATTCATACATAGTAAGTGGTCAGTAAATATTTGTTGCTAGATTGCCAGACGGTCGATCTTGGCATTGATATTGGTCTAATGTCTTTGGGAGCTGCCTGCAACTACTTCAGAAAGTTTCTTGTTGGAGTCAATATAAAAAATGGAGGATTTATTATTTCTGCTGTGAATTTATTTTTTCTTTTGGGTGATAAAACTGGAAATCTCAAAAGACTCCTGGTTTGTGTGTTGGGCATGGGTGGGGAGATTCCTTTTGAAAGTGAGTGTGGAAAAGCAGGCTTTTATTTTGTAAAGGTTTTTTGAAGCTTACAGGTCCTTATATATATATTTTAAAAGTCCAAGTTGCTCGAACTTGAAGTTCCCCTCCTCCTTTCTCCTCCTTCAGGGCCTTTTTCTAAGCCTACTTCCCTTAAAATGACTTTTATTGATTTTCACTCAATGAGAGTTATTCTTCAGAATGAGGATGGAGGGGTCAGAGAGAGAAATTTACCCTGTGTTACCTGTGGAATAGGTGTGCATTTGTATCCAGTCTTGCTTTATTTGTTCTGTTTCCTGTATCCAGAAACCCACACACTGGGGATCATTAGGTCCTCTGTGTCTTGGTCGGAGCTTGAGTACAGTATACTAATAGATCAATTTATGTGTTCATTCATTCAGCAAACATTTATTGAGCAGGCATGTCCTAGGCATTGGAGATACTAAGATGAATAAGACATAGTCACTGCCCTCAATGACCTCCAGATGTACAAGAAGACACCAGTCTGAAGGGGCTGGGGTCAGGGAACAAGGCAACTGAATATCCTCTGTCAGGAAATCCTAAGAGAATAAAAAGACCAGTCTTGTAAGATAAATATAAACATCTAATCAACTTAGCCAATTAGAAAAACATTTTTAAGAAAAGGCAATATTTTACCAATATGTCCTGTGTTTCTTTTGCATTTTTTCTCCCTAATTTCTTTGTCTCCAGTCTTACTCCTCTCCAGGCTACATTTAAAATTGTCTCCAATTTTATTTTTCTAAACCCCGATCTGATCACGTCATTCTTGTTTTGAGAATTCTCATTCATTCATTGTACACATTTTATCAATCACCTACTGGGATGTTTCCAGTGAGTGTGAAGTGTTTGGGATGCAGTGGTACACAAGCAGGCCCTACATTCAAAAAGCTTTAGAATCTAGACCAGGTAGCACTTTCTGAATCTTGTCCTTTTATCTAAATCAGTTCAGTCCGATAGACACCAGTATCTGTTGTGCTAAGTACCATGCAAAACAACTAAGACAGAATTTTGCTTTAAGCAGATCAGAGTCTAGTAGAGGAACCTGAAAACAATAGGTAATTCCAGTACAATGTGATAAGTGAATAGCTGCATGCATAGACTGCTATGATAATCAGGTTTGAGGAGAAGAGAGGCTGGTGGGCAGGGTGGTTTCCTGGAAGAGACCATCCCAAGCAAAGTCTTGAAGTATAAATAGGAGTTGGTTAGACACTGGGAGTGTCCAGTTAGTTCCTTAATGTGACAAACAAGATCTTTCATAGTCCATTAATCTATTTTTCCAGTCTCCCCTTGTATCTTCTACACCTTTTTTTCCACCTCTCAGCCCAATTTCTGAATGTTTTTCAAATTAAGAACAAATGCCCCTGGATTATTTAGTGTTGTGCTTTGGATTTGAGAAAGCACCAAATAAATGCGGTGCATCTTTCTGGAGCATCAGTTCTATCAAATGATAAGTAATTTAAAACATGGTTTTATATTAAAGCTTAATATATTTGTGGAGTTGAAGGCAAAATTTCCATTCATTTTTCAAGATAAAACAGGATACATACATTTCAAGCTAGTGGCAAGCCATTTTAGGCTTGCCCTTAGACACCACCATCTGTACCATCTCTTTCTTGTGGAAAAATTTGAGATGTACTATCGGAATATGGCAGGAAATTTCATGTGCCTTTGCATATGCTATTTTGCTATTTGCTCATCCTGGAGTGCTCTTCCCATTTTTCTCCCTTGATAAACTCTACTTATCCTTCAAAGCCCAGCTTAAGTGTCATTCCATATAACAGTCATTTTTAACGAAGCTTAAATGTCATCCCATATGATAGTTATTTTTTAAACGCCCACTTGTGACGCTGCCTCCTTTCCTAATAGCTCCATAACTCGGCACCTCCTTCTTTTGTATTTCTACCACCCTATACTCAGAATTTCCATTACAGCACTGCTCACATTGTACTGTATATATTTGCTTTCCTATCCATCTCTGCTACTGGACTATAAACCTCTCTAGGGCAGGCACTATTATTTATCTTTTTATTCTTAGTGACTGGCACTTGGTAGACACTCAATAAATGTTTGTTGAATTTGTGGACCATTCCTTACTCTGCATCACCTCTGCTCTTATATAAAGTGATATCTCCTGTACTTCTCATCTTCAGGGAATGATGTGTTCCACAAAAGTATATTTTCCAGACAACTGAAATTTACTTCTTAAAGTATCAAAATCTTCTGTTTAAATCATGTTGGTAGGAATTTATTTTTCTGTATTTTCACACGTGCGCTAGCTCTCGTAAGTAAAATATACTAAGCGTAATGTGTTCCTTGATGACCTATCCCCAAAAGTATCAGGGTATGTTTGGTTGGAATTCATGACATCCGCTGGGACCACTGATGGGATAGGGCTTTTTTGCCTTCACACCAAATAACCCCATTTTCTTGTAGTTTTTGAGTTATGGTGCTTGCTTCTTATAGTTCGGTCACCATTTCTCATTGTCAGTGTTCTTGCTCTAACAATACTACCCTTTGCTCTTTTTATATACGTTTCAATGGATATAAAAATTACAAAACTAATATATGTTCACTGAAAACAAACAGAAGTCTATGGAGTAAAAAGTCAAAGTCCTCCCTTCATTTCTCTCTAACCCCCAACCCTGTTACATCCACACTCACACTCCCTACCCATAACCATTGTTAACGGTTTAATGTATCCCTACAGGCCTTTTTCTGTCAATGTGTGTGTACATGTATATGGACAAATATCAAATCATATTATACATACTGTTATATGACTTGCTTTTCTCACTCGACAATATATAATAGGTATCCTTCTATGTCAGTACATCCTAGTCTATATCATTCTTTTTAATGGCTGCCCCCTTTTAATTTGACAATCTTAATCAGCTGTGAATGGGAAAGCCAAATAATCAAGCTTATTAGAATTGTACCTAAGAAAGAATAGATTGGCTCTGAATGAAGGCTTGTGTAATTCTCCTAGGAGGGAAATGTGTTAACTTTAGTGCATGGACTTTGTAATGTTTATTTTGGCTATTCTGGGACCCTTTTTGCTTATTTCCTGCTTCATTGTGTTTTGGATAGCTGAGGTTGCTGGACATATGACCTGTGAATTAGTGAGGTATTACATATATAATTTTGCTCTGGTTTTATGAGGGATTTGCATTTAATTTTTTCATTTAGATTGCTGTTATAGACAGTGATTAGTTCTTCTGGTTTCTAAGTACTTGCATCATAGTGAGGACCACTGCGTGTGGTAGCAGCTAAAAATATTTGGCTTGATGATTGGACAGGCCTTCTTATCTGTATCATCTATCTGTGAGAATGTGCACTGGATCTATGGGAGCTCTCTAAGTTGATTTGAGGGAGCCTTTTACTACCGATGAACATTAAAGTACTGATATCATCTTGTGCTATAAATAATAACATCTTATTTAGGATTTATATAAAGTCTTCCTTCTGCTTTCCTCTACCATACTAAAATGGCTAAATCTTATTGATGCTACCTTTTAGATCTCACTGTAATGTGTCCCCTCCTCTCCACTCACTCTGCCCCAGTACCTTGGTTCAGGCTCTACTGTATCTCAACTGAATTACCTGAGATAGACTTTTTAATTGGCCTCACTGCCTCTTGTCTAACCTCCACCTTGCCCACCCAGCAACTAGTGCTTGTTTTAAAACAGAAATCCTACCATGCCACACCCCTAAAACCCTCTAGGGGTTTCTCATCATCTATAGGATAACGTTCACTTTCCTTAGCTTAGTATACAAAGCCTTTTGTGATTTGACCCACTTCTGCTGCCTATCCTTGCTGCTCAATGTTTCATACTTCAATTTCTAGGGAAATCAGTGGCTTATAATTCCTTTAACACACCACACAAGAGAGTTCTCAATAAATGCTTGTTAAATGAATGAATGAAATACCTTATGTAGCTAGGGTGACCATTCAACCTGCTTGGCCCAGGACGGCCCTTATTTACATTTGTCATCCCAGTGTAATTATTAAAAGTGTCCCTTTTTTATCATCAAACTTATCTCAGTTAGATCAATAAATTCTAAGGTCATCCTTATTATAGTAATTATCAAATTGATTTCTAACTCTTTCTTTGTTTCCTCTACTAGATGGTGAGCTCTTTGAGGACAGGAGTTCATTTTTACATCCTCGTTTATTCATTCAACTAAGAGACTGATGCTGTTAGGTGCTTAGGGTATGATGTAGAATGCAACAAACAAACATGGTTCTTGACGTCATGAAGTTTACAATCCAGCAGGAAATAATAATTTAGTGGAAAGAATAGAGCCTAACATAATAAATGTTGGTGTATGAGTGAACGATTAAACATGGATTAGAAGTTCCTCAACAGGCCAGGTGTGGTGGCTCACCCCTGTAATCCCAGCACTTTGGGAGGCCGAGGCAAGTGGATCACTTGAAGTCAGGAGTTTGAGACCAGCCTGGCCAACATGGTGAAACCCTATTTCTACTAAAAAGTATTTGGGCATGGAGGGGCATGCCTGTAATCCCAGCTATTCAGGAGGCTGAGGTAAGAGAATCGCTTGAACTCGGGAGGCAGAGGTTGCAGTAAGCCGAGATCACACCACTGCACTCCAGCCTGGGTGAGAGAGTGAGATTCCATCTCAAAATAAATAAATAAATAAATAAATAAATAAATAAATAAATAAATAT
>NW_016807423.1:2510067-2599317 GCF_001698545.2 Rhinopithecus bieti | reverse complement strand
GGCTGAGGTAAGAGAATCGCTTGAACTCGGGAGGCAGAGGTTGCAGTAAGCCGAGATCACACCACTGCACTCCAGCCTGGGTGAGAGAGTGAGATTCCATCTCAAAAATAAATAAATAAATAAATAAATAAATAAATAAATAAATAAATATAAAGTTCCTCAACAAACAATCCTGATACCATGAATTACAGAAATAGTCATAAGTGTAAAACTCTAAGTGATCAAATTAACAATTTATTTAGAGTTGCCAATTAAAATTTTAAAATACAAACAGCACATATATATGTAAACATACTTAATATTTAGATGCTACCTTAATGTTAAACATGAGTAAAAAGGACAATGAAATAATAGCAAGAATGAGATTCTGAGTCTCATTCTTTTTAGACAATTTATAATCCTATGTGGTTCTCTGCAAAGTGGATTATCAGTGTGTACTCCATTCCTCCCCACTCTCCCTTTTTTTTCCAGACGAAAAATCTGAGGTTTTAGACACTGAACCACGAAACAAAGGAATGACCTTTTTTTTTTTTTTTTTTTTTTGTCTCCCAGGCATGATCTCGGCTCACTGCAACCTCCACCTCCCAGGTTCAAGCGAGTCTCCTGCCTTGGCCTCCTGAGTAGCTAGGATTACAGGCATGTGCCACCATGCCCGGCTACTTTTTGTATTTTTAGTAGAGATGCGGTTTCACCATGTCGGTCAGGCTGGTCTCGAACTCCTGACCTCTTGTTCCACCCGCCTCGGCCTCCCAAAGTGCTGGCATTACAGGCGTGAGCCACCGCGTCCGGCCAGGAATGACTTCTTAAAGCAGGATTTGATTTTGGTTGAACTTTGCTTTCAGAACTAGAACTACCTGCTATCCAAGACTTGTTAACCACGTTCTCATGGGCAAATTACAAAACCCTTTCAACCTCAGTTTCCTCTCATAAACTAGTGGTAATATTATCTCCAGAATTAATCTTAGGAGTAAATGAGATTATGTAAAGGCATTTAGTCCCATAACCGGGCTCCTAGAAAGCACTCAGGAATGTTAGTTCTCTATCCGTTTCCCCTATTTATCTTTCTGTGTTTGATGAATTATAGGATGATATGAAATGATTTGTAAAGAACTGTAATATAAACATCAATAAAACACCAATAAAAAGTTTATTCTCACATCTGGATGCTAAACTAGGCCTTCACCTCCTCCAAAAGGTACAGTTTTATTAATATTCATTTATTATTTTATTATTATAGTCAAAGACCCAGAGAAGCATTCCAGGAACAAAGCAGCAGGGAAGATTTTTCTGGAAAAGGTAGAGATTTTGAGGGAGCCAGGATTTGGGGGTCATTTAAGCAGCAGTGGATGTCAGTCTTCAAGCTTTGCCCATTTACTCTTGGTCCCTTTTGGTTCAGGAAAGGAAGCAGAACAAGCACCAAACCATTCACTGAGACCTTTGCGGGTTGGGGAGGAGTGATGTAAACAAAAGTCAACGCTCTTTTCAGTTTACAATGGCTCGCGACCCCAAGACTTCCAAGCTCTTTGGTGAGGGCCAGTAGGTCTGTTCTCCAGGAGTGCCCTGGGTCTGGACTTCATTTCCCAGAGTCCCTTAGTGCCCTAATGTATTCAGTGCTCAGAGTGCCTGTATGTGTGTGAGTGTGAGAGAATGTGTGCGTGCGTGTGTGTGTGTGCGCGCGTGTGTGTGTCTCCGAGTCCCTGGGAGAGTGGAGGCTCATTCACTGATTAGAGCCAGCGCTGAGAGGCAGCACTGCTCCTTCTCTCACGCCAACCGAGTCTTTTGATCTGTACATGCAATCCCAGGCAGCTCGCGAACACAAACCCGGGGCCAGCCGCCTACTGCTGCTGCTGCTGCCGCTGCCGCTGCCGCCGCCGCCGCCGCCGCTGCCTCCGCCGGCTCTGCGCACCCGGGACTTTTCATGCACCACACTCTCCGCCTGCGTCCCTCCGTGTCCTGAAAAGTGCGACCGTTCTCCCAAGGAATTTCCACGGCAAGTATGGAGAGCAGAAAGGGGTGTGGACGTGTGTGCGTACCCAAGAGGGGTGGGTGCGAGGGCGGCCGGCTTGTTCAGGAACCTGGCTAACTTTCCGGGTCCTTTTCCTAGGGATTCGGGCGGTTCCCCCCGGACGGGGCAGGGGCTGGGACTGGGACTGGCGCGTCTTGGATCATCGCGACAGAGCCTCTCGGCATCGGCGCCTTCTGCGCGCTCCGTGCGCTGCCTCGCTCAAACTTTCCGTCTTGAGTTTTCCTTAATGTGTTTTATTTGGGGAGGGGGGGAGGTGCAAGGGGGAGGGACCAGACGCGGGAATTGGACAAGTAGGGAGGGTTAGGGCACTGCAAGGGAAGGGAGCAGGACTTCTTTTCTCCATCTTTCAATAAGCCCCATTCCCACTTTGTTCGGGTCGATCGCGAGAATGCCTTCTCGCCGGGCTCCCTGGTGCACCCCCCGGTGATTTCCGGGCTCCCCTGTGTACCCCGCGTTGATTTCCGGCTAGGCCAGGGCTGGGTGGTACTCAGTGGGGAGCCCGAGGCGGCGAGCGGATGGAGAAGGGGCGATCCGAATGAGAAACGACCCCTACAGCCTCCACCCCACACACAGCCGGCTCCGCGGGGTACCCGGGGAGTGACTGTTTAGCCCTGAACCCCGGGTGCTCGGCTGACTTTTTCCTAGCCCGGGCGGGTGTGAAGGGTGTGGAGGTAGGGAGGTGGCGTGGGATAGGGGGATCCTCTGCCGGCAGGAAGGAGGCAGGTGCTAGCATAGAGGCGGATCATTCTAAATGCCACTGGTAAACTCCCCACTCCGGTGGGTTGGACCGGCCTGGCCGTAGAGCAGCCCGACACGTGGGATCTCCCGGGATTTTCGGGGTCGGGACCCCCTCTCCCATCGGTTCTGCTGAGCAAGGCGGGAGGACGATCGTGGAGACAAGGGCGCCTTACTCTGTTTGTAGTTTTATTTTTATCTTAGACCTGCCTTAAACTGAGTAACAATTTCTCTTCTGACTTGAGAACAAAACTTTTTAGTGAGCACGCCGGTCGCTGCTGTCCTGCGGACACTGCCGCCGCGCTTGTCAGCCCGCGGCCGAGCGACCAACCTGCCCCGAGCCCAGCCTCGCCACCGCGCTCCGGAGACCCGCTCCACACCCCGCCCCCCAACCCGGGCTTTTCAGGCCGGCCTGGCGTGCCTTTGGCCTTTGTAGAGAAAGCCTTTTCTCCAGGGCACAACAAACTTGGGCAGAGCTTCCG
Source organism: Rhinopithecus bieti (assembly GCF_001698545.2). NCBI lineage: Eukaryota > Metazoa > Chordata > Mammalia > Primates > Cercopithecidae > Rhinopithecus > Rhinopithecus bieti. Next base: position 2,596,074 of record NW_016807423.1, on the reverse strand, counting down.
GTGGCCAGGCAGGCTCGCCCACGGTGGTAGGCCGATCCCGAGGATGCCCGGTCGTCCGCCGCTCAAGGAGCCTCTCCTAAGCTCGCGGCCCAGCGACCAAGCTGGCGAGGCGCGCAGGATCCCGAAGTAGCGGAACTAGGGCAACCAGGAGGCAGGGAAGAGCTCCGCTTCCCGTTACACCTGCTTCCGGTCTGGTGCAGCCTCCAGCGGAAGCCCGTGTTCCGGCCCAAGCCGGGGCGCGTCCACTGGGGGTGCATGGGCCCGGGCATAGGTGTGGGCGCGACAGCCTGCTGCGGCCGGGTCCGTCTGGGGTCTCCCTGCCCTGCGCCCGCCCCCTGCCCCGAGAGCCGCTGAGGGGAGAGGAACGCGCTCGCTGCCCACGACGCCCAGCAGCCACGTTCTGCCTCTCGCCTCCGCTCCGGACTCGGCTTAGGGCAAAGGAAGAAAGGAAAAATAAAAGAAAAAAGGGCAGCAGTGAGAAGCAGAGAGAGACTGGGAGCAGAGTGGCAAGGGCCTTTGCCTTGCCTGGGCCCCTCCTCTTTCCGTCCCCGCGCTCCTCCTGGGCAAAGGGAATGAGCAGAGGGGAAAGGCAGAAAGGGCGTCGAGGAAAACGGGTGCCCGTGCTTCGGTGGCCGATATGCCCCCTGCCCTCCAGAGACCGCGCCCCAAAAGTGCGTGAGTTCCTCCTGCGCTTCCGGGCGGCCTGGGACAGGCGAGGAAGGGGCGGCGACGCCGTCGACGCCGCTGGTGGCCGACGGGGCCCGGGCCGGGCGCGGAGCGAGCGGGGACACACACCTGTTCTGCGAGCCGCGCCGTGTGCGGCGGCCGGACGGCCGCGGTGCGGGCCGCAGAACCCTCCCTCCCGCACCGCGCATCCGCAGTCCAGGAGCTGGAAGGGCCCGGCAGCTCCGCGCCGGTCCGCATTTGCAGGAGAGCCGGAGTGGAGTAGCCCGCGGCTGCCCGCTGAAGCGGTGGCGCGCGGCGGCGGGACCTGGGTGACCCACAGGGCGGGGCTGCTCTGGGGTTGGAGGTCCTTGGACTTTGGTCGAAGGCTGGCAGCTCTGAGCCCCTGCCCCGCGGGCCCCGCGCGGCTGCGGACCAGGGGCCCGTGCACGTGTCGGTTCTTCCCGGACTGGCGCCTTGGTTGCCCAAAGTTAGGCTCAGATCGTTTCGTGCAGAGGTTGTTGGGACCTAGAGTGTTATATATACAAAGGCAACCGAGAGCCGGAGGGAGAGGTCAGGCCAAAGAGTAGTGGGCTTGGCTGCGCGTTGGCCCCAAGTTTACATAGGTTTCGCATTCACTCTCTTCCCCCGTTTCTCTTGAAAGAGTTGATTTTTTCCCAGTCGAGACTCTTCCGAGCTGAATAATGCACCCTCTCGCTAAGCCGGTATCCCAGCGACCCCGCACTCTCGGATTGGCCCGGGCTGTCTCAGATTCGCACCCGTTGGCCAAGGTGGGCCTGAATCCGGGTCCAAATCTGGGACTGATACCCGGCCGTGCCTGAAGCACAGGCGTCGGCCCTAGCCCGGGAACTGTGTTAGCCTTATGTTCCCTGAGCTGTCGCATATGGTGGTAAAATTTCTGTTAGAGCGGTGTTTCCAAACACCCCTGGGCATTTGGTGTGCGGGAATTCTCTTCAAGCGAAGTCTGTGAACTTAAAAAAAAATTCTTTCCTGCGTTCTCAACACCCCCCCACTACTCTGCCTCATTTCCCATTGTTCTTTGCTTTTTAAGTTCCCTGTTAATTTTTTAAAAGTTTATTTATGTAAAGGAAAAATATCGTTTAATTTGTTCTATTATTTTAATTCCTGGCTTTTGGAAACGGTTCAGAGACCACAAAAATGTCACCTGTTGTAATAAGCAGAGGAGTGTTGTGTGTGCATTTTAATTGCCAGCAGAGCCGTAGTTTGGTGGGCGCCCTGAGCTCGGCTCCGGGAAAGAGCTCTTTGCAGCTTTCTTTGTGGCAGTCATTTGCAAGTGGGTTTGGCTCTCAGCTACGGCAAAGGCAGCGGCAGCAACCACCGCTTCCTTCTACGCCGATCCCGGGCGCAGGTCAGGAAGCCCAGACCCTGGACTGGGATGGGCAGAGGATGGGATGGGAGATTACCTACTCTCTGAGACTTTGTCTTGGGCTTTCGGTTTTTCTGTGCGTAAGTGGCTAGTTCGCTCCGCAGAGCGCGGAGCGCTGCGCATCAGCCCAGCCTCAGACATTTTCACGTTCCAAACGCGGGCGTCTTCGTTTCATTTGTCTTGGTTCTGGCATGTTTAACCACGCAATTAGTAATCTCACTAATTATTCAGATAGCTGGCGTTTTGTAATCACTTTAAAGCAGGATCGGGAGTGTGATTTAAGAAACAAACAAACTCCCACAGATACGGAACTGAACCAAACCCATCACGTCAAGGATTTGAATTTTTTTTTAACTCAATATTTGTTGGTCCCTCCGTCCAGCCTCACTGCCCGCCAGACAATTTATTTAGCTTCGTGGATTGATCCCTCCTCCTTGTTTAGTTAATTCAACAAAGACTTTTTGCAATCTGTTTGGAGTTTGTCTGATGCCGTGGAAAAGTAGCTGATGATTTATTTGGTTGCTTTTCGATTTCTGTCTTCAGCCCTTCTTTCTCCTCCTTTCAGCGGGGATGTCAGCTGTTATTACTTCCTATTGATCCCTTTGCAAAGTGAGAAGTGAACTAAAATTAATGTCAATTCCACTGCTCGGATCAATAGCTGGAGTTATTTTAATCTGGATTTGCACGAAGTGCTAAATTAAAAAAAATCAGCATAGAGTCAGAAAAGTAACAGTTACTTACTTTCCCTTTGCCTGGTTCTTCACAGTCACCCAAATGCTCCATCAGGCTGATTATCTTACAATCCATATTTTTTTAATTAAGAGGGTCAGTTAGTTTTCTTATTTTGGGTTCTGTGTTTAAACCCATGACATTTTGACATTGGGAGTGTATTAACTATAGATTTTCATAATGACTGTGGTCGGCTGAAGCCTCATCTATACAAGTTGTTAATGTGAGGAGAGGGTAAGAAAGAAAAGGGAAAAGAAAAAAGCACTCCCCCTCCCCCATGGAGACCAACACGCCCACGCAGTGGAGTAAGAGAGATGTGGCCTGGAAAAATATTGTTGATTTATTTTCAGTGTAATGAAGTTTTCAAATGAATAACCAGGGTTGAGTGATTCACCAGGTTCTGTTGGAGTGTCCGGTGCTGTCACCAGATTCCTAATTTATGAAACTCATTTAAGATAATGAGGTGATCTAGGAAGTAAAAATAGCAAGTGAATCCTGGGGCGGGGGGAGGTCGTATTGTGAGGGGGAAACATTCCTCCCTTCACACTCAGTGTGTTATGTTTGTCCTTTTCTCCAGTTTGCCTCATATAATATTGCTTGTTGATAGACAAGTAGCTATTTCTGTTGTGAAGAGCTGCTTGGAACCCTTGGAACAGCCCTAGACCCACTTTCAGAGCGTCCATGTTGTGTGACCATTAATCTGACTAGAAAACAGCCAAGAACAGGATTCCCAGACTTGTCAGGCTAACTGGCTGTCCTTGGCAGATCATTCCCTGCACTGCTATAACTTGACAGGAAAGTTATTTAAAATTTGGAAGAGAGAAAAATCCGTTAATGTGAGATACATAATCTGGTAATTTAGCAATGATGTCTATAAGGAAAGATGCCAAATGAGGAAGCAGTCTGATGGTGTCCACTCATCTTCCCAATTAATAACAGTCATTGACATGTCTGCTACCGGATGGGAGAAGGAAATACTCTCTTTGCACTGCATTAAGCCAGGAGGATTCATCTACCGTTTAACTGAGGTTTCTCTATTTGAGGGACTACCAAAGATACTCCAGGTGGGCTTTTTAAAAGGAAGGAGGTAGATTTTATTTCTGATATGACTCTCCATTTAAAGGCTGTAATTTGTAGCAGACGGTGATTTTTGGTTATGCTTTGAGTTTCATTAAGTTTCTATTTCATATATATTTTTGATGCTAATAAGTCCTGGTATTCATCTTTATGTTGTCCTGGCTTTTGATATATAGCCCTTCTCCCAGCCCCCACTCAAAATACACTTTGGAATGGAATCAGCGACTATGAAAATGTACAACCGAAATTTACAAGGGAAACTGAAAGAAGTCTCTCTGAACTCCAATTTGTTCTGAGGGCGTTTATTGGATATCAGCTCTGACTGGGCCAATAAGCAGAGCAAAATAAGTCAGAAATTTTGTTAACATTTTGTTCTAAATGTTAATGGCAAATCCAAGGCAGTTTACAAATCTACTTAAGAGTGAGTGCATTAGTAACTAAAATTACCGACCTGTTCTTTGCTGCCCTTAGAAGACAGACGCTTCTAGAGAGCGTATGCCAAAGGCACCCATTATGGTTTTAAATATTGTCAGAGACGCTAGGCATTTTATTGATGAAGGTTTTGTTCCTTCTCAGAAAAGAGAAATAGAAAGCCCATGTGATTAGAGAGGGGTGTGCATCAAAATAAATGTTAATGCTGTTTGTTCACATAGCACTTTTTTCTGGAAACAGTCTTAGATGATACATGAAGATGTGTGTGTGTGTGTGTGTATGTATGTGCCAATGTATATCATTTATCCATGTGTATACTTTGTACTAACTAACATGTACAAGTGCTCCTGGTCTGGATGAACTTGAATGTGGGATATTTCAGTGTTAGGGAGTTGTTAGGGGAGATGAAGAGAGGATTCATACGTGGGGAATCGTATATGTAGAATGTGGTCTCTGAACATCAGGCCTGCCATGAGTGGCCTGTGGATGCAGGTGGAAGCACTTTAAAACATAGAGCCCCCTCCCCCCCCACTTAATCTACTGGATGGCTTGGCCTTCCAAAGCTCATTTGTTCAGGGAATATCGTATTTGGAGGTTTTATGATATTTTTTTCTTTGCTGGGCTCAGGCGCATTTCACCCGGAACGTGTAGGGACCAAAGTCAGCTACGCGTACATCACAGTAAGTTGTCTATTGATTTTCCTGAATGAAAATGGTCTGATGCTGCTGCCCACTGGCTCCTAAAGCCTGTGGTGTCTCTTGCCCGAGCATCTGTAAGCCAGAAGGATGGTGTTTCCATCACTTGGGGGTTTCCCTTTTTTTCCTCCCCCTGACTTTCCTCCCCCTTCTTTTTTTCTCTTTGCTGTTTCTACAGGTCTTAGAAGGGAATGATTCCCCAGTAATATTCCCTGCCCTGACCCAAGGTGCCGCTTGGCCTGCCTCCCAGGGAAGACTGCTTCTTGTGTAACGCCGGCCACAGAAAGAGACTCCGATGGACTTACACCGGGCAGCCTTCAAGATGGAGAACTCATCCTACCTTCCCAACCCTCTGGCATCCCCAGCACTGATGGTCCTGGCATCCACGGCTGAGGCCAGCCGTGATGCTTCCATCCCTTGTCAGCAGCCACGACCCTTTGGTGTACCTGTCTCAGTTGACAAGGACGTGCATATTCCTTTCACCAACGGTTCCTATACCTTTGCCTCTATGTACCATCGGCAAGGTGGGGTGCCAGGCACTTTTGCCAATCGTGATTTCCCCCCTTCTCTACTACACCTCCACCCTCAATTTGCTCCCCCAAATCTAGATTGCACCCCAATCAGTATGCTGAATCATAGTGGTGTGGGGGCTTTCCGGCCCTTTGCCTCCACCGAGGACCGGGAGAGCTATCAGTCAGCCTTTACGCCGGCCAAGCGACTTAAGAACTGCCATGACACAGAATCTCCCCACTTACGCTTCTCAGATGCAGATGGCAAGGAATATGACTTTGGGACACAGCTGCCATCTAGCTCCCCCGGTTCACTAAAGGTTGATGACACTGGGAAGAAGATTTTTGCTGTATCTGGCCTCATTTCTGATCGGGAAGCATCATCTAGCCCGGAGGATCGGAATGACAGATGTAAGTACTTTGGTTCAAGCCCTCCCTTACCCCCAGTAAGCCCTGCCTCACTGTGATGTTCAACAGGTCAGTGGCGTTTTGCATGCTCCTAGTAACGGGAAGGGCCAACTACTTCCCTTTTGCTAGCTGTGGAGTGCTAACCTTTGCTTGTCTCTCATCAGTGAGCACTGATAGTTCTTGAAATGTTTTTCTGAAAGTAGCCAGAGGCAAGTTGGCCCCAGCACAGCGTTTCTCTCCGGGTCATGGTGGGCTTATTCTCTGAGGACTGGAGTGAAGAGGGGTACCACTGATGTAGTGGAGTGAATGTCATTTCATTAAGAAGTGTCGGCTCCTAGGGAATTTGGGGGGCCTAAAGAAACATGTCCACCCCTCCTCTCTTTGCTGTCCTCATTATGTTTGATCTTAGTGTTATTTTTTAGCTTTTCCATTGTATCACATCCAGCAGACTCCACGTGATTCTATTTTCACAACTCTCAGCCCTTGTCCACATCAGGCTATTTTTCAGAGAAGGACAAAGGTGTCGTCAATCACCATAAAGCATTTCAAACAGCTGTGTTTTCCTTGCGATCGCAAGGCTAGAAAGCCGACTTCTCTTGAGATTTCACAGGTTTGCTGGATGCTTATCCTGGGGCTCACTTTTAGGACTAGACACGGTTGACCTGTGGGACTGCTCCATATTTGATGTTCACAACTATTATTAATTTCTGCTTATGAAACAGCTTTTTCTCATGTTCTCCAAGTGCCTTGTTGGGCTCTGGCTACACTTACTCATAGCTGGAACTAAACCTTTATTTGGAACTTGTAGACTAGGAGTGCTGAACCCTGCAATCTTTTGCTCTAATATAATCAGAAAATAATTGTGTTTTGAAGCTTTTGGGCTGTGGGTAGACAGAGCAGTTTTCTTCAAGCCTGGTGAGAATTTATGAACTGAGGGTGTTTTTTCCACCCAACCCTTTGTTCTCAGATTTGCTTCGTTTTATTTTCTTAAGAAAACTACATCTGAGGTTTGCCTTCCCCTTTTCTCTATTTTTTCATGCTCCCGTCCTCTCTATAACCACCAACACGAATACCATTTTTTCCCTCCTCTTTATGATGCCGAGGAGAGTAATAGAGACATTGCAGCTCTCTCCCCTGTCGCCACTGCTTCCTCAGGCTGTCTCCTTGAATTAGGCACTGTGTTAACTTTCCTGCGCTAAAAGGCATCTGCCTAAACCCAGCGTACCTTTTCAATAAAAGTCATCATAAAATCAACCTGCCTTGTAAATCCATCGCTCTTTGGTTTTGAAATATGTTGCAAGTGTGTCTTTTATGTCAGCGTCTGTAAGCCGGAGACCTCCCCACTTAAGGGAGAAGGCTGCTGGCTGACAGCACCACTGCCAGTGTTGTCCTCTCACTTTGGCTGTGGCTCTCTTTCACCTTTTCACTTTCTGTTGATTTGTGTGTCTTGTGATCCTGCTTCTTGGATATACCTGCTGAACAGGTATCGGCATTGTGTTGGTCAATTTTATTTTATTTTATTTTAGTTTTCGCTTGTCCGGTGATGTGCAAGTGATCAAGGTTAGTTGTAATGTGACTACCAGCTAAAACTGCCTTGTGTTAGGGTATGACAGATTCTACCCCTTTTTTTTCTCCAAATACAAGTTGAAAATTAAATCCTCTCATAACTAATATGCCACAAAGTAACATCTGGAGATTGAGACCCTCTCTTCTTACCTAACAGATCCAGCTTGTCTCCATTTTTCTATCTTTTTAGCCCAAACCTGTATCAGACTCCAGAGCAGGAGGAAGCTTGTTAGTCAAGTCAGAACTCATAGACGTGGATATCCATTCCTCTCTGAGTGTCAAAGCCATAACTCTTCTGTTTGCCTGGTTTGCATTGTGTGGTGGTGGCATCCCCCATGGAGATGGATCCCTCACACAGGAATACGCCTGGGTGGAGAAAAATTAAATGAGTCTGTCTCCCAAAGTGAAATGGAATTCTGACCTTGAAATTAATGAGATTCTGATCAGAAGGGTGGGGAAACTTCTTTATTTCCAATGTAGTGTTATAGAAATTGGAGTCCTCTTCTTCTTTTATTCATTTAAAATATTCTTCCCTTATAGAGTACCTTGTGTTCTCCTTTTTTTTCTTGTACACAAGTAGGAGTGTCTGTGAGGGGAGGGTATTTGTACACCCACGTTATTATCCAGAGTTGCATTTGTGACTGATCTTTAATAAGAAACAGAGGTGCAAAGTGAAAAGGAGGCTGTGCTACCCTGTGGTCACCCTGGATTTGTGCTCTTTCCTCCCTTCCTTACCTTAGGTGGTTAGTACATCCCTCACTGGGTCACACTGGATAGCATTTATGCTTTTGATTGCGAATTTTTGGAAGGCAGGAGAAGTATTTTTCTGTAAGGAAGGGTTGAAGAGGCACTAAGACAAAGTCTGCAGCAGCTTTCTTGGCTCCTGTCATATGCCGACATGTGTCGGAATATTTATGGTCTGCTTTATGTAAATACATATTTAAGGGCCGTTAGAAGGCCTGATTATTCCCACTAGATGCCTTTCAGGTCCTCCCTACAGAACCGTTTTGAAATAAGTAATATTTCTCAGATAATCGAGTGACAGTATACAAGACTGCTTCCAAAGGGAGAGAGTGCTTCAGGGGCAGATGGGGCAGTCACGGGGGATGGGGATATGAAAAGACAGAGGATAAAAAGTGTTCAGACGAGCAGAGTGATAGGACGCAGTGCTTTTGCCAGATTGCCCAAATTAACCATATATGGTTAATATATACACACATATATGTATATATATGTATATATATTCTTAAAATTTAGAGTTAATTGCTGATTTGGTTGACTCATTTTTTCAGTTCCCTTCATGTAAATATCTTTTCATACAATATTTTTTAAACATTTTAATTAAATGCAGCAGTCAAACTCCGAAGTAAGCATTTAGCTTTAGAGTTTTGTTGGTGGGTGGGGGCGGGGGGTGAGAATGGGGATGTGTGTCCTTTACTTAGAGCAGAAGTTTCTATGACGGAGTTTTAGGTCATTAAGAAATCAGTTGTATAATGGAAATACTGACAGTTTTTACTGTTGCAGCCACCCCCTGCTCACACACTGCATCAATATGCAGATAGTCCACTTGCGAGCCCACTGGAAAGAGAGGCCTGCAGACATGGTGTAATGCACACGTGTTCTTTCTTAAATCTGGGTAGTGGTAGGCAGGATTTCTTTTGTGATTAAACACGCAGTTTTGTAGACAGAAATATAGCTATTTGAGTCAAACATCATCTTTCCTGGTAGGTGATTCTGGTTTGCTTGCCTGTCCATCCACCTGGCTTCACAGGTGATTCCTGAGGGAGGTGTTGGGCTCTATGGAAAAACAAGCAGCCTTCACTCTACAGGACTGACTGACTTGCCCTGGAAAATGGGAGAAGTGTTTTGTGAGAAGCCATTCATGGAGGATGCATAATTCCCCAGGAAGGGGACTGAGGTAACTCCTGTTTATTGTCACTCCCCGAACCAGTCCCCAAGGCTCGTTGTCCAGGGAAATAATGCTAAAATTTATGGACCAATTACAAATAGTTCACGTGTGCCTTACATATGAAGTGTCTACAGCGATGTTTCCCAGGGCCTTTAAAATAAACATTTCCTCATTAAAGAAACTTTACAACAAAAGGGAAGATAAGTATTGTCTGCTGTCTTGTGTTAGAATCTGTACATTTATTACCCGCTTAGTATTCTGGCTCCCGTCATGTGCATTTCCTGATGGTTCTCTTCAGGCTGCCCCTGTGCCCAGATTCCTGCCTGTGTGACACAGCCTTTGGCCAGCCTGCCAGCCTATCCACTCAGCCCAGATTGGAGTTGGCGAAGTATACATGCTCACCACAGGGCCGAGAGGGCCCAGAACTGCCCACGTGGAGCGGTGACTGGCCCTGCCTTCTGGCTTTACCCCAGGGATGGACACTGGGCACTGACCATAAGTGGCTTGACTTTGCCCTCTTTCCTTGACCTTCACTGTGGTCGGGTAGTGTCACAGGGAGGCAGGAAACCTGATGGGTCACAGCAGCTCCTGGATGTTCTGCTTTGCTCTCATCTTTGATGTACTTGGGCAGCCATTCTTGGGTCCCAAAAGCCCTGAGTAGGAGACGGTATTTTGTACTCTGTGTCTTTATAAAGGCATGTATCATTGAAGACCCTGTGTTCTAACAGTCAAATCAGCTGAGCCCATCTAGGCCAAAGGCAGCCTGGAATGGGGAGGACTGGGGTGAGGGGGATAGTTTCCAAGGGCTCTGGGAGTGGGGTGGGCAGGGACTCTACTCCGGGCTTTTAGGAGAGTTGCTCTTGCTAGGGACAATGTTTGGGGGATGCCAGGTGGCCAGGCTGCACCTCTGGGTTGCAGCTAGGACAGATGACCACTGGGAAAGGGCCAGCAAATCGCCAGAAGAGCTGGGTCAGATGCTTCCCTCTGTCCTTACTGCCCAGACCTAGCCTGACTCTCCTTCAGCGGCTCCCGGGTTCTCCCCCCACTCCCCGGGGGCAAGAACTCCTGTGATGTGTGTGGTTGTTTCTGGTTGTTCACTCCCCACACAGTCATGGAGACTCTTTTTCATGCTGCTGGGTTTAATTGTCTTGTTGGGATAAAGAAATGTTTGCACAGCTAAAGTGGAGCCGGGCTGGACGGGAGCGGTCCCTGATGGCTGCAGAGCCATCTGGCCTGGCTTGGCTTGGCTCGGCGCGCCGCTCGCCCGGCGGCTGGGCTCACTCTAGCTGTGCTCCCGCTCTTCCCCTGCCCTCGCTCCACGCCGCGCCGCTCTGTGCGGCGGCTGCCTCCTCTTACGGCCGGAATGCCTAATCACCATGGTGAGAAAACGGACACCGCAGCCGTCCTCCCTCCTCGCCCCGCGCCCTCCCTCCCATCAATTGTCATGCAGAAGTGATCCGGGCTGCCGTTTCCTCGCGGCCGTCCGCCAGCCCCTCGCCGCTCCCGGCAGAAGGGTGGCTGGTAATTGATCGTCTGGGGGAGGGGGCGCGGAGAGGCTCGAGAACGGGCCCCGGAGAGACCAGGCCACGGAGTGGGCCCCGTTCGCTCACTTGCAAGGGACCCCACAGCCTCTGCCACCGAGGCGGCTTGCAAGTGGTTTCAGAAGTGTTGGCGATCTCGCCGTCGCTCTGCCGCACTTGGAGGCCGCGGGAGGACTCCGCGCGCCGCCTGGAGAGCCGGGAGCGCCCAGCCCTCGGCTGCACACACGAGAGCCCGTCGCGCCCCCCGCCCTGCCCCGCCTCGGCCTCCACGTCCCCGCGCCCCCAAGTCGCACTAAGAACCCAGTCCCCTATCTGTTTCCTCTACGCCGTCTGAGCTGAAGAGAGTGGGGACCGGGGTGAGGGATAAGGGGGGGGCGCCCACGCGACGTCTGGGTGCATGGGAGCGCGCAAAAGGCGCTAGTGGGTGCACGGGGCGTGAAGGGGACACAGCGCGGGCGTGGGGATGACCACTGCGTGGGGGGGGGGTTCTGCCTGGGGAGGAGGGATGGGAAGAGGGTGGGGAGCAGGGCGCGTGGAGGAGGGAGGTTGGACGTGTGTACAGCGCCTGGGGACCTCGCTGGCCCCTCGGTGCCCCCAGGACTCTGAGATTTCTCCTTTCGGCTCGAAATGTTTTTCCCTTCCTGCTTTTCAAATCTGTAAAAATGTTCCGGGGAATGTTTCCTAAGTCCAGGGCTCCGTGCTTCGGCGGGATTGCTGGCGTTCGGGCCAGGCGAGTCGCGGTGGCCTCTGACGGTCTGAGGCTCGCAGCCAGCACAGCGGGACTCGTTAAAGTCCGGGCAATTTCTGGAACTCTTCCCACGGGAAGTTTTCCGGGGCTGCCTTCCGGTCAGCGGCCCCAGGTTGATTATTTGGTGGCCCTTTTTTGTATGAAAACAAAAAAAAACACACATTGTATCCAAATAACAAAAGTTGCTGTCCCTCCCCACCCCCTTTCCTCATTAGGCAGGGAAGAGGAAACTGGAAAATAGAATTATACTTTTATATTGGTTTTCTTATTTTTAACCCTTATTAACTATATCCATCTGGTTAATAAATGTTAGCACACATTGAAATGTATTCTTTGTAAATAATTGGGATTTGGAGTGACAACATATTTAATAGTTATATTTTTATAATAGTTTTCTTATTTTAACTCTTATTAACCACTTATTAACCACATCCATCTGGTTAATAAATATCAAAGCACACGTTGGGACGTGCTCTTTATAAATACTTGAGATTTGGAGTGATGGTACGTTTCATTGTAAAATCCACAGTATTTTTAAACACCAAAATAGCAATATTGTTTGGACTTGCATATTTGCTGCTAAGAGTTTAACAGCATTTCCCAGCACCGTTTTATCCCGTCTTAAAGAGAGATGAACTGCAGACTGAAGGATAATTTATTGCTATATATTAGCTAAAATGCCTTTAAAAATGTTTTTAAAGTATCATGTAAATTGTGGCATGTATGGCTGAACAGAATGTGTTGCTATCCTTTGTAACTTCACATGTGTGCTACACGGTAGGAATTTGTAAGTATCTCTTTCTTTGCAGCAAGAAGGAGAATCTTCTGCGAAAGAACTTTCTTACACCTTTTCCAGGAAAAGATCCTGGATTGGGACTACATGTTGGGCCTGGAGAAATCATAGGCTGTGGTATGAATCAGAACACCTGGTAGATGCTAAGTAAACAGAAGGAATTTATCATCTTCCAGCCTTACCCAATGGATTGGACCTTTCTGTTATCTTAATCACACTACTTTAGTTTTAGTGTTTAAAAAAATTACTATTTTTTGGCAGGTGCCAATCATATAAAGGGGTTTAGTGTTCATTGCATATTGAATACCTTAATGGTGGTGATTATAATCTAGTTTTTACTTTTAAGTTTTCATTATCTTACTACTCTTCAGCATTGCACAGAACAGTATGTGTAGGACTATGCTATTCCAAAGGCATAGAGGTTTGAGGAAATAAAGGAAGGACTTATTTATGCCTTGAGGTGTCATGATTACAAAGGTAGGGAGGGAGTTTTCCAAGAGTTTGCGAAATAACCTTTCTCAAATATAGACTTATTTTATTACTTGGGGTACTGTTAATACAAAATTGTTTATAACTTAACAAAAATTTAATTCTACTTATTTCTCCTAACCCTTAGAAACCTAAGATTGGAGTCTATCCCCTCTCCAAATGTTTTCCCACAGCATTACATCCCCTATCATGGAGTTCACACGTACAGATCAGCTTTTGGTGTGTATTTTAGAAAAAAGTTTCTACCTGGGTCCTGGCCGAAGTTGGAAACAGTCAATGATGTTTTGTAGACACGTGTAACCATCTAGCAATTCGGATATGTGGCTGTTAGTTTTCTCTGTGGAATGCGTTCTGTTTGAAGACTACCTAGAAGAAATGAAAGTTGTGCTTTTGGTGGGGAGACATGGTGCTGTGTCCAGTACATTCTGTTAACAGATCTGAAGCTTTAGGAAAATCTGGAGCTATGTGAGTGAAGAAGGAACCTTTTGTACAGTCTTAGGAGAAATCAAGCCCAGTAAGTTTGAGTGTGACTTACCAGGCAAGAGTCGTCTTTTTTCACTGAAATTCATTTGCAGACTAGACTTATGGCTTTACATCCATCTTAGTGCTGCAAGACAGAAAGCTGTAGGGAAGCGGCAAGGGCCAGCCCTGGAGAGGCCTTCGCTTTATTTTCAGGTATATGATTCCCATTTAGGTGCCAGCTAATCCTATATTGCTCTCATTTGACCTTGCTTCTGGGGGTTTGATTTAAAGCAAGTCAGAGTGGCCTAGCATAATAAATACCTGTTAGAGGAATAAAAGCTGTATTTGCCCCTTTGAGCCTCAACTTGAACGTGTTTCAGATCAAAGGTGGGGAGGCAATATAACACAGTCATTATGAGTTTGGCCTCTGGAGTTAAGTCCTGACCTGTTAGCTTACTTGCTTTCTGATACCGGGCAGGTTACCTAATCTCTCTGGGCCTCAGTATTCTCACCTGCAAAATGGGAATTACACACGCTTAAAGGGTTGTTGGGAGGGACCAATGAGATTAAATACACAGATAATGCTTAGAACAGTTTCTCACACATACTAAGTGCTCGATACTTAGTTACTATTGTTAATTCAAGGACGATCTGGTGGTATAACCTTCCTTGCTAGAAGCACTGATGTAGCCAAACACAAGGTCATTAACAACTAGCAATGTATGTAGGGTCCTTTCACATGCTCATGCCTTATGACGATGTGGAAAGAGGGAGGGAGAAAGGCTGGAAAGCCCATTTCTGTGATGGCCAGCTACTTCTCCTCCCTTCATTATTATCCATCCACCAGGATTAGCCCTGGTGCCCTCCTGACCTCTTTCTCCCTTGTTTTGTTTAGAAGCAAGGTAGTAGTCAAGTTAGAGAAACTGAGTCTGGGAGTCGGGAGAGGACTTGACTAGGGTTGGATATCTAGGCAGTGGCCTGGGTTGAAAAAGCCAAATCTCACGGTATTTTCTTATTCTGAAATTTTATATTACTGGATATTGTTTGAAATCAATGGGTTATTAGAATTTGTGTGTGATAGAGATTCGGACTACATGTAATGAGATTTGCTGTAATAGTATTTGACTAGTATTTGAATTCACAATCCCTGGGTTTCTCGTGTGTCCTTAGATTTTAAGTTATACAGACACTTTTACCCTCTTGCCTATGTGAGACAGATCTGTGAACCTTCCCCCATCTGTGTGTGTCACAGTCCCACAGCATGATGGATTGTTTCTGCTTGGGGGAGGCTTAGGACAGGGCTTGAAGGGGCCTTGTAGGTCAGAAGAGAAATACAGCAGCAGGACTGAGATGGGGTTGCTGCCTGGGGAGGGATTAGCAGGGGGAAGGGGAGGGCAGGATTGGGCGGGGCATAGTGTCTGTGTGCATTCTCCTAGGAGTAAAAGAGGGCTGTCCATTACCCTGAAGGCACAAATAAACTCTGTGTTTTTCTCTTTGTAGAAAAAAAGCCCCATGGGACTTGGGAATACTAGAGAATGACTCTGCATGTCAGTGGAAGAGGTGGGGAGTAGAAGGATGGGAGTGGGGAAGACTGACCCTGTGCCTGAGGACTTCAGATTTGAGTCTGTTATTTAAATAGAGTAGCTCATGTTTGAAGAGCCTCATGCCCACATATATTTGTAGCAGAAATAGCTGTTGGAGGCCAGTCATCTGATACCTCAGTCTCTATCAACTCCTTCATGGCTCCATTTAAAGGAAGGGTTCAGCTCGCCTTTCGAAGTAAAGTGTCTCTGAAGGTCATGGAGCACCTACCTCTGAAGGTCATGGGAGCACCCAATTCTGCTCCCTGTCTGTCCTCAGCCTTTCCCACATATGGTCACAAAGGTGTGTGCTAGGTAGGAAGGGAAATGCTGAATGTTCTTAATTTTTGGTTCTTAAAAGAGGGGAAAGTCTGGGATTTAGGTCCAAATGCTAAAATCATGGTTCAGAAGGAATTGTAGAAAAGGAGCGGAGCCTGAGAGGTAGCTGGAGCGGTAAGGGCAGTGGTGCATGCTCGGCTGAGGAATCAGCAGGACTGCAGTCAGGGCCTAGGCTTCCGCTTCCTTCCTGAGCAGTAAAATTTAAAAAAAAATCCTTAGAACAACAAAAGTCTGGACGCATGGGCTTCCTTCCTGACAGGCCAACCTGGTGGGGCTTCCATTCAGACCGAGCAGCAGTCAAGGCTGATTTACGGGGAAAAGAACCCAGACATGGGTTTAACCCTTTCCTAACCACAGCGAGGCTTCACTGCAAATGCTGCCTCCTTCTTCCAACTTACCATCATGGTGTAGGGAGATTTTTATTGTCATTTCTTCTTTATTTAAAGACAGTACCTGCTGCTAAAGTGCCTGCTGTCCTCTTCATGAGAAAGCTGAGCCTGTGAGAAGTTGAGTGACTTGTAAGAAACTCAAGTCTGTGGCTCATGGCCAGAAGAGCTCTCAGGCTCTTGATGACATTATATTGACTCTGTAGTATTGAATCCATCTTTGATCCCATAGGAAGTGCCTCCTGGAGTTTGTATTGGGGTGCCGCTGTGAGCCCCAGTTTTACCTCCATAAGATACTGGTCCCACAGAAGGATTAGTACTGCTTCATCTTAGCTATTTGTTGGTGGCAGTGGATAAAACTGTGGCAGAGTATGTGAGACATGACTCAGTTGCCATATCATTGGTCAAATATGATGCACTCATTAGTTCGTTGAATCATTCAGCTGTATTTACTGCATGCCTACATTGTTCCAGGCACCAGGCTGGGTACTGGGAATAGACCGATGCGCAAGATAGATTATAGTCCGTGCCTTACTGGACTTCAAAGTTTAGTTAGCAATTGCAGGATGCTGCGAAAAGTGCTATCATAGGGTAAATATAACATGCCATGAGACTTAGACGTTGGAGCATCTAATCTTGAGTGAGAGTCAGGGATAGCTTTCTGGAGCAAGTGACCTTTAAGCTGATACCTGAAACTCAAGAAGGAGTTATTTATTCAAAGAAGCTAGGGGTAGCAGTTTGCTTTTTTGGACAAACTATAGTATCTGCGAGTGGAAGAAAGAACTCCAGAACTGCCAGGATTGCTCACAGTGAAGTGAGAATAGAATTGTTCCCTGCCAGGACCTGAGACCTGACCTTGGATGTCTATAGCGCTTCATCCTATAACCAGGAATTCTTGAGAATGTCCATTCGGTGCTTATGTGGCTCTGAGGCTCATCATCATCTAGGGTCCTGCTTTTAAAGTAACTTTCTAAAGATATGTCACTAGAAAAATGCTTTCTGATGACATATGCTATCTTAACAACCAGAGGACCCATGAGCACCCAGAACCATGCTTGGCACAGAGTAGATACTCAGGAAATACTTGCTGAATGAAGGAGGGCCATTGCCCTGCTGATGTTTAGTGAGGTAGATTAAGGGCCCTCATCTTTTTACTAAAGTTCAGGCTTAGCTCTATCCTTTGCCCTACCCGGAAACGTGACAGGTCTCAGGGCCTAGAGTACTCGCTTGGCCGTTAAACTGAGCCACATAGCACCCGGGATTCTTGGCAGAGTTTCTTGGCAAAGTTTCCTCTGGGAGGTGCATTGCTCAGGCTTGACTTTCACAAGGGAGGTTAGGCGTGTAGTGCCAAGAGTATTGAAGAAGGGAAAAAAGAAGGCGAAGCAAACCGTTGTTCCAGCCTGGCACACGTCGGCATGCTAAAAACAGTTCCTTCCAGCCGGGGCCTCTGGGCTCCACCATCCCCACTGTGGTTTTCCTTCCCTGGCCTCTTATCTTCATCATCGCTCTACATCCACGAACATTTCCTGAGCTCCTGTGTGTAGAGCGTTGTGCTCGGTGCTGTTTGCAGGGGAATCAAAGAAGTAGCAGATAATACTTCCTCTTCTTGACGGCCTTATGGTTAAGGTGAGTAGCTAAACTGTATATATGAAAAAGAAATGATAGTGTAAAATAACAGACAGTAAGAGCACTAGGATTTCAAGAGAGAGTCATCCCTGAGGCTGGCTTTCCTAAAATGTGATTTAAGGACTGTCTGCTTCAGATCACTTGTGGTGGTGGTAGTAGAGGATGGGGACAGGGATGGGGGTGGGGTGAAGAATGTTATTTATAATGCACATTCCCAGGGCCCACACTACACTTTGTATTCACAATCATAAGGAATGCAGCTTAGAAACTGTATATTTAGCAAGCAGCCATCCTAGGTAAATCTTGTGCTCCTTAAGGTTTAGGAATCACTCTTCTAGGGTGAAAGTCTCAGGGAAGGTTTCGCCGAGGTGTTTGGCCTTGCAGAAATGGGAGTGAGGACTTGCGGGGTGAAGAAAGGAAGAGGATGGAAGCCCACTGAGGAGTCTGCGCAGGCAGGGGAAGGGTGAAGACCCAGGGATCTGCTCACAAACAGTACCTTTCTCATCCAGTGTCCTGTCTCGGGGAGGATCTGTCCACCTGTCCCAGCTCCCCCTCTGCCACTGCTCCTCCTCGGATTGCCTCCCTCTGCCTGTCTTATTGCTGATCAACTGACTGGATGTACCCAGGCCTCCCCTTCTTGGTGCAACATTATAATGATGAGGTGGCCCAGCGGAGGAGCTGGAGGTGCTTAGCCAGATGCGAGGGAGGCCACTGTGCGCTGCGGTGCTCCTTGGGCTCCAGCCGGCTTATCTTCTCACTGCTGTTGTTCTGCCGAGAAGGGGCTGGAGAGGGTTTGGTGTGTGTGTTTTGCCAGCCTCCTGTCTCCTCTTCCGCAACCCTTGAGCTTTCAAATGCTCATTTGTAAAGAAATAAAAGTTGGAGGGTTAGAGGAATCTCTCAGTGGCAGAATTAGTCACCAACACCTGCAGATTGGCTTTCTGCTTTAAGCTTTAACCCTTCCAAGGGCAGCTGCCACCAGGTAGAAGGTTCAGTGAGCCGTAACTAGGGGCTTGCTCTGAGAGGTTCAGGGGGCTTTGGGTACCTGCGCAGGAGGGGATGTTCTCGTCAACCTTGCTTCTGGAGTTGAGAATGGTATTTTTTCCCCCAACATAATTCCCCTTTAAAACACTCATCACGTTAAATTGTAACTATTTGCTTACTTATGCCTCTCCCATGGGTGCATGTCTGTCTCCTTATGTGACTCCATCTAGCGTGTCCCATGATGTAGTGCCCGACTTGGTAAATATTTGTTGTTAAAGTGAATGAACCCAGGATCACTGTTCTTCTGTTGAGTTTGCAGAGTTGCCAGCTGGCTGTACGCACTTGGACATAGTCTGAAGGGCCACACAGGATCTACCACAACACTGGGCACCTCCTGGCATGTTTACAAGTGGGAGGTGATGACTAGAAATAGAGGAACGGTTCAGTGATAGGGCAAGAGCACAGTCAGAAGCTCCGGGCCTGTCATTTACTGGCCGTGTGACACTGGGTAAGTCTCTGTTTCTCTGAGCCCCAGCTCCTCATATGTAAAATGGGAGGTGGCAGATAATCCCTCCCCTACCCTACAGGGTTGCTGAGCAAGTAGATAATCCAGATGTGTTTTGTAATGTAAAAGTAACCATATAGATGCCATACCCTCACATACACATAGCTAGTTGCAATATGTCTATCTACGTCTGTCTGAAGGGCAAAATGGTCTTCGGGGGGGGGCTAAAATAGTTTATGAAATGCCTGAGTGTTCAACCTGGAGGGAGCCCTCTGACATGCCATTCCCTCCTTGAAGTTGAGCTGCAGAAGACAGTCTGCATTCCCTGAGACCGGCTGCAGCACTATTTTCTAGGTGTTTGGGGCAGAAGTTACCCAGTTCTTGTAGACTTTTTATGAATGTAAGTTGGCAGGCCATTTTCTATACAGATCTGTGACATCTCAGCTGAAATTTTATCTGCTAAATTCCCACTGAAAGAAGTTTACCCTTTGCCTTCTTCTCAGCAAAGCTCAGAGCATCTTTATTTTTCCGTTTCCAGGGCCAGTGACTCTATTCCTGTTTTGTGGAGGGAGATGTTTTGGCTCAGAGGCACAGTGCTTTGGCCTGAGGAATGACAGGCAGAATCAAGACGAAGAGGGCTTTCTGCCCTAGAGACCTTTGCTAGGCTGCAAGAATAGCCATGCTCTTTCGGCCAGTATGACAAGATGAAGAGGTCCCTGTCAGATTTGGAAAGGCTTGTCCCTTGGGCGAGATCTTTAGAAGTTAAAGCTGGGCCAGGAGGATTGGAAAGAGCAAGAATTTGAAAAAGGCTTTACTAGGCCGGCTGTGGTGGCTCACTCCTGTAATCGCAGCACTTTGGGAGGCCAACGCAGGCGGATCACCTGAGGTCAGGAGTTGGAGACCAGCCTGGGCAACGTGGCAAAACCCCATCTCTACTAAAAAATACAAAAATTAGTTGGGCAAGGTGGCACACGCCTGTAATCCCAGCTACCTGGGAGGCTAAGGCTGGAGAATTGCTTGAACTCGAGAGACAGAGGTTGCAGTGAGCCAAGATTGTGCCACTGCACTCCAGCCTGGGTAACACAGCAAGACTGTGTCTCAAAAAAAAAAAAAAAAAAAAGGAAAAGAAAGAAAGAAAAAGACTTTACTTGTGCGGTAAACTTCATTGTGTGATTATTTAATAGACCATTAACAAGCAGATTCATTAACAAGATCTTAATTAACAAGTTCCAGGGTTATTCCTCCAAGTTCCCAGGGGTCCTGTTCTCCTCCTATTTAGTCCCAGAGACTTCCTATCCTCCTTAAACTAACCAAGCCAGATGCATTTAAATTCAGTCTTTTTATTGCAAGTGAAATGACTGCAGGCAAAGAGAAGAACATAGTATCACTCCTAATAATAATAGCTGACACTTCGAGCACTTTCTGTGTCAGGCACTATTCTGAATGCTTTACAGGTAATAATTTATTTAATCCTCATAAAATCCCTATGAGATAGGTGTTGTTTGTCTCCATTTTACAGATGAGGAAACTGATGCACAGTGTTTAAGCAATATGCCCATTGTCACACAAGCAAGTGTGAGAGAAGAGGTTCAGATCCCAGGCAGTCTAACTCGAGTCAATGAGAAGGAAGGACACTCCAGGAGAGAGAGACCTATGGGTCAGATTCACGAGGTAACAAGAATAATACTTGTATTTGTTCACTCTGTGCCAGACACTGTTCTGAGCACTTCATATATGTATGTCAGGCTGTGTCCATACTTGAAAAATTGATAGGAGCCTTTTGCAGTGTGGCAGCCCTTAGGCACAATTTATTTTGGCCCGTTCACAAGCCCTTTTCACCCTCCCTGCACTGTGAGTTCCTTGAGGTAGGAGCTGTGTCCTGTTCTAAGATCTCTGTTCCCAGTACCCAGTTCATTGCCTGTAACTTACTAGTTATGATCTAAGAAAAAAAATTTGTCAAACGTACCCTTTGGTGGGATGGAGGAAGATGATTTAGTATCTGCTAATGCCCAATGTGCTTTACAGACATAGTAGTTTAAGAAGAGCTAAATCTGTGCCTCCATTTCCTCAGGGTAAAGTGGGATGAACACTAGTATCAATCTCTTAGGGGTGTTATAAGGATTAAATGAGTTAATAGAAAATACAAATAAAGTCCTAGGAACAGTGCCTGGCACAAAGTATGCCTTCAATAAATGTTAGGTATAATTAATATAAGGGTTTGGGCACAGATTTGAGGTCTCTTAAACTGGGTTCCTCCAACTCTTACCTCTACTCCTAACTGCATTATGGGGACAGTGACTTCAGCAAGCCCTGAACTCTTACAAAAGTTTGTGCAGTTTATGACAAGTCTTCCTACGGCTGAAAAATCTTCCAGTTGATATTCAGGAGTTGATTATCTATAATGTTGTCTTTCCTTCTTGGTTTCAGTTATATGGGGGCTGGAGCAAGGATGAGTTTAGCACTCACCCAATGACCCCCTTTTTAAAATACCCAAAAGGCACAGAGTGGAAATAACTAGAATTCTACACTAAACTCCCACCCGAGGAAGGACAGTAAGCCAGAAGGACTTTTTCTGGGTTTAGTAAAGGGCTTGATGAATCCTGTTCTATGCCTCTGTCTGGTCAGCCAACTCAGATAGCAAGTCTGTGGACTATTTACTCTTTACCAGCTATTTTGAGGAGAGGATGAGGAAGTGATAGAATGCCTAGAATCACTGGGAAATTTGAGCTGGGAAGGAACCATTGCAGGCTGCTTTTTTTCCCCCAATTTTCTAATTACTTACATAATGCTTAAGACTGTGTTTTCCCCTTTAAGGGGAAAAAATGGCTTTGGCTCTATTTAGAGCTCATCACATTTGTACATTCTACAAACACTCTTCTCCTAAATCTCAACTTGAAGACTTTCAAGCACTGTTCTCACAGCTGGCTGCTTTCGCGCCCACTCCACTATCCCGCCCCGCCCCATCATCTTTAGTTAACGATGGATGCTCATAAACCCCCAAACTGGCCTCCCTCTTTTCCGACTTCGCATCCTTGTGTTCTTTCTAAGGAGCTCGGCCATAATATCACTTTTCTTTAGCAGCATTCTAACTTCTAAGAGGCTTAATAGGCAAGGAGATTGTGGGGTCTTTGACTTCCTCTGAGCCTTAGCCCTAAGTGGTTTATTCTATTAAGCTGATTCCTGGTGGTGGATAGAGCTTTGCTGGATAAGAAGTTGGGGTGGGGGAAAGTTGCAGTTGGAGGAATTGGATACTTTCACTCCCCCTTCCACTGTGCCCCACCCTCCAACCCACTCCTGTCCCGATTCTGTTTTTAGAGCTTTAGAATGAAGGAAGTGGTGATGAAATTAAGTAAAGAACTCTTCTTAGAGGACTTAAGAGGTTGACATTTTCCCCAAAACTGTCTTTTGCCTCCTCACCTCTTCCCTCCCTGCACTTTCATTCCTACTCTTCAGTCTGCCACTTGTGGATTTTTTTTTTTTTTTTCTTTCCTTCCACCTCTACTTTTGCCTCCACTCCAACACTAGCTTAAATAAAAAAGCTGGGGGGAATAATGAATAACAATTTTGAGCTATCGTTTTAAAGAAAGGAATCCTATCCAGGTGTGGAATGTAGAAAAAAAATAACAGATAAGATTTTAACAAAGGAAACAATGCAAATTCTTCCAGATGGTTTCTCCTAGCATTACACCAGGTTGAATGTATTGACCCAGATTAAGGATTTTCAGGTGTCTCTATTAACATTCTCTCTTGGTTCAGGAGGGCCAGCAGGCTGGGAGAGCAGAGGAAGTGTCTGTTCTTTATTCAGTCATGCTGAGCTGCAGAGAAACTGTAAGGGACATTTGTGAGCAGGAAGAATGATGTTAGAGAAGTGAGGAGGGGAGTCAAGAGTTTCAGTGTAGAAAAAAAAAAGTACAGGACAACCTTCACAGCGAAGGTGGGAAGAAAACCAAAAGTAGCCGGAGAGCTAAAAAGAAGGAGGGAAAACGTGAGATGGAGGTAGGAAGATGGAAAATGTGAAGCATTTCAAGGAATTGTGAGTAATTTGTTTGTTGGCATACAGTTGTTGATGAAGGAGTGGGAAACAGGGCCTGGATGTGTGGTTGGTAGGCCTATAAGGCAGCAGATCTCTTCGGAGGGCCTTTCAGCAATGTCTGTCTACAAAAAATTTAAATACAAATATCCTTGGATGGGATTCGACTTAAGAATTTATCCTACATATGTTGGGTTAAGTACTTAAAGATGTATGTTTTTTATAATATTGTTTGTAATGTGGGAAAAAAAACCCCAGAAACAATCTAAATGTGCACTGATAGGGAATTGGTAAAATAAATAATGATATATCTATATTATAGAATACTACATAGTGGTTAAAAAAATGAGTTAGAGCCGTAAGTGCTTATTTGTAAAACAAGGTACAGAGAAAAAACAACCTCTTTGTATCGAAAAAAACATACATTCATGTCTGTCTTTGTATATGCATATGAAACATCGGAGGGATATAGACGGAACTGTTCATGCTAGTTTCCCCTGGGAAGTATGACTAGGTAGGAAGAAGCGAGTAATACTTTTTCTTGTATACTCTTCTGCAGTATTTGAATAGTTAACATGTGATGTATTATTTATATAATTAAAAAATTTAGTTTATGATTTTAAAAAGTTAATTTGGAGACACTGAAACAAAAAAGGATATTAGGAAAAAACTAAGGAAATCTAAATATGCTTATCAATATTGGTTCATTAGTTGTGATAAATCTACTATATTACTAATATATTAATAATAGGGACAACTGGGTGAAGAGTATATGGAAACCCTCTTCTACTATCTTTGTAATTTTCCATAAATCTAAAACTATTCCAAAATAAAAGTTTATTTTTATTTATGTTTTTATTTTTTGAGACTGAGTCTCACTTTGTCGCCCAGGCTGGAGTGCAATGGCACTGTCTCGGCTCTCTGCAACCTCTGCCTCCCAGGTTCAAGCAATTATCTGCCTCAGCCTCCCGAGTAGCTGGGATTATAGGCACCTGCCACCACACCCAGGTAATTTTTTTGTATTTTTAGTAGAGATGGGGGTTTCACCATCTTGGCCAGGCTGGTCTTGAACTCCTGACCTCGTGATCCGCCCACCTCGGCTTCCCAAAGTGCTGGAATTACAGGCGTGAGCCACTGTGCCTGGCTGCCAAAAGTTTATTTTTAAAAGATGATTCGGAAGACTATATTATGGGACAGGCTCATAACCTAGCATTTATGATTGAATCTTGGCGAGGTGAATTGATAAAACTGAATAATTCCTCTGGTTCTATAATTACTACTTGGTTCTGTTTCTTCTAAGTGGTCAAGTGGATAGGATTACAGTCACAATTGCTGGAAAAGTGTCTGATTTGTGTATGTGTTTACAAAATCAGTTTTCTGAATTTGTTTTTTCTTCTTAGTTTGTAAAAAGGTTAACTGATGATTATTTTAGTTTTACCGTCCAAAAAGCACAGACTGGTCTAGGAGCTATATAGTGAAGGTAGTTTAAAACTGAAATAATACCCTGTGTTTCCCCATGTTAAATAATACCCTGTGTTTCCCCATGTTAAAGCACTTTGAATTTTTTTATTGTGATAAAGTATGCATTGGGGTGGGGAACAGGATCCTGTTACTCTGTAGAGGCATTTTAAAACAACAATCAACTAAAAGTTGATCTGCTTTTGTTTGTTTATTTATTTTTTGAGATGGATTCTCACTCTGTTGCCCAGGCTGGAGTGCAATGGCGTGATCTCGGCTCACTGCAAGCTCCACCCCCCAGGTTCAAGTGATTCTTGTGTCTCAGCCACCTGAGTATCAGGGATTACAGGTGCCCACCACCATGCCCGGCTAATTTTTATATTTTTAGTAGAGACAGGGTTTCACAATGTTGGTCAGGCTCTTTCGAATTCCTGACCTCAAATGATCCACCTGCTTGGCCTCCCAAAGTGCTGGGATTACAGACGTGAGCCACCATGCCCAGCCTGTTTGTTTGTTTAGAAGCAGGGTCTTGCTATGTTGCCCAGGCTGGAGTGCAGTGGCTCTTACAGGTGTGATTATAGTGCACTACAACCTCAAACCCCTAGGCTCAAGTGATCTTCCTGCATTAGCCTCAGCAGTAGCTGGGACTACAGGTGTGCACCACTACAAAAGGCTCTGGGTCTGCTTTTTAATATCATCATGTGCTGGCAATTTTAAACAATGTCAGCTGGAAAATATTTCTCCCCACAAAAATACTTTGTTGGTATAAGTTTGAAAAAAATGCTGTGGTTACTCTTGAGTTTTGATATGTATGTAAGTTTCAAATTAGCTTTTTTTTTGAGTCTTGCTCTGTTGTTCAGTCTTAATTTTGAGTCTCGCTCTGTTGCCCAGGCATTGTACTGAGGAGTGCAATGATGCGATCTCAGCTCACTACAACCTCCACCTCCAGGGTTCAGGTGATTGTCCTGCCTCAGCCTCCCAAGTAGCTGGGACTACAGGTGTGCATCACTACACCTGGCTAATTTTTGTATTTTTTGCAGAGATGGGGGTTTCACCATGTTGCCCAGGCTGGTCTCGAACTCTTGACCTCAAGTAATCTACCTGCCTCAGCCTCCCAAAGTGCTGGGATTACAGGTGTGAGCCACCATGCCTGGCCAAATTAGCACTTTTTAATTATTTGTCCTTTAATGAACATTGTCATCTATAAGGGAGAATTTGGAGAACTTCCATTTGTACTGTGGGCCCCTGACATCTGCAAATTCAGCTTGATTTGAGAATAAGTACGTAACAGTTCAGAATCAGTTGAACTTCCATAGGACACAGTTTGTGTCTCCAACTCCCATGACACAGCATATTCCTTCCTGCATTCATGCAGTATATTCAAAATAGACAATGACAGCACATGAACTGTAAAAGATAAAGACATGACAATTGGAGTTTTTTCAATTCTGCAGTTCTTTTTGACCACTTGGAGTTCTTACATGTTTTTAAGTTTTAAAACAGTGAAATAAACTATGAACTGCAGGGTGTAATATTTTTGTTTGGTATGTGCAAATTTTAGTTTGCCTAGTAAATAGTTTACTAAATTTGAACATCTTTAAAAATAAAACATAATGGCCAGGTGTGGTGGCTAATGCCTGTAATCCCAGCACTTTGGGAGGCTGAGGCCGCCTGAGGCCAGGAGTTCAAGACCAGCCTGGCCAGCATGGTGAAACCCCATCTCTACTAAAAATACAAAAATTAGCTGGTGCAGTGGTGCCTGTCTGTAGTCCCAGCTACTCCGGAAGCTGAGGCACAAGAATTGCTTGAGCCCAGGAGGCAGAGATTGCAGTGAGCCGAGATTGTGCCACTATACTCCAGCCTGGGTGACAGAGCAAGACTCTGTCTCAAAAAATAAAATAAAACGTATTTTTTAAACCATTAACTGCTTATATTAAAATGAAATAATCAAGAAAATTATTATGGCTGATTATTACATGATTAGTTATTTGTCATTTAAAAAATGACCTGCTGTGTCAAATTGGAATGATGTTTGAATTGAAATATGAGATGATGAGCCGGACACAACTATGTAAGGGTTTGGGATTAGGGGGTCTTGGAATGTTTGAGGAGCAGAGAGAAGGCCTGAGGGCTGGGACAGAATGAATTTGGGAGAATATGGTAGGAGATAAGATGGAGAGGAGCAAGACCTCTGTAAATCTTTTAGGCCATGGAGAGTTGGATTTTATTTTGGGTTCATCAGGAAGCCACAGAGTGTTTTAAACATAAATCACCATGTTGTGATTTATCACTTTAAAAGATTACTTTGGGCTGGGCGTGGTGGCTCATGCCTGTAATCCCAGCACTTTGGGAGGCTGAGGTGGGCGGATCATGAAGTCAGGAGATCGAGACCATCCTGGCTAACTCGGTGAAACTCTGCCTGTACTAAAAAAAAAAAATTAGCCAGGCATGGTGGCGGGCGCCTGTAGTCCCAGCTACTGGGGAGGCTGAGGCAGGAGAATGGCATGGACCCAGGAGTCGGAGCTTGCAGTGAGCAGAGATCATGCCACTGCACTCCAGCCTGGGTGACAGAGCAAGACTCCATCTTAAAAAAAAAAAAAGTTTCGCTTGGCTGGGCGCGGTGGCTCAAGCCTGTAATCCCAGCACTTTGGGAGGCCGAGACGGGCGGATCACAAGGTCAGGAGATCGAGACCATCCTGGCTAATACGGTGAAACCCCGCCTCTACTAAAAAATACAAAAAACTAGCCGGGCGTGGTGGCGGGCGCCTGTAGTCCCAGCTACTCAGGAGGCTGAGGCAGGAGAATGGCGTGAACCCGGGAGGTGGAGCTTGCAGTGAGCTGAGATCAGGCCACTGCACTCCAGCCTGGGTGACAGAGCAAGACTCTGTCTCAAAAAAAAAAAAAAAAAAGGTTACTTTGGCTACTGCATGACTAACAGATTGATGTAGGGAAAGTGTAACAGAAGACTTGTGAAAAGGCCATCGCACAGGAGTTTGAAACCACCTGGGCAACACAGCAAGATATCATTTCTAAAAAAAAAAAATTAAAAATTAACTGGATGTGGTAGCACACACCTATAGTCCCAGCCACTCAGGAGGCTGAGTGGGAGGATCGCTTGAGCCTAGTAGTTCAAGGCTGCAGTGAGCTATGATTGCACCATTGCACTCTAGCTTGGGCAATACAGCAAGATCCTGTCTCTTAAAAAAAAAAAAAAAAGACAAGGAAGGAATAATGTCTTACAGTTTTTGATGTATCCACAGTACCTTTCCCATAGTACGTACTCAATAAATGCCAAATAAATAAATTTATAAAACGTGAAGTGACTAAAAAAACACCAAAAAATCTGCAACGGAGTGCGACATGCTGAGCAACATGGTGCTAGTCCAAGAACATTGACTTTGGAGTGCAACAAACTGGGCTTTAATTGCATTTCTGGTACTTCTTAGCTATGTTGCTTTAGGGCAAGTAATTTAAACTCTCAGAGCCTTGGGGCTTCCATGGCTGCACAATGGGAATAAGATGACTCACTGTTTTGTTTTAATGAACAAATTAAATGAGATAATGTATTTATAACATGGTGCCTGATTTATGGTAGCCAGTCAATAAATAGTGACTATTACAGTTAGCAGGACATGAGGATACCTTGAGATTGTGGTCAGTGCAACTTCAGTGTGATTACAGTCATGGGGAACACGGCACCAGAGTTCCTTAGAATAAAGAGGAACACTTGGGACCTTTGCACGGTGGAGACTCTGTCTTCTGAATCTGAACTTGTGCTGGCCTTTGAATAATTGGATTTTCAAATCTAAAGAGAAAAAAAGGCTGGGCACTGTGGCTCATGCCTGTAATCCCAACACTTTGGGAGACCGAGGTGGATGGATCTCTTGAGGTCAGGAGTTTGAGACCAGCCTGGCCAACATAGTAAAACCCCATCTCTACTAAAAATACAAAAATTAGCCGGGCGTGGTGGCAGGTGCCTGAAATCCCAGCTACTCAGGAGGCTGAGGCAGGAGAATCACTTGAACCAGAGGTTGCAGTGAGCCAAGATCGTGCCATTGCACTCTATCCTGGGTGACAGAGTGAGCATGCTCAAAAAAAAAAAAAAAAAAAAAAAAAAAAAAAAAAATGAAAAAGAAAAAGAGGAAAAGAAAATAGAAGAAACCTTTGGATAGGTTAGGGTTAGAATCTTCTCTGTCTGCTCAGTTCTTCCCTCTGATTTTAGGAGGAGTCAAATCTCTCCTTCCATTTCCAAGTTTAACAGAACCATCCTAAGGTATATGCCTCCTTGACACACAAAGTCCCTGAAGCAAGTTTCCACTTTTTTCTGCAAAAGCTCCCTGGAGCACAGGGAGCTCTTGTCTTGTACCTAGTTAAATGCCTCGATTAAGGATGTAATCATAGTTGTTTGGCTCTGTAAATCATTTGACCCTCACCTAAAGCAGCCCGGGCCTCTCGGGGGCCCAGCAGTGACCATTCTGAATCTGTGAGGACAGAGTGGAGCTGGAGACTGCTTTTACCCTTAGTGGAAAGACAGCCACTTTTGGGGGGTAATATATTTTCTTTTCCCTAGGTTTTCTTGTCAAGATCGTGTGTGCGCGCACATACACACATGTGTGAGCAAAAGAGACAGAATAAAAAGAAAGAGGAAAAGGCCTAACAGTGTACAGAAACTGCTAGCACAGAGGCCAGGGGAGGGACTTGCAGGGAAAGGCAAGGAAGTGATTTTGCCTGGTTTAAATCCCACTTGAACCGTGTGGTTTCTGAGTCCTGAACCTTTTGAGGTTCAAGTTGAGTGCACTCTTGACAAAACGTGATTTTCTGGTTCACATCAAAAAGGCTTTAAAAGACTTCGAAGTCTTTTCCTTAGGACATCAAACAGTCCTCAACAAAGCAGGGTGCTGATGAGATGCGTGCAAATGAACAGATTAAATTCTCCCCTGAGGATTAGATTCTCCTTAAGAAGCATGTGAAGTTGGCAACTTGGGAGATGAGGCTATGCCAAAACACTCACACTTTTGGGACCCCAGAGCGACTCTCGCCTGTTTACCCCCGACACCTCCCTGGGCCTGGAGTCTGACCTTATTTGCTATGAGGTTCACATAGAAGTGCCCAGGGAATTAGAAACTGAAAACAAACTCTTCAGGATTCTCTATCTTGCATAAGGCAACACTTATGTCCCCCAGTAAAAGGTGTAAATTAACTTAGAAAAGATAGGTCATTCCTTTGAAAAACTGACAGTTGTTTGGGTGGCTGAGAGCACAATTTTGCTTATTGAACCAGCCTCAATCTTCAGAGAAGTAAGGATTTAGAAGACTACTACTGCCTGATGGCAAATAGAATAGCACACTTTGGGAGTGGTACAGCAAACCAACCAATGCGGTAGACTTTCTGTTTCCAAGTGAGCAGCTAAAGCTAAAGTCAACTGCATAGACACAGCTGTGGGTGGGCCAACTGCATATAAGCACAGTTTCTGAGCCAAGCCGCTAAAATATTAATGATTAGCTTTAAGGAGGAGCAACTCTGATTGAGGCCACTCTCCTGTTAGAAACCATAATTAGCAATTAAAATATATTCTAAAAACTGTTCCAACCAGCAGCTTTTAAATAAATAATTGTCACTGCTGATTGAACCTGTTTTATTTCCCTGTGTTTTTTCTTATCTTCCCCCACCCCCCGACCCCCGCATAACTTACAACCCTGTAAATGCTCAGTAGCTGTTAATATGATTCTGTCAATACATTTACCATGGTGACTTGGGCTGTATTTGGCGAGCATTTGAAGAAATCAGTCACTGGTTGGAGGGAGGAAAGACAAGCTGTCGATATCCAGGGAGAAATGCTAATAACCCTGGTGACAAATCGTCCTCTGGATTCTCCAAGGGTTAAGGAAAAGCACCTCTTAGACCTAGGAGCTCAGGGGTAAGGGATGGTGACTTGTTAGGAAGTGCAGACAGTAGCTGTCATGATCTGCAATGTCCTTTTCATTGTCTTACTTTCAACCTCTCAAAACCACAGATGAGTTCTGGAGACAGACAGGCCTAGATTTGAATCCTGATTCAATCTGCTGTCTAACTGTGACCTGCAACCACTGAACCTTCATTTTCTCATCTGTAGATTAAAGACTGTAATACCTGGCCTCATGAGGGGTTGGGAAAGGCCTTACAAAGACACTACTTACTGTTTCTCAGACTCTTCTGGGAAAATACACATATAGAAGAAAACTTACTTCTGCCCTCCTGCATTGCAATAGTGTATAGAAAGGATCAACTATTTGGAAGTCTTGTTTTTAGCTTCAATTTTGGTAAATTTTGTACTTTAGTTTTTTTTTGTTTGTTTTTGAGACAGCATTTTGCTCAGTCACCCAGGCTGGAGGGCAATTGTTGTGATTGTGGCTCACTGCGGCCTCAGTCTCCTGGGCTCAAGTGATCCTCCCACCTCAGCCTCCCAAGTAACTGGGACTACAGGCACATACCCCTACACCCGGCTAATTAAAAAAAATTTTTTTTGTAGAGATGGAGTCTCACAATGTTGCCCATGCTAGTCTCAAAACTCCTGAGCTCAAGTGATCCTCCCACCTTGACCTCCCAAAGTGCTGGGATTACAGGAGTAAGCCTCTGCGTCCGGTCTGTATTTCAGTTTTACTTTGTCAAAGTAATGTTTTAATATGCCTATCATTATGTAAAATTGGTATGCTGATACCATTCATTAATTCAAGTACTTTTTGAATACCTACTATGTGCCAGGCAATTTTAGGGCCTCCGGATACAGTAATGAATAATACAGGTAAGGTCTAGGCTCCCATTGAGCTTACAGCTACATCAGCCAGGGAACCTAGTACTGGATGTTTCTTAGGTGGCCTGTGACCCATTTAAGAAGACAAAAACCCTATACCAGAGAATCCTATGGAGAACCTCCCGCTGGCTATCTGTCATGATTTTTAGTGGAGAAATAGAATAAAACACACAGACAAAAATCATTAGTATTTTGGTATATATCATTCCCGCTTCCTTTTAATGAGTAGATAGACACATAGATCAGTGTGTTTTGGTATAAGTAGGGGCATACCAAATGCTGGTTTGTTACTTTCTTTTTCACTTACTCATTTACTATAGTTACTACTCTAGGTCAACATAAATCTCCATCACCATCACTACTCTTAAAAGCTTAGTATTCCATTGCACGGATGCATTACATTTTATTTAACCAATCTCTGGTTATCTAATTAGGATGTTTCCAGCTTTTCAATATTAGAAACAATACTGCAGAGAACATCTTTGTGAATTTACCTTTGTCAAATGTCTGATCATTTTCTTAGGATATATTCCCGAAAGTAGAAATGTTGGATAAAAGATAGGCATATTTAAATCTTTATGCCAACTGCAGATTACCTTTTCTTTATGCTGTTATCAACACATTATGATAAATATTTTAATCTTTGCCAATTTAATAGACAAAATGGTTTCTTATTTATTTAATCTATATTTCTTTATTACTAGTGAAGCTAAACATTTTTAAAAACGTTTATTGGGATTAGTTTATCTTCTTTTTTGAATTGCTTATCCATGTCCTTTACGGGGTTTCCATCTTTTCCTAATTGATTTTAAGAGCTCTTTTTTATAGGAAGGATATTAATCTTTTTTAATCTATAATATTTGTTGCATTTTTTTTCAGTTTATCATTTGTCTGGGTACTTTAGGGTGGTGGAGCTTTTGTTGTTGTTTTTTGTTTTATTTATTTTTATTTTATTTTATTTAGTTTTATGCCTTGTGGAGCAGGGCTACCCCATAGGCAGTGTGCCCAGAATAGCCTTAAGTTTTTACTTTTTAATAAGGCATTTTATCATTTTTTTCCCCTTTTGGCTTATCCTTAGACAGCTATAAGACCACTTCTAATTAATCCCTAAAGCTATTCAAATGAGCAGTAGTTATCTCAAAGATAGTCCCCAGTTTGGGGAAAAAAAATCTAGATCCTAAGTTCCTGTGGATGTCCACTCAAAGGGAAGATGAGAGGTACCCAGACCTGAGAGAGGAGAGCCATAGGGTTTACAACTGGTGGAAAATACAGACAGACCAATCATTGAAATAAAATGTGATACGTGAGATAGGAGAAGTGTAGATGCTATAGATGGGAGCAAAAGGGAAACATAACTGATCCAGGGACACAGGATATGCATCCTGGAGGAACACATGCTCAAGTTAAGGTTTTATGACCAAGTAGAAGTTAGCTAGGTGAAGAGTGGGGAAATACATTTCATGCAGGGAAGTAGCAAATGCAAAGACTTACAGTCTAGAACTATAAGTCATGGTAGCCACTGGCCGTGTGGGTATGTTTACATCTAAATTAATTAAAATTAAATAAAATTAAATTTTTATTTCATCAGTGCCATCAGCTGCAGCTCAAAGGCTGGCTACCCACATATGACTAGTGGCTGTTATGTTGGACAGAGCAGGTACTGAACTTTTTCATCATTGCGGAGAGTTCTGTTGGACAGCTCTGTCCGGAAAGAGCTTGATGCATTCAGGGAACTGAAAAGGGTTCACTCTAGCAGGTATGCAGTATGCAAGGGTGGAGAGTGGCAAAAGATGAAGAGGACATAGCAAAGAATGGAGGGACTTAGTCAAAGCTGACCCTGGCACTGGGGCTAATGTTTCTAGCCAGTTGCTGTTACAGAGAAAGTAGAGAGGAAATAAATTTAAAATTTACTGTCTAACAACCCTGCAGGTAGACATTGTCTCCATTTTATATAATGCAGCTGAGACTCAGAGAATTTAAGACATTTGACCAATATACAGCTAGTTAGTGGCAGAGCTGGGATTCAAAGACAGACCTGTCTGATGCCAAAAATCTGTGCTCTTCCCCTTTTGTCACTCCAGCAGACTTCAGAAAGCTCTACCCAGTGATCTCTTAGATCAGGATGGAAAGAATTCTGACTAAGAACAGACACCTTCTCAACTTGATGCTTTTTCTGTTGAGGCAGTATTAATCATGGGTGAGCTTGGGACCCAGCATGGAAGTAAAAGAGCTTAGAGCAGAGCTTTCTTTGGAGCTGTGCCTCCTGTTCCCTGAGTCTCAAAGAAAAACTCCTCCAGGTGCTCCAGAGGCCTTGACATTAGCCAGATTCAAGGATGAGCTCTTCCCAGGTGCTAACCCTCAGATCAGGACTGCACTGCCAAGGAGAGCCGCTGCCCTGCGGAGTCCCATGTGAAGCCTGTCAAGGGAGACCCCCTGGATGTCAGAATATATCACTTGGCTCATCCCCTCACCTAGAACCTGTTGTGATGGCCACTTCCAAGATACTATCATTGGAAAGAAAGAATGCTGATCCCCAGTTAAAGGGGGAAATCCTTGCCCCAGTGCAATCCCATCTTGTCCAGCAGTTGAGAGAAGAGTGTGTCAGGCCTTGCCTCCCCACCCCTAAGCAGCCATAGGAACTGAGGCTTTTAATTTGCTGTCACAGCTCCAGGCATTTTTCTGAGCTAGGAAAGTCATGGCTGGCAGGATGTTAAAGAGAACATTACCATCTGAATGTGAACTCTGCATTAGTCAGTCTCCCTAAATTCAAGATCTAGTATTTTCTATGGTAAATATGGTATCTTCACATTCTCTAAGCTGGCATGAACGAATGGCTACGTGGGAAGATAAAATGCATGATCATACAGAACAGGAATAATAAAGGGCGTAAATCTAAGGAAGAAGTAAAAGACGCAGTCAACGTGATAGGGAGGAGGATTAGCCTTGGAGCTGAGCAATATTCTGAAAGAAGAGAACATTTTAAATGGATGAGGAGGGAGATGCTAGTGGCCTCTGCCTTGAAAGTAGGAAACATTTGTGGGGAACTGGGAGGAAAGAATTGAGGAGCAGTTGGAAACTTAGTGTATGAAGAAGGTTTGTGATCTCTGTTAAATGTAGTGTAGAGAATACCCAAGACATGATAAGAGGAGTCAGCAGCATTTCATCATTCATTCATTCATTCCACAAATTTATTGACTACCTACTGTGTGCTAGGAGCCGTTAGATCATAAGAATCCAATGTAAAGAAGACCCGACTTCTATCTTCAAGCAGCTTACAGTTCTTATGGGGAACACAGATATGGAAACAGCCAAATACGTTACATTGAGGTTCACATTTTAAGAGAAATAAGTATATGGTGTAGTTCACAGGAGTAGCACCCAGCCTAGAATTATTAGGTCAGGAAACCCTTAAATCCTATCTTTATACTAATGAAACCCAAAATTATAACTCTTAACCTTTACCTTATCCTGTAAGCTCCACACTGGTGCACACAGTTGCCTACCTGATGTCCCCAGTTGGATGTCGAAAAGACATTTCTTTTTTCTTTTCTTTTTTTTTTTTTTTTTTGACACAGGATATTGCTTTGTCACATAGGCTGGAGTTCATGGCATGCTCATGGCTCACTGCAGCCTCGGCCTCCCTTCCTCAAACTCCCTAGGCTTGGGTGATCCTCCCACCTCAGCTTCATGAGTAGCTGGGACTTCAGGCGTGCGCCACCATGCCTGGTTAATTTTTGTATTTTTAGTAGAGATGGGATTTTGCCATGTTTCCCAGGCTGGTCCCCAACTCTTGGGCTCAAGCAATCCACTCTCCTTAGCCTCCTAAAGTGCTAGGATTACAGATGTGAGCCACCACGCCCGGCCTGAAAAGATGTTTCAAGCATACTATCTAAAAAAGAGTCCAAAGGAGAGCTCTTGATTCCTTGCCCCACTGCCGCACCACCCACACTCTTTTTTCTTTCTTTTTTTTTTAATTTTGAGACAGGGTCTCCCTCCTGTTCCCAAGACTGGAGTGCAATGATGCGGTCTTGGCTCACTGCAGCTTTGACTTCCCAGGTTCAAGCAATCGAGACCTCAGCCTCCTGAGTAGCTGGAGCTACAGGCATGCACTACCGTGCTCAGCTAATTTTTTTGTGTTTTTAGTAGAGACAGGATTTTACCATGTTGCCCAGGTTGGTCTTGAACTCCTGGGCTCGAGTGATCTGTCCATCTAGGCCTCCCCAAGTGCTGGGATTACAAGCATGAGCCACCATACCTGGCCTGCCCCTCTTTAAAAATAAACAAAGCCAGAAATAATCTTGCTTCTTTATGAGGTCTCCCCATCTCAGATTACAGCACTGTTGTTTACCTAATTGCTTTGGCTGAAAAGTTAGGGACCCTCCCTGTTTGCTCTCCACTCTCGTACCCAAGGGCCCTCTTACTCCACCCTCATGCCCAGTGGAAATAAGACTTCTCAAACAACTGGTCATGGCCCAAACCACATCGAACCATTTCACAATTTTGAGACCTAGATATTGAATCATCAGAATCCAGAACAAATACCTCTGCTGCTGAGCTTCACTCATGTGTATCTGACTGCCTTCTAGACTTTTATTCTTGGATGTCATGCGGGCACTGAATACTCAGCAGGACCAAAACCAGATTTACTGTCTTCTCCCACTAAACCTGTATCTCCCCTTGGATTGCCTATTTTGATTTATCATGCTAATGTTATTCAAATTAGAAACAGGATCCCTCCATTACCTCACCCCTTATAACTAATCAATTTTCATGACCTAACAATTCTGCTTAATAAATACCTCCATCTGTCCCTACTTCTTTTCCCATAGTTCATGCTCTCCTGCAGTGTTAGCACACTGTTGCAGCAGGCTCCTAACATGCTCTGGCATTAGTGTCTGCTCTCTTCCAGTTCATTCCGTATACCCTACTGATAAATGTCTTACTAACATGCAGACTTATTCATGTCACCTGCCTACCTAACACTCCTCATTCCTATCACAAAAAAGTCCGCAATTCTTCAGCCTTCTGTTCCAGGCTCTTTTCTTACCATTCTCCTCTTAGCTTTTCATTTACAAGCATATCTTGCAGTATGTAGCTATTAATGAGTGTTTTGGTTTTTTCCCCAGGTACATTAATTTTTTTCTTTCATATTTTGAAATTTTACATACATACAGAAAAGTACACAAGACATATGTATACAGTTAAAAAATTATATGATGAACACTCATGAAACCACATCCAGCTCAAGAAATAGAACATTAGCTGGGCGCAGTGGCTCATGCCTGTAATCCCAGCACTTTGGGAGGCCGAGATGGGTGAATCGCCTGAAGTCAGAAGTTCGAGACCAGCCTGGCCAACATGGTGAAACCCTGTCTCTAAGAAAAATACAAAAATTAGCTGGACATGTTGGCGCATGCCTGTAATCGCAGCTACTGAGGAGGCTGAGGCAGGAGAATTGGTCGAACCCGGGAGGCAGAGGTTGCAGTGAGCCGAGATGGTGCCACTACATTCCAACCTGGGCAACAGAGCAAGACTCCATCTCAAAAAAAAAAAAAAAAAAAAAAAAAAAAAAAAAAAAGAAATAGAACATTTCCAGCATGTGAGAAGCCTCTCGTATGTTTCTCCTTGATTATAACCCATCCTCTCTTACTTAGGTAATCACTAGCTTGACTTTTATGATGATTACTTTTTTGCTTTTTAAAATAATTTTATCACACATGTAAACATGCCCAAACAATATAGTTTTGTATTTTGGGACATTCAAATGAGAGAATTCATGCTTTTTTTGTACTGTTTGTGTTTTGTTCTTTCTGTTCATCACTAAGTTTGTGAGATTCATCCATATAGAGTTATTTCATTTTTATTGCTGTGTAATACCCTAATTTCTTTTCTTTTCTTTTCTTTTCTTTCTTTCTTTCTTTTTTTTTTTTAAATGGGGGTCTCACTCCGTTGCTTAACTGGAGTGCAGTGGTGCAGTCTCAGCTCACTGCAACCTCCACTTCCCAGGCTTAAGCGATCCTCTGTCCTCAGCCTCCTGAGTAGCTGGGACTACAGGCACGCACCACCACACCAAGCTAATTTTCATATTTTTTGTAGAGACAGGATTTCACCATGTTGGTCAGGCTGGTCTCAAACTCCTGGACTCAAGCAATTTGCCCGCCTCAGCCTCCCAAAGTGCTGGGATTACAGGAGTGAGCCACCATGCTATGCCTACCCTGATTTCTATATCCATTCTGATGGTGATATACATTTGGGTTATTTCTAATTCTTTGGTTCTTATGAAAAATGCTGCTATAAACATTTGTATATGTATCCTGG
Organism: Rhinopithecus bieti; assembly: GCF_001698545.2. Taxonomy (NCBI): domain Eukaryota; kingdom Metazoa; phylum Chordata; class Mammalia; order Primates; family Cercopithecidae; genus Rhinopithecus; species Rhinopithecus bieti. The sequence goes on along the minus strand of NW_016807423.1, from coordinate 2,558,632 downwards.
TGTACGGGGCCTGAATTTCTTGAGGGTAGAGACTCAAGAGTAGAATTGCTGCCACCTGGGGAAAGTGCTTCTTCAACTTTACTAGCTAATGCCAAACTGTATTCTGAAGAGGTTCTACCAATTTGTTGTATTTGTAGCAGAGCATATAAGAATTTCTGTTGTTTCATGTTCCCACTAGTACTTGATGTTGTCAGACCTTTTAATTTTTAATCATCTGTCTGGATATAGAATGATTTCTCAATTTAATTTTTGTCTGCATTTCCGTGGTTACTGATAAGGTGGAGCACTTTTTCATATGTTTATTGGCCATTTGAATGTTCTCTTTGGTGAAGTGCCTGTTCAATGTTTTGTTCATTTTTCTGTTGGGTTGTGTCTTTCCTAATTTCTTCATGTAGGCTTTGTATTTCTCCTATTCAACTATTACAACTTATTATTATCTCCTGTAAATAGATATTCTAACTGATCTCTGTATCTCCAATCTCAAACACTTTTATTCCATCGTCTTCATAGCTATCAGAGTTCTAAGAGAAACCCTGTTGTTGTAATTCCCATCCCTAAAACTCTTCAATGACTCTCCATTGCCCTTGAAGTTAAGAGAAGGACAACATGGGCTGTGAGATCCTTCATCATATGCTCTCTAATTTCCTACTCTGTCTCTTGCTGGATCCTCTCAACTCCCTCCCACTTCTTTACTGTAACCCCCATCTCTACCAAACTGCTTGCTGTTCCTTAAACACATAAAGTTGTTTTACACTTGCATTTGCCACAGTTACCCTTTTTCTTCCCTTTAGTCTTAATTGAGAGAATACCTACTCACCTTTTGAAACTCAACTCAAAGCTCAGCTCCTCTATAAAACCTTTGCCAGCTCTCCTTCTTATCCCTCCATCTTGTATTCTACCAAACACACTGTCTTTATTTCTAGCAAGGCACCTCTTTACTGCATTTATTGGTTAATATGCCTGCCTCTTCCATCATATTATACATAAATCCTTTCAAGCCATGGGAAGCTCCTTGAAGGCAGAGGAATGCCTTCATCGTCTTTTTGTTCTCGTGGCCTAGCACAGTGTCTGGCACAGAGCAGGATATGATAAATAGGAGTAATTGTTATTAATGTTATTACTGGTATTGGGTACAATTGGGTGCCAATCCGTTTTCCTTATTAGACTGTAAATTCCTTGAGGAGCCTGGTAACTTGGTTGGCATGTGGTAACATTTGTCTAGTGAATTAATAACTTACGAAAAACTTCTGAAAAGAACAATTGCTGTAAGCAATATTTGGAGTAGGAACATGAAAACATGAGTATTAACTTTGCAGAGAAAAAAAAGCTGGTTTACATCCATCTCATGAGGATGAAATCTTAGGCTCAAACTAATTCAGAGTAAAATTTTATAAGAACAAACATAATGTTTTATGCTTTGGTTAAAAAGTAAGGGGTAAAAGTGGGAAAAGCCTAATTTGTCAGTTCGTGTAGAAAAGCTCAAATCTGTTATATGGTATTGTCTTTCATCTAAAAAATTAAGTTTTTGTGGTGAACTGTAATTTGTGTGTGAACATGACTGGGAAAATGAAAAATCGAAAGAACACAGTGCTAGAAAGATTATCATTTGCTTAGCACCTGTGTCTGCAGTCTGAACAGCTTGTCACTGTTACAGTCAAATCTTGTAGATGTTTCAGCTAAGACTATCTTTGCTCAAAAGAGAGGCCCAGGCGGTTTCATGGAAGTAACCATTCTTTTTGTTTTTTTTTTTTTTTTTTCTTGGAGACCAGAGTCTCGCTGTGTCGACCAGGCGGGAGTGCAGTGGCCGGATCATCAGCTCACTGCAAGCTCCGCCTCCCGGTTTACACATATCTCCTGCCTCAGCCTCCCGAGTTAGTTGGGACTACAGGCCCCGCCAACCTCGCCTGCTAGTTTTTTTGTATTTTTATTTTTTAGTAGGACGGGGTTCACCATGTTAGCCAAGATGGTCTCGATCTCACGGACCTCGTGGAATCCGCCCGTCATTGGCCTCCCAAAGTGCTGGATTACAGGCTTGAGCCCGCGCCTGGCCTTTTTTTTTTTTTTTTTTTTTTGAGACAAAGTCTCGCTCTGTCGCCCAAGCTGGAGTGCAGGGCGTGATCTCAGCCTCACTGGCAACCTCCGCCTCCCGGGTTCAAGCAATTCTCCTGCCTCACCCTCCCGAGTAGCTGGGATTACAGGCACATGCCACCACACCCAGCTAATTTTTGTATTTTTAGTAGAGATGGGGGTTTCACCATGCTGGCCAGGCTGGTCTCGAACTCCTGACCTCGTGATCCGCCCACCTTGGCCTCCCAAAGTGCTGGGATTACAGGCGTGAGCCACTGTGCCCAGCTGGAATAACCATTCTTAAACTGTTTTCAATAAGGCATAATGGGCGAAGTTACGCAGGTAACACTGTCTCATAGACAAACCTGCAGTGATGCATAATTTCTGGTCCGTGAACTCTACCTCCACTTATTTTTGTCTCTCCCTTAAGAAAATGTATTGTAATGGAAGTAAGCAATAGTGAAATTAATTATTGTAGTGATAACCTTGATCTGCTCCACATTTTATTTCCTAAAAAGCAAATCATTTTTCTAAAGTTTCAATACTTTAATTATGAGTGTTAAGAAATTACTGTATTCCTGACAATTGACATCTTGGTTGAGAACAATATGTACAGCGGTATATTTTGTTTGTAGAAAGAAGAAAGGCTTTGGAGTCACACCAGCTGTGATTCATATAGCAGTTCAGTCATTGCCCCGTGATCCTGAGCTAGTTGCTTAATATCTCTGACTTTCATCTAAAAAATAGGCTACCTACTTTACAAATTGCTGTCAGGACAATAAATAATTATGTAAAATAGCCAAGATAATACCTACCCCCTAAATATCTTTCAAATCTATATACATATCTCTGTTCCCCCCGCTACAGCCCTATTTTAAGTCACTAGCATCTGTGTTCTGGATTATTTAGCAGCCTTCTAAACGGTCTTTTGCTTCCAGTCTTGCCTGCCCTAGTTTTGTTCAGAGGAAAGGATATTGTGAAAACTGACTTGAACCACTAACAGGTGTCTCCCTGGTATGGAGATGAATTTGTAGCCTCCATGGATGAATGTGTGGTATGGAGATGAATATGTATCACATGACAAGGACTGGTTTAGCATTTTATGCATTATCTCACTTAATCCTCACCATAAGCCAGTGAAGTATCATTCACCCTTTAAAAAACTGGAGTTTAGAGAAGGTGAATGACTTACCTACTGCCACTCTGCTGGGACGTGAATAATTCTATGTGTGAAGCCCTCTCTGGTTCCAAAGCTGATGCTCTGCCCCTGCTTCATGCTGCCTGTGCTGCTCAGCATTCTAATCCTATTACTAAGTCCCTGCCTTCTGGGCTTACTGTGTGGTCTCCTGGTAACAGCTTTGCACATCACTTAGCTACAGGGAGATGATGGTGGATGCAAATATCTGATTTTCCTGACAGTCACATTCCTTTTAGTATATTAATAAACTGACATTGGCCAGGCAGTGTCACGCCTGTAATCCCAGCACTTTGGGAGGCCAAGGTGGGCGGATCACTTGAGGTCAGGAGTTCAAGACCAGCCTGGCCAACATGGCAAAACTCTGTCCTACTAAAAATACAAAAATTAGCTGGGTGTGGCGGTGCGCACTTGTAATCCCAGCTACTTGGGAGGCTGAGGCACGAGACTCGCTTAAAGCTGCGAGGCAGAGGTTGCAGTGTGCCAAGATCACTGCACTGTAGCCTGAGTGACAGAGCAAGACTCCGTCTTAATAAATAAATAAATAAATAAAATAAACTGACATTCTAGTTTTATACTTAGGTTTTTTAAGAACCTAGCATGCATGCGCCTGCCTGGGTTCTCTGGACTCTGACAGGATTGAGTCTCTGGACTAGCAAGGCTGAGGGCCAGACTCTGGTCTTTGATAAATTTGACAAGGGCAATATCATGTGGCACAAGCCTTCTTACAGCCAACCTGCTGCTCCAAGTGGCAACTTTCTGATGCCTACAATTAACCTTGATGACACTGATGAAAAATCTTATTTGATTTGAAACCTGGATGCTTTTATAGACTTTTAGATAGTAACAGAAACGAAGACTGTCTACACTTGGTTTCCTTGAGATTTAGGAAACTACTCAAGCATTTAATCGACAAACATGTTTTGAGACCTATAACAAGCGGAATACAAAGAAATTTAGTGTCTTGCCCTTGCCCTCAAGATGCTTCCAATGTCATTGAGAACATTAGAGGTTTTTTAAGACCCACAATTGAAAATACCGGATCATAGTACTTTCACATAGTAAACATTCTGTGTATCCAAATGAGTTTCAAGTGAATGCTTGTTATACCTGAGCCTGACTTTTATGTGGAAGCTTGACAAATATTTGTTGAATGGTTATTGAGTATTGGCCTCCCAGACACTGCTCTCTCATTGGCTTAACTCTAGCTCTGTCCTCTCCAAGAAGCTGCAGACTTAGGATATTTAGGTACTCACTGAACAGCCACACCTCAAGGAATCTTCCACCAGCACTTCAAACTCAACATGTCAAAACTGAGTGTATTAACTTTCCAGGTTTGGAGAGGCAGCATAACCTCAAAGTTAGGAGCGTGGAGTCTGGAATATTGGTTTCAGTCACAGCTCTAGCTAGCTGAATGACCTGGGGAAAGGCTCTGAACTGTTCTTTCTTTGTGTGAGGAAATACAGGTTTACTCTTGGGATTTGATGAGATAGCAGACACAGCACATTCAACACAATACCTGCACACAGGCAGTAATCATTAAATGTTAGCTATTATCATCCAAAATTGCCCCCAAACTTCCAATTTTTCCTATCTGGTAATGATACCATTATCCACTCGAACCCTCTTCTTCACTCCATCTCAGCTAAAGAGTTAGCAAAAACTGTATATTCTACCTTTTTTATTCACCCTGTCACCCAGGCTGGAGTGTTGTGCTATTATGGCTTACCACAGCTTCAAACTCCTGGGGTCCGGTGATCCTCCTACCTCAGCCTTCTAAGTAGCTGGGACTACAGGCGTGTGCCACCATGCCCAGCTAATTGTTTTATTTTTTGTAGAGACGGGGTTTTGTCATGTTGTCCAGGCTGGCCTCTAACTCCTAGACTCATATGATCCGCACCTCCCCCCCCAGGCCTCCCAAAGTGCTGGGATTAGGACATGGGCCATGGTGCCCCTCCTATTCTACCTTTTTATTTTGTCTCAGATTATGATTCATTCAACATACACTTATGTGCAATCTACCAAATGCCTAACACATTGCTAGGCACTGAAGACACAGAGATGAATGCTTACCAGTCTCTGTGTCTGTAGAAGCAAATACATATGTACCTGCAGACTTCAGATGATCCACATAATGGAGATACACGAAGTATGTTAAAAAAAAAAAAAAAGTCTGAACCGGGCGCAGTGTCTCACGCCTATAATTCCAGCACTTTGGGAGGCCGAGGTGTCACCTGAGGTTGGGAGTTCGAGACCAGCCTGACCAACATAGAGAGACCCTGTCTCTTACTAAAAATACAAAATTAGCCAGGCATGGTGACGCATGCCTGTAATCCCAGCTACTCGGAAGGCTGAGAATCATTTGAACCTGGGAGGTAGAGGTTGTATTAAGCCGAGATTGCGCCATTGCACTCCAGCCTGGGCAACAAGAGAGAAACTCTGTTTCAAAAAAAAAAAAAAAATCTGAAAGAATTTTCCTGTCCTCTTTTCAAAACCAGTGCCCTTGCTGAAGCCTGCATTGCCTCTTACTGTAGATATAGCAGGGAGTTGGGTTTTTTTATTGGTGTTGAAATGTATAGGTAAAACATAAATTCATGCCCATTGCAAAAAAAAAATAAATTACAGAAATAATTAAAAAGTAAAAGCCTCTTACTCCACCTCTTTAATCCTACTCATTTCCACAATCATAAATAACTGGACTGTTTACTGTTTAATAGGTACCCTTGAAGACCTTTTCTATTTATACATGTATACATTTATGTATATTTATGTAGCTAGAAATACAGTTTTTATACAAATGGGATTATACCATAAACATGCTTCTTGCTTTTCTCACTTAATCATGTGTGTTTTCAATTTTTCCATGTCAATACATAATAGAATTACCTTATTCTCTTTAACTCCTAAATGGTATTCCATGTTTTGGAACTACCATAATTTATTTAGTTATTTTCCTGTTGAAAGCGTTGTAATTTACTTCCAGTTTTTCATAATTGCAGTCAATGCTGCAGTGAACTTTTGGCACATAGGTTTTAGTTATTTCTGCAAGTAAGTTTCTAGAAGTGGAAATACTGAGTTAAGAGGTGTTTTTATGAGACTATGCTAACTTACCCTTAAAAAAGACTGTACTTGGCCTGGCGCGGTGGCTCATGCCTGTAATCCCAACACTTTGGGAGGCATCACAAATCAGGAATCAAGACCATCCTGGCTAACATGTGAAACCTCCGTCTCACAAAATACAAAAAATTTGCCTGTGTGCGGTGCTCAAGCCTGTAATTGCCCAGCACTTTGGGAGGCGCGAACGGGTGTATCACGAGGTCCCAAGATCGAGACCATCCTGGAACACGTGAATACCCCGTCTCTACTAAAAAAACAAAAAAACTAACTAGCGGCGAGGTGGCAGGCCGCCTGTAGTCCCAGCACTCGGGAGGCTGACGCAGGAGAATGGCGTGACCCCTGGAGGCGGAGCTTGCAGTGACGCGAGATCCGGCCACTGCACCAAGCCCCTGGGCGACGGAAGTGAGAGTCTGTCCCTCAAAAAAAAAAAAAAATAATAATAATAAGAAAATAATTAGCCGGGCCCGTGGTGGCGCCCTGTATCCCAGCTACTTGGAGGCTGAGCAGGAGAATGGGTGAACCTGGAGGCCAGAGGTTGCAGTGAGCCCGAGGATTGCACCACTGCACTCCAGCCTGGGCGACAAAGTGAGACTCCGTCTCAACAACAACAACAAAAAAAGATTGTACTTGTTTACATTCCCATCCAATAGAGAATGAGAATATTCATTTACATAATGAGAATATTCATTACACATCTCACCAACACTGGATATTATCAGTTCCTTTAATTTTTGCAAATCTAATTAATAAAAAATGTATATTGTTCTTTTATAGATTTTCTGTGACTACTAGTGAAATGAGCATGCTTTCATATATTTATAGATTATTTCTGTTTGTTCTGTGAATTGCCTGTTTATATTATTTGTCTGTTTCTCTGTTAGGTTGTCTTATTCTTTTTAGTTTGAAGATTCTCTCCATTACATTATGATATAAATTTTTTCTCTGTGATATGTGTTGCAAATATTTTTTCCTGGTCTATTGCTGGTCTTTACATTGTCTTACATCATACATAAGGTTTTAATTTTTGTTTCTTTTTTATTTATTTATTTGTTTATTTTTAGACTGAGTCTGGCTCTTGTCGCTGAGGCTGGATTGCAATGGTGTGATCGGCTCACTGCAACCTCAGCCTCCTTGGTTCAAGTGATTCTCCTGTCTCAGCCTCCCGAGTAGCTGGGATTACAGGCATGGGCCACCACGCCCAGCTAATTTTTGTATTTTTAGTACAGATGGGGTTTCACCATGTTGGCCAGGCTGGTCTCAAACTCCTGACCTCGTTATCCGCCCGCCTGCGCCTCCCGAAGTGCTGGGATTACAGGCGTGAGCCACTGCGCCCGGCCTTAATTCTTCTGTCAGTCTTTTCTGTTATGGCTTCCGGAGTTTGTGTTTTGCTTAGGAAGGGTATTCCTACCCCCTAGAAGATGTTATATGTTTTAAATTTTCCTTTCAATAATTTGATAGTACATAGTGTGAATTAGGTTTATAACTTTAAGAGAATTTCCAGTAGTCCCAACACAATTAAATAGTCCATCATCCTTTTCCTACTTATTTAAAATGCCAGGTTGTACATGGGTTTGTTTCTAAACTCTATTCTACTCCTTTGGGTTTTTTTTTTTTGAGACACAGTCTCGCTCTGTTGTCCAGGCTGGAGTGCAGTGGCGCATCTTGGCTCACTGCAAGCTCCGCCTCCCAGGTTCACTCCATTCTCCTGTCTCAGCCTCCCACGTAGCTGGGACTACAGGCGCCCACCACCACACCTGGCTAATTTTTTTGTATTTTTTTAGTAGAGACGGGATTTCACTTTGTTAACCAGGATGGTCTCGATCTCCTGACCTCGTGATCCGCCTGCCTTGGCCTTCCAAAGTGCTGGGATTACAGGCATGAGCTACTGCGTCCAGCCTCTACCTTCTTATTATCTTTCCCTTTTCTTTGTCTCAGTAGTTTTTGTCCTCATAATTTTCTTGACTGCTTTTATACATTTCTTCTCCCAGGTGAACTTTAGAATAAATTTATCAGTTCCATAAAATATAAGTATTTTGATCAGAAACTCATTAAATTTATAGTTTAATTTGAGTTTCATCCAGGAACGTGATGTGTTCCTCATTTATGTTTGTCTTCTTTTAATGTCTTTCAATAAAGTTTACAATTTCTTCCTATAAGTCTTGGACATATTGGTGAGTTTAGTCACGTGTATTTTACAGTTTGCTTGCTACTGTACATCTTCCGCCACATCTTTCTATTTGGTTATAGTTGGTGTATAGGAAAAGGACTAATTTTTGTGGCTGCTCTTTTATCAAGCCTTTACAAAAATATAGTATTAGTTTTAAATTTTACAGTTCTTAGATTTTCTAAGTTGAAAATTAAATCACTTGTAAATACTGATGGCTTTATGTATTTCTTTGTGATGGCCTTCTTTCTTTTTCTTGTCTTATTGCTCTAGTTAGGACTTCCAGTGCCATATTTAGTAGTTGCAACTATAACAAGAAAGCAGCCGTCTTTATCTTGTTCCTGACTTCAATAGGTATGGTGAATATTCTTAACAAATTAAATAAATTTTCTTCTATTACTGGTTTTGTGAGAGTTTTACATTTTTTTATTCTGTTTTTTATTTGTTTGCCTGCTTGCCTCTTAAAATCAGGAATGGATATTAAAATATGTAACTTTTTGAAGGATCTTTTCATGGTGATCATGAGGTTTTACCTCCTGTAAACTGTTAGTGTAATAGATTATATTAATAGATATCTAAATACAGAACCATCCCCTGCATTACTAGATAAATTTTATCTAGTCATGAAAATTGTTTTTTAAGAACAGTTAAGATATTTGCATTTATGTTCTTAAGTAAGTTAATAGTCTTCTTTCTTTATGCTATCTTTGTCTATCTTTTATATTGGAGCAATATTAGTTAAGTGCAATGGTTCTCAAACTTTTGGTCTCAGGACCCATTTGTCATCTTAAAAATTATTGAGGATCCACAGAGAACTTTGTTTATGTTGGTTACCTACCAATGTTAGAAATTAAAATGGAGAAAATTTTAAAACAAGAATATACAAGCATGCATTTTGTTATTAATAGTTGCCAGAGCAATGTATCATTACATGGTATTCCATTAGCCTCTGGAAAACACTGTACACTTGTATGAGAGAATGAGGGAAAGAGTCAAAACATCTTAGTATCATTATCAAAATAGTTTTGGGTGTGTGGACTCCCAGATAAGTCTCAGAGATCTTCACATATCCCTAGCCTACAATCTGAGATCTGCTGATATGGCAAAATGAGTTTAGCATTCTTCCTATGTACTAAAATAGGTAGCATAGAAATTATGTATGTCTTGAAGGTAGACCTCATCTGTAAATTATTTGAAACTGATGGTTTTTGGAATGGTATATCTTTGCTTATCATTTCCATTTCTGCTACAGTTATTGGTCTACTCAGGTTTTGTATCTCTTCTTGGGTCAATTTGTAAATTTATGTATACCTGGAAAATCGCAGAATTTCATGTGGATTTTCATTTTTTTAAGAATAAAGTCATGCTTACATTACAGTTTTTAGATTTTCTATTGAAAATTAAATCCCCCTTTTTTTTCCTTCTAATACTGTTTACCTGTGTATTTTCTCTTTTATTCTCATTTGGATTTGCCTTAGGTTTAACTGTTTTATTGCTGTGTGTTAATGTGTTTTAAAGAACATTTTTTGGTATGATTACTCAAGTTTATTGTTTTTTGTTTGTTTTTCAGTCTATACTAATTCATTTATTTTGGTGGGTTTATTTTTTTTTAAGTCAGATTTATTGAGGTATAATTTTTATATAGTGAAACTTACCCTTTACAGTGTATAGTTCTGTGAGTTTTGACAAACGCATATAATCATTTAACTACTACCACAGTCAGGGCATAGAAGAGTTCTACCACCCTCAAAAATTCCTTCATTCCCCTTTGTAGTCAGCCTCTTCTCTGATCCCCAGCTCCTGGCATCTTGTTTCCTGTTTTGGTAGTCTCTTCCTTTTTATTTCTGAGTAGTATTCCATTATATGGATATACCACCATTTGTTTATGCATTCACCAGTCAAAGACATTTAGATTGTTTCCAGTTTGAGGCAGTTATGAATAAGGCTACTATAAATCTTTGCGAACAAGTTTTTGTGCAAACATAAGTTTTCTTTATCCTTGAGTAAAGAACAATGAGCAGAATTCCTGGGTTAAATGGTAAGTATAAGTTTAAATTTATGAGAAATTGCCAAGCCATTTTCCTGTCATTCTCTGTTACCTGGACTTGCTTACTATTTGTTTTGCTCTTTTCCTTTGCTTCTGTCAAATCTCTGTTTTTGGGATGTGAGTTTAGACTCCTTACTATGATTCCCTTTAGCGAAGGCAGAATATACACCAAAATGCCTCAACCACAAAATGCCAAGAAGGACACCTCAGTGACAGGATGGGAAAATGGAATCATAGGAGGGAGAGGAGAAAAATAAGAAAGAGGAAAATGGAGAACAAAAGAGGGGGAAGAAAAGAAATGAAAGTAAAATTATGCGTAGGAAGGGAGTGGTGGAGTGCATGGATCTAGCAGTGAGACTTTCTTTCTTTTTTTTTTTTTGAGACGGAGTGTCGCTCTGTCGCCCAGGCTGGAGTGCAGTGGCCGGATCTCAGCTCACTGCAAGCTCCGCCTCCCGGGTTTACGCCATTCTCCTGCCTCAGCCTCCCGAGTAGCTGGGACTACAGGCGCCCGCTGCCTCGCCCGGCTAGTTTTTTCGTATTTTTTAGTAGAGACGGGGTTTCACCGTGTTAGCCAGGATGGCCTTGATCTCCTGACCTTGTGATCCGCCTGTCTCGGCCTCCCACAGTGCTGGGATTACAGGCTTGAGCCACTGCGCCTGGCCCGAGACTTTCTAATAGTCTTGTTGCCAGTCTCCCGGGGGCTCATGGGGCTCTCAAAGAAAAACTTATGGGATGGAAAAGATGTGGTAGGGATTTAACAACTATTTGATTAACTGATTGATTAATTCATTAAGGAGCTTGGTATTTTAAGTAGGTTATAAGAAACAAGTTTGTTAGAATTGCAAAGGCATGAGCTAGAGACAGTAAAAACATTGAAAACCACATGGAAAGATGAATAAGTTGAGCAAGAAGAAGAACCCTAAAAACTAATTTAATGGTCTGGAATAAGAAGAGGGGTTGGCACTGGAGATAATCAACTAGTCATAAAACTATATAAATATAACACAGATTGTTTTGGAATAAACATGGGAACTTCATGAAGATCAAGGGTGACCGTCTGAGTTCTCTAGCTCTAGCACATGCCATCTGTCCCTCATTGACACCTGAGCCATCTCAGAACACCCTGGGGCCAGACAGCCAACTGATGAGGAAGGAGTGGTACTGAGGGAGTGGAAGCTTTGGGGTGGGAGTAAGGGTTAGATTAAATGCCCCCAAAGAGCCCTCTAGCTTTCAGATCTTGTGATTCTTGTGAAAATATTGCTAGAGTGTCATATTCCTAGAATAAAGATTCTCTTAATTTGGAGAAAGGCCCTAAGACCTGCAAGGGGAAAGAATACACAAAAGCTATCAGGTAATCCAAGCCAAGACAATTACCATTAGTCTCTGGAGGTGTTTAATTTAGGAAAGAAAGAAGTTCCTTTCCACTGAAGAATCCATGGAATTATTTGGTTACCAAGGGTCCAATGTTCCTATTATGAAGTAAGGTAACTGCGTGTTGTCAGAGAAGGAAAAAGTGGTGGCAGGACAGATGTCTTTTCCCTTCAGATTATATGAATTTTGTGCACGGCTTTAACATTACATTAACTATAACGTTAGTCCTTCCCTTACAAGAAAGGTCATTCACTTCTCAGAGTGCTGGAAAGCCCATGGAGTTGAGATACTATATAAGTGTCATGTGAGAAATGACATTAAAAAGTTGCACTATTTGAGAAACGTTTATTAAGGACCTACTAAGCACTGGGAACTGTTGTAGGCCCTGGAAATACAGCAGTGAACAAAACAGACCAAGTCCCTGTCCTTGAGGAGCTTCCTAAGTTTTGGTGGGAGCACATGAGGTCAAGGAAGGCTTAAGAAAGGAGTGACATTTGCTGCACTTCCGATCTGTGGTCTACGTGGCAGCCAGAAGATTTCTAAAATCACAAACCTGAAAACGTTATTCCCTTGCTTAGGTCTCACCAATGGCTCCCTTTTGCTTTTCTCATGAAGATGGAAGTTGTATTGCCACGGCCTGCAGAGTCCTGCAGGGTCTGACCCTCTCCCTGTCTGGCCTCATACTCCTCTGTCTCTTCCATCTGGGGCGGGACACTCTGCAATCCCACTACACTGGACTTCTTTCGGTTTCTCCATCATGGTGCCCCTCCTTCTGCCCCAGTGTCTTAGCATCTGCTGTTCCCTGTATCTGGAACACATGTGCCCCCAACCCCTCCTGCTCCTACCTATCCCCAACTGCCACCAGTCTTGCCCAGTTACACTCACTTATCCTTCAGCTGTAGCTCCAATGTTAATTCCTCAGACTTTTCCCAACTGTTTCCCCTTCTCTGCAAACTATGTATAATCTCCCAACACCCTACCTTCCTCTCTCCTCTTCCTCCTCTTCTCTGCCCCTTCCCTTGAACACTAAACAAATGAACACAAAAATAAATAGTAAATTGAGATAAATGCTTCAAAGGAAAAGAATAGCTTATCAAAACATTTCAATAGGGAAACATCATTTTATATATATTATAGATATATATTAGTTCATTCTTCACTCAATAGGTGCCCAGAACTATTTGTTGAATGAATAAAAAAAAGAATGAAAAAAATTATGAGTAAGATTTCTCCAATTAGAGAGGGAGTGAAGATAATTCCAGGCAAAGAAAATGATAGTCAAAGATACTGAAGCCTGAATGAAGTAACTGGCGGATGACTAGAAATACGGTCAAGAGGGACTGGCTCCTTTACAATAAGATGGTAAAAGTATGCAGGATACTACTTATAACTCTGGATTTTTTTTTCTGGTTGTGAGTAGGGGTCGATGGTGGAAATTAAAAGTATTTAAGCAAGGAAGTGTTATATTTAGATCTGCATTTGAGGAAGATAGCTGATTCTTCACCTAGGGCTGTACCATGTCTGAAATTTTAAATTCTGAAACAGAGAAGTCCTTCTCATTCAGCATTGCTACTAGGTTGATTAATCAAAGTCAGTTAAAGTGGTACATCATAAAAAGTACCACATATGCCACATATATACTTTGAACATTGCATTCTAACTTAGATGATAGAAATGCACAACCACTTGCTAGTCTTTGGATAGAGTGTCAGGGCCTTTTATCAAGTGTGGAGTCCTTGATTCTTGAACAACCATATCCATATCGACTTGTCTATGGATTTTGGCTTCAGCTTCTTTACAATAGAACAAGAAAGCCAGGTGTGATGGCTCACGCCTGTAATCCCAAATCCCAGTGCTTTGGGCGGCTGAAGTGGGAGGATCGCTTGAGCTTAGGAGTTTGAGACCAACCTGGGCAACATAGCAAGACCCTCCCTTTACACAAAATAAAAAATAAAAAAGTTAACTGGGCATGGTGTACGCACCTGTAGTTACAGCTATTCAGGAGGCTGAGGTGGTAGGATCACTTGAACCCAGACGTTACAGTGAGCTATAATCACGCCACTATACTCCCAGCCTGAGAAGCAGAGTAAGACATCATCTCTTAAAAAAAAAAATAGAATGAGAAACTTAGATATTCTTATGAAATAGCCTCTGCACAGACTCCACTGTTAGGATTTTTTCCAGTTTTTTTTACATGATACCATAATGGTTAGGACAGTCTGTTAAGTCAGGCCGCCTGGGTTCAAATCCTGGATGTGCCATTTCCTAACTTGGGTAAGTTGCTTAGCCTTTTTGTGCCTCAGTTTCCTCAATAACCACTTCAGAGAGTTATTGTGAGGATGAAATAACTATTTTATACAAAGCCTTAATGTACTGTCTGACATATAGTAAACATTCAATAAATGTTAACTGTTTTCTAGTTGTCTTACCCACACCCAATTCAATAGCATTTAAAAAACATTTACCTTTATGAAACTTCCCAAAGTATCTGATTTAGTGTTCTTAGAAACAACAGTTGTCTTTCTTTTTGCACCATTGGTTTACATAATGTTTAATTAAATTATGTAAATACAGTAACTACTACCACAGGAATAAAGAAATTTTGGAACAATCACAATGACTTACACCCCGCTGGTAAAAGTGGAAGTAATGAAGTAGTATATGTGTGTGGAAGAGAGTGGCCTGCCAGCCAGGAACATTCAGAGCACCGTGTCCATTAACTAGAATGTATTACAGCAGGAATGGAAAGTTTTAGTTAACCCAGTAGGTCGGTAGGGAAGAGGCTGGTTAAGAGAGCATCCACTCTTGGACAACAGCCTCTACCTTCCGGCTTCCTCTCTCCCTTGCTCCCGTTATAACTGTGCTTTCATCTCATTGACTGCCTAGACCCAAGCCAGACCTTTAATGTCCCCAAGCACCAAAAAAGAGAATGTTCCCTTATGTAATTTAAAATGAAAACAATACTAACTTGTAAAATAAGTGTAAGGAAGTTCAATAAATTTCTGACTTTTACCGTGGTGATTCTTTTGGTGATTTTTTTTTTTTTTTTAATTTCAAAGTTTTCCTAAAAAGATGTTGGCGGGGAGGGTTCACTTTGCTTTTTGGATGCCCGAAGAATGTGTTTGTCTATTGAGTAATCCAGCACTGCCTTTGACACTTCCATTTCTTCCTAACCTCTCAGCCTTCTCCCAGAATTACTTCCTTTCCTACTGAGCCTACATCTCATGATCCATCACTGTCAAATGCTCTCTTGCCAATGTCTTCCACCCAATTTCCTTACACACTTGTCTTTACACAGAACCCAGCTAATAAACCCCCCAAAACTGGGTATACTGCATTTGCGATAACTTTGTAGCTTCTGGGTTAAAATGTCTAAAAGGTAGTTGGACACAAAATCTGAAACCCAGGAAACAAAGTAAGGGTAGATAAAGGAATTTGTGAATCTTCAACAAAAAATGAGATTTGATCCTGTGCAGGTGGGCCACATGGTCAAAGAAGGGCATGTAGAGTAGGAAGAACAAGAGCCGGGCTGTGAACTCTGGGAACACCACTGTGTAAGGGGTGGGTGAAGTGGAACTGCCGATGAAAGAGGGAATATCCACATGCAAGGAAGCCTGAATCCAGGGAAGGAGAGCTTCAAGAAGGAGTGGTTGTGGATGTCAAGTGTATTAAAGAGGTACGGTCAGATTAGACAATGCCTAGCACCTAGTAGGTTCTCAGTGCATACTTGCTGACGGATGGATTCACCAAGACTGCAACAGTCAGGACGTCATTGATGATCTTGGTGCTTAGTTTGAGTTTTCCTAAAAGTGGACCCTGAGACGATTAGTCTGTTTGAAAGATGAAGAACACTGGTGTGTGTAGGAGAGGGGGATGAACAGGGAGGGGATGGCCAGTAAAGGGTGAATCAGGCCAGCAGCCACCGTGGGCAATTACAGCTTAATCCCATGGGGAAAGCCCTGGAAGTCATGCAGAACACCCACCTCATCGTTCCTCTCTCATGGGGTGAGGGAGCTCTTTCAGGTCATTGGTTGAGGGCTGTTCTTAGAGGGCACTAATTCACTGACATTTCCAGCCTGCTGCTTGGGCAGGAGAACAGACCCCGGCTGTGAGAGAAACCCCTCAGGCGAATGAATGCAGGTACCAGCAGCTGGAAGCCTGGGCTTCACTGAAGTAGTAAGGGCAGGGGATACTGGTAGGGCAGTGACATCCCCTAACACCTGGTACCTGTGGTTTCACTGGCAGAAGCTAGACTGCTGTGGAGCAGTAGGAAATTGGAAGTGAGAAGTGGAGGAAATGGGTGTAGGTAACTATTTCAAGATGTTTGGCTGAAAAAATAAGATAAAAGATACGTCAGTAGGCTGACTCTGCGAAGGGTAGGAAAGAACAGGGTAAAACGGGAGATCGGAGCCTCCCGGTGCTGTTCCTTGAGGGTTCTCACAACACTTCCCTGTTTTTAGTTAGGGGAGAGGAGGTCAGCTGCACTAACCACTTCTTACTTCAGGATCCTCTTTTAGCTTCTCCCAGACTAGCGCCCAGTGTTTCCTCTGCTAAACTTTGGGTCCTGGGTTCCCCAGCTAAAGAGGCCCTGCTGGTACAGCCTCACATGCTAGCAATTCTAAGCCTGAAGTGCCAGAGGAATAGCTTGAATATAGCTGCAGAGCAGACAGGGACACATGTGGAAGATGGTGGCTAGATTCTGAACCCTAGGAGAACCACAAGGTCAGAGGAGGCCTTCTGAGGGGTCTGACGCTGCTGAGGGACTCCTTGCATTCCTGGCCTTCCCCCTCCCCTGTCAGCACATCTCAATAATAGGTTTGGTTTGGGTTTAACAGACCTGCCCCCTTGCAGGAACCTTCCTGGGACATTCGTCTAAATATAACTCTTTGATGTCTCTCTCTTAGCTAAAGCTTAAGCTCACGGAGGCAGGGATGGTGTTCATTTCAGCACTGTTGTATCCCTGGTGTCTGGTGCCTAGTCAGTACTCAATAAATATTGCATATTTAATGCAAAAATACCCAGCAACAGGTAATGCTGTCTACTGATGGTGCCTATACCAAGAAAAAGATAAAACCAGGATTTTATCCTTCTAGAAGTGGATTTTTTATGCAGTTAGTGAATTTAAACTTCCAGGTCCCTTACTTTCATGAACTCCTTTCAAGAGCCTGGAAGAGGCCTTAGCAATATTTTTACATGGTTATATTTTTTCACTTTGCAAAAATAAAATACTTGAATCAAAATTGAGATTTCCCTTCAAGTTCATACTTCCCCTCCTGGAGTGGCGTTGGAGTGGCCACGGATGTTTTGGTGATCTGTTTCAGGAGAAGCTGAGTTGGGAGTATATTTTATATTTAGTTTATTTGAGTATATTTTATATTTAGTTTATGCATCTGTTTATGTGGTTTGCAGTCTCTTCTGTACAGTTAACTTACTGTTGGCTGTCCTGGTGTATAAATGACTTCAGGAGTACTGCTGCTGCCCACTCTGCTAATTAACTGGGTCAGGTCATGAAGGTGCGTGATCAGAGCTTGTCAGGGGACATGAATGTGTCCTATGATGCTCTGCAATGGAAGAGAAACAAGGCTTAAAATGTATGGATCCAGAAACTAGTCCTCACATATGTAAAATTGTAAGTGGAAATTTTGGTTCTTATTAATGGCTGGTCAAAACAAAATGTCGCACCTGTCAGGAATACATCTTAATGCAGTGTATACAATTGTAAATGTATCATTTTTTTTCTTTTTCCTTTTCTTTCCTTTTTTTTTTTTTTTTTTTTTTTTTTTTTTTTTTTTTTTTTTTTTTTTTGAGCCAGAGTCTTGCTCTGTTGCCCAGGCTGGAGTGCAGTGGCGCAATCTTGGCTCACTGTGACTTTCATCTCCCAGGTTCAAGCGATTCTCTCGCCTCAGCCTCCCAAGCAGCTGGGATTACAGGTATGCACCACCATGCCCAGCTAATTTTTTTTTTCTTGTATTTTTAGTAAAGACAGGGTATCACCATGTTGGCCAGGCTCATCTCAAACTCCTGCTCAAGTGATCTGCTTGCCTTGGCCTCCCAAAGTGCTGGGATTACAGGTGTGAGCCACCACACCTGGTGTGTGTGTATGTGTGTATATATATATATATGGGAATCACATGAAATGGAATTTATTAAAATTCCTGTGTTTATGGTGCATAAGCCTGTAGCAATACTACTAACAACGAGTGCATTCTTATGTGAAGTTATATACACATCTCCAAGAGATTGACATCACCAAAGGTAACAGAAAACTCGTAATTGTGTCACTGTAACCAGGACACCAATAATAAACTGTAAAAGAGTATCAGTAAGCCGGGCGCGGTGGCTCAAGCCTGTAATCCCAGCACTTTGGGAGGCCGAGACGGGCAGATCACGAGGTGAGGAGATCGAGACCATCCTGGCTAACACGCTGAAACCCCATCTCTACTAAAATACAAAAAACTAGCCGGGCGAGGTGGCGGGCGCCTGTAGTCCCAGCTACTCCAGAGGCTGAGGCAGGAGAATGGCGTAAACCTGGGAGGCGGAGCTTGCAGTGAGCTGAGATCCGGCCACTGCACTCCAGCCTGGGAGACACAGCCAGACTCCGTCTCAAAAAAAAAAAAAAAAAAAAAAAGAGTATCAGTAAAGTCCGAGAATATTAAGGAAAATTCGAAAGGCCATGAAATCTTACAACTCCTATATGAAAGAAACTTGATAGAGGTTTCCCCAAATTTCACATTAATCCTTAACATTTATATAACAGTACTAGTAAGGAGTTTTGAGGTGGAAAGAAATTCTCTAAGCTATCAGTTATAAACAAATTTTGGTCAACAATGGTAGAAGAAAGACAGGATTTTCTATTTTCTTCATAGAAAAATAAAGTACAGATACTTCAGAATTGTTCATATGAAGAGTCAGAGTCCATAGCTTAGAAAATACAAGAAAGGCCGGGTGCAGTGGCTCACACCTGCAATCCCAGCGCTTTGGGAGGCCAAGGCGGGCGGATCACAAGGTCAGGAGATCGAGACCATCCTGGCTAACACAGTGAAACCCCATCTCTACTGAAAATACAAAAAATTGGCCGGGCGTGGTGGTTGGCGCCTGTAGTCCCAGCTACTCGGGAGGCTGAGGCAGGAGAATCGTGTGAACCCAGGAGGCGGAGGTTGCAGTGAGCCAAGATCACACCACTACACTCCAGCCTGGACGACAAAGCAAGACCTTCCATCTCAAAAAACAAAAAAAGAAAATACAAGAAAGGTATGGCGGGCGGATCACCTCAGGTCGGGAGTTTGAGACTAGCCTGACCAACGTGGAGAAACCCCGCCTCTACTAAAAATAAAAAATTAGCCAGGCATGGTGGCACATGCCTGTAATCCCAGCTCTTGGGAGGCTGAGGCAGGAGAATCATTTGAACCCAGGAGGCAGAAGTTGTGGTGAGCTGAGATCGCGCCATTGTACTCCAGCCTGGGCAACAAGAGCGAAACTCTGTCTCAAAAAAAAAAAGAAAAAAGAAAGAAAAAAAAAACAGAAAATACAGGAAATAAACACTTAGAAGTATATCAATTAATTTAAAATTATGTTATTGGAATATTTTTGTGATGATTCTCATTTTCCTCAACCTTTAAAACTTTGTAATTGTTGTGAAATGATTTGTCATTCTAATAATACTTTTGAACCTAATTTTTATTTGTAATTTTGTTTCTTTTTTTTTTTTTAAGAGGGTCCTCAAAGTGGTATATGCTAAGCTTTGGATGCCACAGAATGGGAATCTGCCCCATATCCTCCTTATCTGCCTGGTTTTAGGTGGTTTGGGATGTAAAGCAATATCATGTTTTGAGTCCAAACTGTAGACAATTGGTGTATAATTGGTTTCCATGTAGACATTTTAGATGTCTCTTGACCTCTGTCTTTGTTTATAGAATAACTTGAGTTTCCAGAATTAACCAGGAGCTGAGAACCACTCCCTTCTAATTCACTCATGGAGTTTGATCTTTAATCTTCCCGAGCCTCCTCATTCTAGACTCACCCTGAGCCCAGGCTCCAGGGACAGATTCCTTCTTTTTCCATAGGGTGACCTCTAGAATGGAGACAGTTGAAGAGGAGAGGAAGAGGGTCACATGTGTGCAGAATTCTCATTTGGTGATTCTTTGGAGGGGTGCCTCCTAACTGGTTCAGTTGGTATATCTTGCAGAGAAATCTGACAGAAATAAGAAAGGAGGGGGCATACTATGAACAGTTGCAGAAAATAGGGATATTTAGCCTAGAGAAAAGATACCACTTTTAGAGGCCTCTTGCCACAACAACATTGTATAACAAACTTACTCAGAATTCAGTGTCATAGATGATGGATATATATTTCTTGAGTGTACAGTTGTATAGATCACCTGAGATTCAGCTAGTCTAGGCTGAGCTCAGATGGGCCTGACTCTAAGCTGCGGGTTAGGTCCAGGTCTGTTCCATGTGTCCTTTAATGTTCTTGAACCAGCAGCTACCAGAGGCATGTTCTTCTCATGGTGGGAGGCAGGAGCCCAAGAGACCAAGGCCGACTTTGTATGCGCATCTTTTTCTTTTTCTTTTCTTTTTTTGTGCATATCTAAAATCTCTACTTGCATTATATCTACTAACATTCCACTGGTTAAAGGAAATCGATGGCCAAGCCCAAAGTCAGAGGGTAGGAATGTCACTTCATCCTGCTTTGAAGACTAAGCAAGTCATATGAGCAAAGCACATCTGTGTGGCAGAGAAGATGGGAGGTAGAGGAATGAAGGGAATGGATATTTGATGAACTAATATGCCACAATAGCTATCATATCAAAGAAACAGCAACGGCCGGTGCCGTGTCTCAAGGGCCCTGTAATCCCGCACTTTGGGAGGCCGAGACGGGCGGATCATCCGAGGTCAGGAGATGAGACCATCCTGGCTAACACGGTTGAAACCTCGTCTCTACTGAGAATGAAGAATACAAATGTCTATAGAAAATTTTACGGTGCACTTCTGAGCTTAGAAGGTATTGTGGGCACGCCTGTAGCTCCAGCGTAAGCTACGGGAGGCTGAGGCAGTGAGCTACTGGCGATTATATCTGCCGGAGGTTCGCGAAGACTGGAGGGCAGCCCTGCCACAGAATGAGCTGAGATCCAGCGCCCACTGCTACCTCCCAAGTCACAACTTGTGGCTCCAGTCAGAGCAAGATCTCGCTCAATAAACAAAACCGTCTCAAAAAAAAAAAAAAAAAGAAAAAGAAACAGCAACTTGCCTCCGTCAGTCCTCAACCCACGGAAACCTATCCTCACTCCCCATTGTTAACAAAATCATTCTCGTACTGACTGCCTCATTCCATCTAGAATCTGATTTCTCTTCTTCATTCTTACTACATTACTTGCCTAGATTGCCGCTACAGCCTACTAACTGCTCTCCTTGTCTCTGGTGTCGTCCTTTCCTGATTCATCATCCACAGAGCTGCCAGCTATTATCTGTATCTCATCAGCATCCACATCATCATTATTGATACCTATTTTGCATTATACTTACTGGTTTATGTGCCTGGCTCCTTCATTATACTGAGAGTTTCTGGATGGCAAGAACTGTGTTTTATTTACCTTTGAATCTCCAGCACCTTACACAGGGTCTGACACATAGTACAACTTCAGTAAATTAATATGAAAAGAAAGAATCAAAGAAAGGAGATGGGGTTTCAGTTCAAGTCTGCTTGACCTGAAAACCCATACTGTTTCTACACTATCATAATATATCTTCAGTCACAGATGTGTTGCTGATAAAAATACAGCTCAAACCCTCCCACTGCGACACCAGTGGAAAAGCAGGTTACTAAATCTAGATTAACTAAAGATTTTCTCCTATTATCACAATAATCCTTCCCAATCCTAATTCCTCTAAAATGGAAAGGTCTAGAAGCCATAAAAAATTTTAATGGCCATAAATATATATAAAAAGATGCTCAACTTTACTCTTAGATAAATCCATGTGCCATTTTTTTTTTTAGAGGGACCCTCACTATGTTTCAGAAGCTGGCCTCAAACTCCTGGGTTGAGGGTGATCCTTCTGCCTCAGCTTCCTGCGTAGCTGAGATTATAGGCATGCACCACCACACCTGGCTGCGATATGCCATTTTTTACCTATCAGACTGGCAGAGATCAAAAAGATTTTAATAGTGCACAAGTATACCTTAGAGATGTTGAAGATCCAGTTCCAGACCACCACAATAAGGCAAATATCACATCAAAGCGAGTCACATGAACTTTTGGTTTTCCAGTGCATATAAAAGTTACATTTGCCGGGCGCGGTGGCTCAAGCCTGTAATCCCAGCACTTTGGGAGGCCGAGACGGGCGGATCACGAGGTCAGGAGATCGAGACCATCCTGGCTAACACGGTGAAACCCCGTCTCTACTAAAAAATACAAAAAACTAGCGGGGCGACGTGGCGGCGCCTGTAGTCCCAGCTACCCAGGAGGCTGAGACAGGAGAATGACGTGAACCCGGGAGGCGGAGCTTGCAGTGAGCTGAGATCCGGCCATAGCACTCCAGCCTGGGTGACAGAGCGAGACTCCGTCTCAAAAAAAAAAAAAAAAAAAAAAAGTTACATTTATGCTATGTTGTAGTCTATTAAATGTGCAATAGCGTTATGTCTAAAAAACAATGTACACACCTTAATTTTAAAATATTTCATTGCTAAAAAATGCTAATGATCATCTGAGACTTCAGCAAATCATATTTTTGCTAGTGGAGAGTTTTGCCTCAGTGTTGATGACTGCTGACTGATCACGGTTGTTGCTTAAGGTTGGCGTAGCTGTGGCAATTTCTTAAAATGAGACAACAATGATATTTGCCGCATTGACTCTGTTTTTATGAAAGATTTCTCTGTAGCATGTGATAGCATTTTATTCACAGTAGATATTTGATAGCATTTTACTCACAGTAGAACTTCTTTCAAAATTGTAGTCAGTCCTCTCAAACCCTGCAGCTACTTTATCAGCTAAGTGTATGTAAGATTCTAAGTTCTTTGTTGTCATTTCAGCAATGTTCACAACATCTTCACCAGGAAGTGGATTCTATTTTAAGAAACCACTTTGTTTGCTTATCCATAAAAAGCAACTCCTCATCCAGTCAGGTTTTCTTACGAGATTGCAGCAATTCAATTACATCTTCAGGCTCTACTTATTGTAATTCTCACTATTTTGACCACATTCACAGTTACTTTCTCCACTAAGGCCTTGAAACGCTCAAAGTCACCCATGAGGGCTGGAATTAACTTCTTCCAAATTGTTAATATTGATATTTTGGCCCCCTCCCATGAATCATGACTCTTCTTAATGGAATCTAAAATGATGAATCCTTTCCAGAAGATTTTCAATTTACTTTGCCCAGATCCATCAGAGGAATCACTATCTATAGCAGATATAGCCTTACAAAATGTATTTGTTAAATAATAAGACTTGAAAGTTGAAATTACTCCATGATCCATGGGCTGTAGAATGGATGTTGTGTTAGCAGGCATGAAAACAACATTCATATTCTTGTACATCTCCATCAGAGCGCATGGGTGACCAGGTGCATTGTCAATGTGCAGGAATATTTTGATAGGAATATTTTTCTTTTAGCAGTAGATCTCAACAATGGGCCTAAAATATTATGTAAACCATGCTATAAACAGATGTGCTGTCATCATGGCTTTGTTGTTCCATTTATAGAGCACAGGCAGAATAGATTTAATTCTTAAGGGCCCTAGGATTTTTGGAATGGCAAATGAGCACTGGCTTCAACTTTAAGTCACCAAGTGCATTATGCACCTAACACGGTCAACCTGTCCTTTGAAGCTTTGAGGCATTGACTTCTTCTCTCAAGCTTTGAAAGCCCTGGATGGCACCTTCCAATATAAGGCAGTTTCAACTACATTGAAAATTCATTGTTTAGTGCAGCCACCTTCTTCAATTATCTTAGCTAGATCTTTTGGATAACTTGCAGCTTCTCCATCAGCACTTGCTACTCCACCTTGTAATTTTCTGTTATAGAGATACCTTCTTTCCTTAAACATCATGAGGCAACCTCTGCTAGCTTCAAACTTTTTCTTTTTTTTTCTCTTTTCTTTTGAGACAGAATTTCGCTCTTGTTGCCCACGCTGGAGTGCAGTGGCATAATCTCAGCTTACTGCACCCTTTGCCTCCCGGGTTCAAGCGATTCTCCTGCCTCAGCCTCCCGAGTAGCTGGGATTATAGGCATGCGCCACCACGCCCAGCTAATTTTGTATTTTTAGTAGAGACAGGGTTTCTCCACGTTGGTCAGGCTGGTCTCGAACTCCTGACCTCAGGTGATCCGCCCGCCTTGGTCTTCCAAAGTGCTGGGATTACAGGCGTGAGCCACCGTGCCCGGCTGCTTCAAACTTTTCTTCTGCAGCTTCCTCACATCTCTCAGCCTTCATAGAATTGAAGAGAGTTAGGGCCTTGGTCTGGATTAGGCTTTGGCTTCAGGGAATGTTGTGGCTGATCTTCTATCCAGACCACTAAAACTTTCTGTCAGCAATTAGACTGTTTCATTTCTTATCATTCATGTGTTCACTAGCATAGCGTTTTTTATTTCTTTTAAGAACTTTTCCTTTGCATTCACAACTTGGCTAACTGTTCAGCACGAGAGGCCTGGCTATCAGCCTGTCTCAGCTTTTGACATGCCGTCTGTACTAAGCATAGTCATTTCCAGCTTTTGATTTAAAGTGAGAGATGTGTGGCTCTTCCTTTCACTTGAACATTGAGAGCTCTTTGTAGGGTTATTAATTGGCCTAATTTCTTTCTTTTTTTTTTTTTTTTTTGAGACGGAGTCTCGCTCTGTCGCCCAGGCTGGAGTGCAGTGGCCGGATCTCAGCTCACTGCAAGCTCCGCCTCCCGGGTTTACGCCATTCTCCTGCCTCAGCCTCCGGAGTAGCTGGGACTACAGGCGCCCACCACCTCGCCCGGCTAGCTTTTGTATTTTTTTTTTAGTAGAGACGGGGTTTCACTGTGTTAGCCAGGATGGTCTCGATCTCCTGACCTCGTGATCCGCCCGTCTCGGCCTCCCAAAGTGCTGGGATTACAGGCTTGAGCCACCACGCCCGGCCAATTGGCCTAATTTCAATATGGTTGTGTCTCAGAGAATAGGGAGGCCCAAGGAAAGAGATGGGGAAATAGCCGGTTGGTGGAGCAGTCAGAACACACACAACATTTATTAAGTGTGCCATCTGATATGAGTGTGGTTCATGGCACCCCAGATCAATTACAATAGTAACATCAAAGATCAAGAATTACCAAAATGTGACACAGACACAAAGTGAGCACAGGCTGTTGAAAAAAATGGCACTGATAGGTTTGCTGAACACAGGGTTGCCACAAACCTTCAATTTGTAAAAAACATAATGGCTACAAAGTGCAATAAAACAAAGTATGCCTGTACCAGTGAAAGATGTGGAAAGAAACATTCGCATATATCGCTAATGACAGTGTAAATTGGTTCAACCTCTATGGAGGGCAATTTGGCGGTATCTATCAGCTCTTCCTGTACTGATATGGAAAGGTCTCTGATATATCTTGTGTCGTAAGTGAAAATGCAAGATGTGGAAGCGGAGTGCATTATTACCTTTTGTGTGTGTTGTAGGAAGATAAACAGCTATACATATAAGTTGTTATTGCTTAGGCAAGCCCTGGGAAGATATACAAGAAACTTTAATAGTACTTGCGTTTGGGGAGGGGAATTGAGCTGGAAAACAAGAGTGAAGGAAGATTTATTTGTCCTTATATAATCTTTTGTATCTTTTAAATTTTGTTCCATGTAGAATAGAATTGTTTAGGCCAGGTGCAGTGGCTCATGCCTATAATTTCAGCACTGTGGGAGGCTGAGGCAGGTGGATTGCTTGAAGTCAGGAGTTTGAGACCAGCCTGGCCATGATGGTGAAACTCGGTCTCTACAAAAAAATACAAAAAATTAGCTGGGCATGGTGGCACACACCTGTGATCCCAGCTACTTGGGAGGCTGAGGCACAAGACTTGCTTGAGCCTGGGAGGCAGAGGTTGCAGTGAGCCAAGATCACACCACTGCACTCCAGCCTGGGCAACAGAATGAGACTCCGTCTCAAAAAAAAAAAAAGAAAAAAAAAGAATAGAATTGTTTAGATGCCAAAAACAATATCAGAAGATCAACAACAAACTGGAGAACATATTTACAACATAATATGACAAAGGGCTAATTTCTTTAATCTACAGAGAGTTTATAAATCAGTCTAAAAAATTAACAGAAGAGGGTAAAGGATATTAGAACTCTTTTAGAAAGAAATACAAATGGCCAATAATCATATGAAAAAGATGCCTAACTTATGTATTATTAAAGGAAAGAAAACCCACAGGGAATCCTTTGGAGAAGAATTGAACTCTATTATTAGATGTGTTTAAGTAGAGAATAAATGACCCATTATTAAGGTTGTTGTTAAGGAGTTTCTTTCAATCATCTGATAAAGGAAAGGTTTCCAACATCTGAGGGAACTAATTCCTTCCAATCCTTAGGTCTTTAATTCTTTAT
The DNA here is from genome assembly GCF_001698545.2 of Rhinopithecus bieti. Lineage (NCBI taxonomy): Eukaryota > Metazoa > Chordata > Mammalia > Primates > Cercopithecidae > Rhinopithecus > Rhinopithecus bieti. Next base: position 2,532,124 of record NW_016807423.1, on the reverse strand, counting down.
GGTACCCAGTGGCAGTGTATAGATAAGGCCAGGCAAGCCAGCCTAAGAAAAGGAAGGGAAGGAAAATAATAGAAGTTCACCTAGAAAGCACAAATCTCAGAAATGGAAGGGATCTTGGAGTTCATTTTTCAGACCTCCCTGCTAATACATTTCCTCTTGGGACACAGTCCCAGATCTGCCACTTAACACCACTGAGCAAGTTTATTGGTATATTATTCATTCATTCACTAAATATTTACTGAGTTCCTTCTATGTGTGAGGCACAGTCCCTGTCCTCATGGAAACAGGCATTAATCAAATGTAAAATTGCAACTGTAGCAGGCACTATGAAGAAGAATTATGCAGTGCTATGACAGCCCGAGTATGATATGACCCAGACAAAAAATTTAGGAAAGTTGAACTGATTAGGATGAATAGGCATTTAGGCAACAGAGAGGAAGAACACTAGGCAGAGGCAATCACAGGTGCAAAGGCCCTACCAGGAGGGATCACGACAAGCACTAGGTTGGAAAAGACTGAAAATAGTATGAAAGTATGGTACAAGGTGAGGTTGCAGAGTCTGACATTAAGGGGTTCTTACTCTAAGAACTATGGGAATCCCTTAAAGGGTTTGAACGGGATGAAGGAGTAAAGGACACACATCCTGATCAGATTCAGATTTTGAAACTATGACTCTGGCTGCAGAGTAGAGAATGGATTGCAGGGAGACAAGAGCAGATGTGCAGAGGTGAGTAAGGAGGCAGATAAAGTAGACAGGAGATCATGGGTGCTTAGACGAGCATGTAGAGCAATGCGGACATATGTGAGAGATGTTTAGGAAGTAAAATTGGTAAGACTTGATGATGGATTCCATCTCGAGAGTGACAAAGAGGAAGGAAATATGTCAATAATGCTTCCTAAGATTTTGGCATGTGCAATGGAATAGATGAGGCAGAAAACAATGGAAGAGAACTAAGTTTGGAAGGGAATCACAGTTCAGTTGAGAACATGCCAGCTATGAGATGCTTTTGAGAGCACACATCAGTCAGTTGGCAACATTTATTTATGGAGTGTCTGCTAAGTAGCTAGTAGTGGAATATGCAGGTTTACTTATTTGTAAAAAAGAAAAATAAAAAGGATACACACAATTCCCCCTTCTTTGAGACCCTTGCTGTTCCACTATTCTATTGTCTTCTCACTTCTATCACTGTCTGTTCTCTGACAGTCTCCACTCCTCATTTGTTGGATGGAATGATCTGATCCCTCACATGTATAGTTTCTTGGCCTGTTAATTTCTACAGACCTTTACCACCACTCCATTTCACTGTCCAGTCCCATGGCCATACTGTGAGCCTCATTACTAAGAACTTATCAACCTTAAACTTCTTGCTTTCTAACTGGACCCTCCTGTCCTTTTGGCTCGCTCATTTCCCTCCCGTCCTCTTCCTGCATCCTCCTCATTTACTTTCCTATTTCTTCCCTTCCTATTATTTCCAAAGCTTTCTGGAAGGATTTCCTCTCTACTGTGGCCTGACACATAGGAGACATTCAATGAATACTTGAGAGGTGACCTTCTCCTCTTCTTTGTCTCCCATTCATTCCCAACCCACTGGACTTCAGCATTGACCTCCACCTCCACCAAGGCTGAGGCGGGGGATCACTTGAGCTCAGGCATTCGAGGCTGCAGTGAGCAGTGACCGTGCTGCTGCACTCCATCCTGTGTGACAGAGTGAGACCCTATCTCAAAAAAAAGATAAAATTCACCATTTTAATCATTTTGAACTGTACAAGTCATTGATTGAGTGCAGTGGCTCACGCCTGTAATCCTAGCACTTTGGGAGTCCAAGGCTGGTGAATCACCTGAGGTTAGGAGTTCGAGACCAGCCCAGCCAACATGGCAAAACCCTGTCTCTACTAAAAATACAAAAATTAGCTGGGCGAGGTGTTGGGTGCCTATAATCCCAGCTACTCAGGAGGCTGAAGCAGGAGAATCGCTTGAACCTGGGAGGCGGAGGTTGCAGTGAGCCAAGATCGTGCCACTGCACTCCCAGCCTGGGCAACAGAGCGATACTCCATCTCAAAATTAAATAAAATAAAGTGTACAAGTCAGTGGTTTTTAGTATAATCAGAATGTCATTCAACTATCACCATCCTCTAACTCTGGAACATTTTCATCATGCTCTAAAGAATCCCTGTACTGGCCACGCACCGTGGCTCATGCCTGTAATCCCAGCACTTCGGGAGGCCAAGGTGGGCGGATCACCTGAGGTCAGGAATTCGAGACCAGCCTGGCTAACGTGGTGAAACCTGTTTTTACTAAAAATATAAAAAATTAGCCGGGCTTGGTGGCACACGCCTGTAATCCCAGCTTCTTGGGAGCCTGAGGTAGGAGAATCACTTGAACCCGGGAGGCAGAGGCTGTGGTGAGCTGAGATTGCACCATTGCACTCCAGCTTGGGCAACAAGAATGAAACTCTGTCTCAAAAAACAAAAACAAAAACAAGAAGCCCTGTACTTCTGAATTCTCCCTCTTCTCCATCTCCTGGCAACCACTAATCTGCTTACCATCTCTGTGATTTTACCTATTCTAGACATTGCACATAAATAAAATCATAAAATATGTGACCTTTTGTGTCTAGCTTGTTTCCCTTAATATAATGTTTTCAAGTTTTACCACTATTGTAGCATGTTTCAGTACTTCATTCCTTTTTATGGCTTAATAATATTCCATTGTATGGATATACCATATTTTGTTTAGCCATTCATTAGTTGATGGAATTGATCTCATTTCCACATTTTGGCTATTATAATAATGTTGCTATGCACATTGCTGTACAAGTTTTTGTGTCGACATATGTTTTCAATTCTCTTGGGTATGTATCTAGGAGTGGAATTGCTGGGTCACGTGATAACTGTATGTTTAACGTTTTGAGGAACTGCCAAACTCCTTTCCATAGCCACTGCACCATTTACACCATTCCCATCAGCCCTCCATGAGGGGTCCAGTTTTCCCACATCCTGGGTGCCACTTATTTTCTGGTTTGGTTTTGTTGTTGTGTTTTGTTTGGGCTTTTAAAAACCAGCCATCCTAGTGGGTGTGAAGCAGTATCTCACTGTGGTTTTGATTTGCATTTCCCTAGTGACTGATGATACTGAGTATCTTTTCATTTTGGGGCCGTCTGTGTATCTTCTTTGAATGTAGAGTCTTTTTGAAAGGCAGTCTCATCAGATTGCTTCAGTACTGAACATTTTGCATTGTTCCCAATTGCCTACAGGATAAAATAAACATTTCTGAGTGTGCCACACAAGGCCCTTCAGGATCTGGCCTCAGCCTTCCGGTCCAACAGCTTCTGTCACTCTCCTTCCCACACTTTCTGTTTCAGCTGTGTTGAACTGAGGAGAGGTGGGGATATTTTGCTTTTGTTTCCTTTTTGTGTCAAACTAGTCTGCAACAATAGAGGATGTCAACCGAAGTTAAGGAACGGAGTGAGCTGGCCAGAGCAGGGTGATGAGATGGTGCACATGCCTGCAGTTCCCTGCTGTCTTGCCTTTCTCCCTCTGATCCTTCTTGCCTTTTACTTCTCGGCAGCACTCACTTCGCCCTAACTAGACCACGTAAGTCCTGGACAGGACGATATTCATGTCTCTAGACCATACTGGAAGGTTCTGGCTTTGAAGTTTTCCTGGGCTGTGAGGTATGTGTTTCCCCACATCCTCTGCTTTCCTGGGACTACAGTAGGCAGGGCAGGAGGAGGCAGGTGGGCAGAGGAATAGCAGCCGTTTGTTCTGGAGGCCCCTTCCCTCTCCCGTCTTGACTGCAAAGGGCTGGAAAGTCAGTTTCTATTGTGATTAAGTTATAATTTAAGGCAGTGAACATGTGCTCTGCTGGCGGCTATAAAGATTCAAATCATAAAGTTTTACAGTGGAACGGTTTCTGTAAAAGCATCGTTAGGAAGTGGGAACCATGCCTTTAATTCTTATGACATATGGGACTGCCTGGTTTGTTTTGGTTTCAGTGGAGTTTAGTAGGGTGATGGTCTGACTAATTAAAGTCAGACCTTCCTCTACATAATGCTGTGCCCATCACAGGACAGTGTAGAGAGGTGGAACTTTTCTCCCCATCTCAGCTCATCAGGGATGGGGAGCCTCAGAAACCAGGAGTAACCCTTTGAAAACTAAATATTTTAAAATCTCTTCCAACTTACTAGGCTTCATTTCTTGGGGAGTCTATGTGTTCCTCTGTTCCTTTCTGGCCAGGGGCAGACCTCAACAATGAACCAGCCTGATGGAAGATAATTTCCTTCAGAGGGGTCAGCTGAGAAGATAATCGGGCCCTGTAACTAGGTCAATGGTAGAAACAGAGAGAATAATAATATCGTAGCTATCTCAACCGACTTCCACTTAACTTACATGCCCGGTTAACCGACACTCTCTATATCCTGTATATAACATTCTAACTGATGCCCACGACATACTATCGGCTGATGGTTTTGCTAGTATACCATCTTGGCCACTTACTGTCATTCCCATGCGTTGTCTTGTGTGCTTACCAGAACTCAGCTGTACTTGTTTCTAAGCCTCTTTATACCCGTGCTAGTTATTTTATTTTTTTTTTTTTTGAGGCGGAGTCTTGCTCTGTCACCCGGGCTGGAGTGCAGTGGCCGGATCTCAGCTCACTGCAAGCTCCGCCTCCCGGGTTTACGCCATTCTCCTGCCTCAGCCTCCCGAGTAGTTGGGACTACAGGCGCCCGCCACCTCGCCCGGCTAGTTTTGTATTTTAGTAGAGACGGGGTTTCACCGTGTTAGCCAGGATGGTCTCGATCTCCTGACCTTGTGATCCGCCCGTCTCGGCCTCCCAAAGTGCTGGGATTACAGGCTTGAGCCACCGCGCCCGGCCTACCCGTGCTAGTTATTATTGCAATTACCTAATTTCATTAAGTACAGTCAGCCCTCTGTATTCACAGGTTCCTCATCCACAGATTCTACCAACCACGGATCAAAAATATTCAAGAAAAAAACACAATAAAAAAATAATAGGCCAGGTGCGGTAGCTCACGCCTATAATTCCAGCACTTTGGGAGGCTGAGGCGGGTGGATCACCTGAGGTCAGGAGTTCAAGACCAGCCTGGCCAACATGGTGAAACCCCGTCTCTACTAAAAATACAAAAATTAGCTGGGCCTAGTGGTGTGTGCCTGTAATCCCAGCTACCTGGGAGGCTGAGGCAGGAGAATCGCTTGAACCCAGGAGGCGGAGGTTGCAGTGAGCCGAGATCACACCATTGCATTCCAGCCTGGGTGACAGAGCGAGACTCCGTCTCCAAAATAATAATAATAATAATAACAATAATACTAGGCATGGCTCACACCTGTAATACCAACACTTTGGGAGGCCAAGGAGGGAGAATCGCTTGAGGCCAGGAATTCAAGACCCTGTGTAGCATGGGCTACACAGCAAGACCCTGTCTCTACAGAAAATTTAAAACTTAGCTGTGTGTGGTGGCATCCACCTAAAGTCCCAGCTACTTGGGAAGCTGAGGCAGGAATGTCACTTAAGCCCAGGAGTTCCAGGCTGCAGTGAGCTATGATCACACCATTGCACTCCAGCCGGGGTGACAAGGTGAGACCCTGTCTCCAAAAAAATAAAAAAAACAACACAACAATAAAAAAAATACAAATAAAAAATAAATGTAAGAACTATTTGTATAGCATTTGCATTATATTAGGTGTTATAAGTATCTAGAGATTATTTAAAATGTACGAAAGGATATGTGAAGGTCATATGAAAATACTATGCCATCTTATATAAGGGAATTGAGCATCCAAGTGTTTTGGTATCTGGAGGGGGTCCTAGAACTAATCCACCGTGGATACGAAGGGACAACTGTATTTTGTAAACCCAATGATGTAAAATTGGATATTTTATTTTTTCTATGAAAGCTAAGTTGAAAACTATGGTGAATCTCTAAAATAATTGCTGTTGAAAGATATGTGGGTAAGACTGAGGGAAAAAAATCACTACAGTCTAGGAATCTGCACTCTAATTGCTTTAATTTCTTGTTCCACTAAAAACTAAAATTGTAGACAATGTGTTATGGGTGTGATTTATGCAGGAAAGATCTGAAAAGCCAGTCAGCAGACACATACCTTTGGCCCTACATCAAAAACTTCGAGAATGAATCTATATTTATATTTTTTTAAGTTAAAATAAAATGTTCAAGGTAAGTATATATCTCTGTTTAATGATATACAGGACTTTTCAGATTAATCATCCAATGCATTGAATAAGAGGGTTTCTCTGTAATAGGATTTATCATCTATTGGGTGCCATTATTGAGTGTATTAATGTCTACAGAGGCTGAGCGCAGTGGCTCACACCTGTAATCCCAGCACTTTGGGAGGTCGAGGTAGGTGGAACATGAGGTCAAGAGATCAAGACGAGGCTGGCCAACATGGTGAAACCCCGTCTCTATTAAAAATACAAAAATTGGCCGGGCGCGGTGGCTCAAGCCTGTAATCCCAGCACTTTGGGAGGCTGAGGCGGGTGGATCACGAGGTCAGGAGATCGAGACCATCCTGGCTAACACGGTGAAACCCCGTCTCTACTAAAAATACAAAAAAAACTAGCCAGGCGTGGCGGCGGCGCCTGTAGTCCCAGCTACTCGGAGGCTGAGGCGGGAGAATGGCGGGAACCCGGGAGGCGGAGCTTGCAGTGAGCTGAGATCGCGCCACTACACTCCACCCTGGGCCACAGAGCGAGACTCCGTCTCAAAAACAAACAAACAAACAAACAAAAAAAATACAAAAATTGGCTGGGTGTGGTGGCACGCACCTGTAGTCCCGGCTACTCGGGAGGCTGAGGCAGGAGAATCACTCGAACCCCGGAGGCAGAGGTTGCAGTGAGCTAAGATCACACCACTGCACTCCAGCCTGGCGACAGAGCGAGACTGCATCTCAAAAAAAAGAGAAAAAGAAAAAAAGAAAATCAGTTGCAGAAGAATACATGCAGTATGATATACATGCTTATAAAGTTCCAAAACAAGCAAAACTAAGCAATATATTGCTTAAGAACATATATATATTTGGTAAGCTATAAAGAAAATAGGGACCTGAGGGGAAGAAAATCTGAGATGCTAGTTCTGTGGGTGGGATGGGGAAGTATGGACTTGGGGTCCAGAAGGAGCACATCAGAGATGCCAACTGTGAGTAGTCATGTTCTCTTTCTTGAGATGGTGGTTCACAAATGTTCATTTTATTGGGCTTCATAACTTTCACATAACTCATACATAATGTTTAATAAAAGTTTAATGCCTTGAAGAAGGAAAAGAAAATAGAAAAGTATGGAGATTAAAGTCAAAGATCTTGACTTGAAGAAATTTAGAGTTAGAAAATCCAGAAAGCCAAACCTCCAGAAACAATGAGCTTAGCTGGGTACTTGTACCGGGATCCATGCCCTGACTGCTGTTTCTACCCCGTCCTTAGGAGAAGATCTCCAGGCTTCCCAGGCCCTCTTTCTCTCACAGTGTGTGGTCTGTGGCCCTAGAAACATTGCAAAGACTGTTATTGGGACCTTGTAGTTAGGGCAGCAAATGCTACAGGGAGGAAGCTCGAGAGCACCTAGGGAAGGCAGATGTTAGAGTCACTGGGCTGTGGACTTGGAACCATCAGGTTAGAGATAGCCTTGGGCTTCAGGGTTCTGTCACAGCCTTGAGGCAAGCTCTGTGTGTGTATGGGATTTTTGTGAGCAGGCTTGTGTTTTCAGGGTGGATAGACTAATCAAACTTTATGAAAAAGTTTGCTCTGGCCTTGGCAGAAATAGCAGATGGCCTGAGCTGCATCTTTGACCCAGAGTCCTAACGCTGGTCCAGAAGCAAGCAGGGAAAGTGTAAGCAAAGAGCCCATCAGTTATGTGTTTTGGCCAAATTGGTTGGTTCAGCTACCAAGCAGGCAACCTAATTCCTCGGGAAGCACAGCTCATTAGGAAGGGAACAAAATAGTTCTTATTAAAAATAAGAAGAGGAATAGAAAGAAATTGAATTACATTTTCTAAAGCTGCTCAAAGAGTAGGCTAAGTGTTTCCTAACATATGCATATGAAGTTCATTCACTGACTTAAAAAATTCTTTTATTCAGTAAATACTTACTAGCAGTCCACTATGCACCAGTCTTAATCCTACACTTTGAGAATGCATTGGTGAATAAACGAACATGGTCCCTTCCCTTGTAAGGCTTGTGGTCGAGTGGGGAAAAGAAGTAAACAAATAATTATTTGTTGTTACAAATGCGGATGAGTGCTGTGAAATAAATCGCACAACTATCTAGAATAATAAGGTGATTTATCAAGAGTGGCCTCTGATGAAATGCGTTTAAATTAAGATCTGCAGTTAAGGCCTGCAATGAGCAAGGAGGACAGTTCAAAAAGAAGGAACAAGTATTTTAATGGTCCTGAGGCAGGAAAATGCTTGTTTGCATTTGAAGAGTGAGAAAGAACCAATCAGCTATTGCTACATAACAAGCAACCACACCCTTTGCATACAATAGCACTTATTTCTCATGCATCTGTAGGTGGTCTGATCTAAGCTCAGCTTGGCCAGGAATCTCTGCTCCTTGTATTAGGTCTGATCCAAAGATGTTCATTCTGCAGCTTAGGCTGAAAAGACAGCAGCTACCTGGTGAGAGCTCTTCTCTCCGGGAGGACCAAGCATACAAGTACTTGCTTAGGTCACATCTGCTAATGTGCCATTAGCCAAAACAATCACAAAACTGAGTCAAAAGTCAGAAGCAGGTAAAATTCGCCATGGAGGTAGTTGGGAAGTAAATGTTTTTGAACAATAATCTAATCTACAACAGTGCATCTCTTTGTAAATATTCACATCCCTCTCACCTGCAAAATACGTTCACCCACAATCCCAAGACTCCCCCAGTTTGTATTTTATTCATTTATTGAGACAGAGTCTCACTCTGTCACCCAGGCTGGAGTACAATGGCACAATCTTGGCTCACTGCAGCCTCCGCCTCCTGGGTTCAAGCAATTCTCCCGTCTCAGCCTCCCAAGTAGCCGGAATTACAAGGTATGCACCACCACACCCAACTAATTTTTATATTTTTAGTAGAGACAGGGTTTCACCATGTTAGCCAGGCTGGTCTCAAACTCCTGACCTCAAGTGATCTCCCCGCCTCAGCCTCCCAAAGTGCTGGGATTATAGGTGTGAGCCACTGTGCCCAGCCTCCCCCAATTTTCACTCAAATTGTGGTACTTGGCTTAAGATCCAGGATCTTATCATCTGTATATCAGGCCTAAATATGGTTTCTCTTGATCTGAAGACCTAAGAACTTAAAAAAATAAATCATTGCAACTCCCCATCCCCCATCCCATTCAACATACAGTGGTAGAATACAGGATAGTAACAATACATTATTCCATTTAAAAAAAAAAAAAGGAAAGAACTGCTGGGCGTGATGGCTCCTGCCTGTAATGCCAGCACTTTGGGAAGCCGAGGCCGGTGGATCACCTGAGGTCAGGAGCTCAAGACCAGCCTGGCCAACATGGTGAAACCCCGTCTCTACTAAAAATACAAAAATTAGCTGGGCATGGTGGCACATGCCTGTAGTCCTAGCTACTAAGAAGGCTGAGGCAAGAGAATCGCTTGAACCTGAGAGGCGGAGGTTGCAGTAAGCTGAGATCGTGCCACTGGACTCCAGCCTGGGCAACAGAGCGAGACTCTGTCTCAAAAAACAAACAACAAAAAAAAGGAAGAACTAGAAGCACATAGAAATCACCAGTCCTGACCAGGCACCGTGGTACATGCTTATGATCCTGGTGCTTTGCAAGGCTGAGGCAAAAGAATTGCTTGAGTGCAGAGGTTTGAGAACAGCCTGAGCAACACAGCAGGATCCCATCTCTACAAAACATTTTTTAAAAAATTAGCTGGGCATGTTGATGCATGCCTGTAGTTCTAGCTATGAGGGAGGCTGAGGCAGGAGGATCATATGAGCCCAGGAGTTTGAGACTGCAGTGAGCTATAATCATACCACTGCACTCCAGCCTGGGTGACAGAGTGAGACTCTGTCTCTAAAAAAGAGAGAGAGAGAAATGAAATCAGAAATCGCCAGTCCATAGCAGTTCTGAAATTCTACTGGGCAAATGTGGACAGGTCCCACAGTCCTAGGGGTTGAGAATGCTCTCCGATTAGGCTCTGATTCTGGATCTCCCATCCATTGTTCTCCATAGCTCTTGGTCCAGTCCTCTGGAAGACCTTCCTTTTCCATCATCCTTGGACATCACCCATGGACACTTCTGAAAAAGATATTAAATAATTTTTGTGGCTGAGCTGCTTTTTTCAGCCTACTGCCTACATGTAGAAATTGGGGGCCCCAGAAATCTTTTTACTTCTTGAATAGTCTCTGTCTCTCTCAGTTGGAGCTGGCAATCTTTTGCCAATACAGCCTTTCACAAACTTTGTGTTTGTTTTTTTTTGTTTGTTTGTTTTTTTGTTTTTGAGACAGAGTCTCGCTGTGTCGCCCAGGCTGGAGTGCAGTGGCTCGATCTCGGCTCACTGCAACCTCCGCCTCCTGGGTTCACGCCATTCTCCTGCCTCAGCCTCCCGAGTAGCTGGGACTACAGGTGCCTGCCACCACGCCGGGCTAATTTTTTATATTTTTAGTAGAGACGGGGTTTCACGGTGTTAGCCGGGATGGTCTCGATCTCCTGACCTCGTGATCTGCCCACCTCGGCCTCCCAAAGTGCTGGGATTACAGGTGTGAGCCACCGCGCCCAACCAACTTTGTGGATTTTTATGTGTTTCATACTCATCAACTCTATGTACCACAAGCCACATCCACAATTTTTACAAGACAGAATCTACTCAGACTTAAGTACTGGGAATGTCAGGCTGCTGTAGAACCTTGCTCTTAAGTTTTCTAGAAGCTTCATTTTCAGCTGCAAGAGGCTATTAGATGCCATCTGATTTCCTTCAAAGCTTAATACTCTTGATTTTGACTTCACTCTGAAACAATATCATTCTTGCAGCACTCTCTGAATTAGGTCTTTAGCCCCAGGATGGATCTTAATTTGAAAATCTCTTACTAGAGAGATTGGAGATGAGAAAGTTTTATTTTTCATCCCCACAGGTTCTGGGTTCTCTATATTCCCACTGAATCCTGCTTGCACACTAGCCAGTTCTTTTCTGAGTTTATCGCTTTCTTGTTAGTGCCTCATCAAATACAGCTAAAAGCAGCCAGCTCATGCTTGCAATATTTTGCCTTAAGATCCCCTCCTTCAACTTCGCTAGTTTATAAGATACATTTCCTGCCTTCCAGATTATTGTAGTTTAGTCACATGTTTACCACTAAATAATACAAGTTGCTATTATTCCCGGCTTTTAGATCAGCTTCCTTGCTGCCCACTTGCCTAGTCCCAAAGCCAATGTCACATATCTTTGTGTTTTGTTGTTCTAGTTATAACAGCAACTTGCTATTTAAAATGACTGCAAAGGCAGGGCACAGTGGCTCACGTCAACTCCCAGCACTTTGGGAGGCCAAAGCAAGTGGATCACTTGAGTCCAGGAGTTCGAGACCAGCCTGGCCAACATGGCGAAATGCCATCTGTACTAATAATACAAAAAAAATTAGCTGGTGTGATGGCACATACCTGTAGTCCCAGCTACTTGGGGGGCTGAGGTGGGAGGATCGCTTGAGCCCAGGAAGTGAAGGCTGCAGTGAGCCCTCATCATGCCACTGCACTCCAGCCTGGGCAACAAAATGACCCTGTCTCAAAAATTAATTAATTAATTAAGTGACTGCAAAATATGAAATCAAAATGAGTGGTGTAAAAGAGAGTAAATAAAAGGGCACAGACCCGAGCCTTGGATAACTCTAACATTTAAAGATGTCGTAGAGGAAAAGAAGAAAGGAGTCTGAGAAGGAAGGGACGATAGAGTTCGTAAAACCAAGGAGGAAAAGGGAGTGTTTTAAAAGTGAAAATGGGCCGGGCGCAGTGGCTCACGCCTGTAATCCCAGCACTTTGGGATCACTTGAGGTCAGGAGTTCAAGAACCAACCCAGTCAACATGGTGAAACCCCGTCTCTATTAAAAATACAAAAATTAGCTTGGCATGGTGGGATGCATCTGTAGTCCCTGCTGCTTGGGAGGCTAAGGCAGAAAAATTGCTGGAACATGGGAAGCAGAGTTTGCAGTGAGCTGAGGTTGTAACACTGCACTCCAGTCTGGTCAACAGAGTGAGACTCTGTCTCAAAAAGTAAAATAAAATGAAATAAAATACAATACAATAAAATAGAAAATGATGAGAAGATGATGAGCTATGTCAAATGTTCCTGGGAGATCAAGGACAGAGACACGTGTGTCTTCAGGATTTGTCAATATGGAGGGCAATAGGTAACTTTGAGAACAGTTTAGTGGAATGACAGGGCAAATTCAAGTTGACATGAATTGGAGAGCCAATGGGGGTGAGAAAAGGTATGCAGCAGATGTAGACAACACCTTGGAGGTGTCTGGAGTAAAGAAGAATGGAAGACTGGGCATGGTGGCACACGCCTATAATCCCAGCACTTTGAGAGGCCAAGGTGGGAGGATTGCATGAACCCAGGAATTCCAGACCAGCTTGGGAAACATAGTGAGACTCCATCTCTGCAAAAGAATTTTAAAAATTAGCTGGGCTTGATGACATGCACCTGTAGTCCCAGCTACTTGGGAGGCTGAGGCAGGGGGAATCACTGAGCTCAGGAATTCGAGGCTGCAGTGAGCTGTGGTCGTGCTGCTGCACTCCATCCTGGACTGGCCATCATCCTCAGCAAACTAACACAAGAACAGAAGACCAAACACCGCATATTCTTACGCATAACGGAGAGCTGAACAATGAGAACACATGGACCCAGAGAAGGGAGCAACACGCACACAGGGCCTGTTGGGGGCTGGGGGTTGAGCTGGGGTACTTAGGGGACGGATCAATAGGAGCAGAAACCACCATGGCACACGTATACCTATGGAAAAAACCTGCATGTTCTGCACATGTATCCCTTTTTTTAAAATTTGTTTTTCTTTAGAAGAAATAAAGGGGGAAAAAAAGAAGAGCAGAAAAATATGATGGGAAGTGGAGAGGATGTGGAATCAAGAGAGGGAACTTTTTTGTTCTTGAGAGAAGATACCAGTGCATGTGTGTGTGTGCTGATGGAAGTGATCCAGGCAAAGAAAAAGACCGACAGTCAAGAAACAGAGATGATGAAGCAGTTTTAAAAGACAAGAAGGGATGGAATCCAGACCACGTGTGAGGGATTAGACTTCATTTGTAAGAAGGTCATTCTCTCAGTTGTAACAGAAGAGAACAAGGAGCAGATGAGGTTAATTCAGAGATAAGAAGCCAAAACAATGAGCACCCGCTTTTCCTGGGCGCCTGCTCTGTGTCAGGCGTTGCGCCACAAGTTCTGCACGCGGTACTTGGGCCCCTTGACTATGGTTTTATTTCATTCCCATTTTACAGACAAGAGAAGAGAAGCTTAAAAGGTTAATTTTCCTAACGTTTCTCAACTTACAGGTAGCAGAACTGGGATTTAAGCCCCATGCATGTGATCCTGAACCCACATTTGATTTCTATTCCAAACGGATTCATTTTTCCATAGAGAAATGATGTTCAAAAAATCAGACAGAACTAAGAATACACGGCCTGCAGACCAGACCCGGTCTAGTCTGGATCCCCGGGCTCCCTTCTCAGGGGAGCAGGAGGGGTGGGGGGCAATTGCTGTGGTGAAGACATTTGAAGGAAGTGGGGAGAGAATTCTGATACTAACGCCAGTCTGTTCGCCTTTTAGATACTGCATAATTTTCAAAGAATTTTTGTGTTCCTTCTCTCAGTGAGCAATGAATAGCTTCAGTGGAGCTAGAAATCTTTCTGTAGGAAGACAGGAGCTATGCTCTGGTTGTCATGAGGCATTTGAGTTCTAGGGGATCTGAAATAGGATTCTTCACATTTATCCTTGGCATAGTCTAGGGTCATTCAGTAATTTTTTTTTTTTTTTAAGACAGAGTCTCATTCTGTCACCCATGCTGGAGTGCAGTGGTGCAATCTTAGCTCACTGAAACCTCTGCCTCTCAGATTCCAGCGATTCTCCTGCCTCAGCCTCCTGAGTAGCTGGGATTACAGGCATGCACCACCACACCTGGCTAATTTTTGTATTTTTAGTAGAGATGGGATTTCACCATGTTGGCCAGGATGGTCTCAAACTCCTGACCTCAAGTGATCTGCCTGCTTGGGCCTTCCAAAGTGCTGGGATTGTAAGAGTGAGCCACCACACCCCGCCTTTTGTGTGTGTGTGTGTCCAGATGGGATATTGCTCTGTAGCCCAGGCTGGAGCGTAGTGGCAAGATCATGGCTTACTGCAGCCTCAAACTGTGGGATTCAAGCAATCCTCCTGCCTCAGCCTCCGGAATAGCTAGAACTACAGGTGCACGCCATCACGCCTGGCTACTTTTTCTATGTTTTGTAGAGAGACAGGGTCTTGCTTTGTTGCCCAGGCTGGTCTCAAACTCCTGGGTTCAAGCCATCCTCCCGACTTAGCCTCCCAAAGCACCGGGATTACAGGCATGAACTACCACACCCAGCCCAAGCATAGTATTAATACACACCTTTCATAAGGATGAGTTCCATCTCTTTGCAGCCAGTTAGCCCTGTTCTACCCTGATCGATGTCAGAAGCCCAGCTTTCCCATCAGAAGGGAAACCAAATGAAAATACGTGGGAGAAATATGTCCAGGCTCACAGTACTATTTTAGAAAGCATCTCAACAATGGAGTCAGGAAAGGGAGAAGTGCCATGCCCATATCAGAAAATATACTCATCATACTAACACGTACAGTGCTTTGTGCTCATTCATTTCGCAGATACTGAGCTAGTACCGGGTTCCAGGCCCGGAGCTGGCTAAAGGGGTATGGAGGTAAATGAGGCTCTTCTCCAGACCTTGAAGAACTCCTGAGCTAGTGTGGGCTAGCAGGTTACCCTGAAGAGGCGTTCAATGAAGATATGTCTGAGGAGCTGTGAGAACATAGCAGTGGCAGGCTAGATAAGGGGTCAGATCAGAGAGGGCCAAAGAGTATAAGCAGTGGTGCAACTTGATCTGATTTATGATTTGTAGTTTGCTTTTGCATACTTTATTATTTTGTTTAAATCAGATGTTCATAGCCTTCCCTCTTATGCTCTTTTCTGCCTTGAGCCTTCCAAAACCTATCAGAATGCAGCTTGTCAGATGTGTGAGAAACCCCTGAAGCTGTGAGCCCCGTTTCCAGGAGTCTGGGCCCACTGCTAGCCTTGGCCCTCCTAAGACCCGTACCCTTGCTTTTCCTAGGCAAGCGGTAAAATGTCTCCAAAATCTGGGGACAACTGTTTCCCAGCCTTGGGCTGGTTCTGCTTCCTTCCTTGTTCTTCACAAGCTGTAGAGCCTCCTGAGGTGGGGTCGAAGCATCTCATTTTCAGGGTTTATTACTCAAGGTAGGCTAATGACTACATCCAACAAATCCTTTTTAGAAGGCAGTCACATAGCAGTGCCTTTGGAATTCAGGTTGAGCCGTCCCCTAGGGTTCAGGATCCCCCTGCTAGATGCTCTAACTGGCATAGGAGAAAAGAAAGAGCATGAAGGGTCAAGTAGGAGATTTGTATTGGCTCAGGGGAAATGGCTTACGTCACCTCCACCTACGATCCAGTGAGGGGAATTCCTATCTAACTGCGAGGGAGGCTGGGAATGCAATCGAGCTGTGTGCCCAGGAAGAAGAGGAAACGGGTTTCAGTGAGCACACAGTACACTCTGCTGCACAGCGGGTAGAACTCACAAAGACAGTAGACTGCTGAGCACCAGCAAGTACGAAGGCAACAGCCACAGGATCCCCCTGTGCCCGTGTCTGGAGACACAGCCTGTATTTAGGGCTGTAGGTGGGAGGACTGGCAGAGGCCACTCCATGGACGAAAGGAGCCTGGGCACCAGGGGCTGAGTAAGAACTGTTTTGAACAGAATGGGAGCTGACTCACATCTGGAGGAGAGTTCTCGGGTGGGTCCCTCAGTATTGCTGTAAATGGGTCAATCTGATTGTCTCTCTTCAACCTTTTTCATCCATCGTAAGCACGAATGCCCTAAGCCATTGACTGTAATTAATGAATTTCTCTCCTGCGCATCTGGAATGTACAGTCTAGATGTACAAGTTGTACTGTCCTTGGGAGAACTAAGAAAATAGTTGCTCTGATGGCCGGGCACGGTGGCTCATGCCTGTAATCCCAGCACTTTAGGAGGCCGAGGCAGATGGATCACAAGGTCAGGAGATGGAGACCATCCTGGCTAACATGATGAAACCCCATCTCTACTAAAAATACAAAAAATTAGCTGCGCATGGTGGCACGCACCTGTAGTCCCAGCTACTTGGGAGGCTGAGGCAGGAGAATCACTTGAACCTGGGAGGCGGAGCTTGCAGTGAGCTGAGATGGTGCCACTGCACTCCAGCCTGGGCAACAGATCGAGACTCCGTCTCAAAAAAAAAAAAAAAAGAAAGAAAATAGTTGCTCAGGTAATTCTTCTGTCTTTGTGGCTCAGTTGAGGAACCCTGGCTGAGAAACCCCTGCCTGAAGAGATACAAACAGCATTTCATATTTGAGGCAAATGCTCTAGACTATTCTCTCCCTCCCCCCAATCTCTGTGCCCTGAAAGGAAACAAAGTGATGTCGTGAGAAATTCCTTTCTAATAACAAAAACAAATGGGAGGTCTCCTGGGATTGTTCCTATGGAGAGACAGTGGTCGTTTAAGAATGAGAAAATGGTGACTCCTGCTCAGGGTTCTGGTTAAGTAGCAGGTAGAATTTTTCCAACATCATTTTGAATCAAGAGAGGCACCGAAATCACTTTAGTAAAATCTTCGAGTGGGAAAAATGTCAAGAAAACAAAATCCAACTAAGGTCGTTTTTCCCCAGGAAAGGCATTAGTCAGGCAGCCGCTGGAGCCAGCTACCTCTCAAGAGCCTGTTTTTCAGTGTCACTGCGGTGACTCTCCATGCTCTGGGTTTTAATTCTAGCCTCTAATCTCAGTCGCTTCTGTGATAAATTAATTGTAATAGAGGCCCCAGTTACGAGGTCTGCACCGTTTGCTTGTAATATGAGCGACAGGTTTAGGGCCTGCTTTATTTAAGATGCTGGGGTAATTACATGGGAGTTAGCATATGCAGGCAGAGATATGATTCATTCTTCCAGCCACAAGCATGACACAGCTGTTTGCGGGATAAAATAGGGGAACCGTGTTGTTACAAAATGTTCCCCTTATTATACCTCATTAAAAACAAGGCTGTGATAAGTCAGGACTGGCAATGAAGAAAATCTATTGCCCCTCTGTAAAAGCTGATAGGAGAGGGCTTAGAGCTCTGCTGTGTCATTTTATTTTTTATTTATTTTTACTTTTTTTTTTTGTCCTTTCTCTGACTCTTTTCTCCCTGTTATTCAGCAACTCTCTGAATACTTGGGGAAGGAACAGTCTCCCAGACCCTCTCGCTTTCTTCTTATGAAATAGGGGCTGCCCTTTCTTTGCTTAGCTAAAGCTGAGAATGTTCAGAAAGACAAAGCATTCGCCCAGAACAAAGTGGCCAGGGGGGTCTTTTCGGCGACCTGTCCCAATTTTGTCCTCATCACCTTTAACAGGAGCACATAGGCTGAGAGAGCTCAGAGGCTCCAGCAGGGGCCAGAGCTTCAAAGTCGGAGAAAATCATGGACAACAGACAGAGGCTCATTCCTTTCAAGAGTCAGACATATGTTCTCTTCCCCATCATCTTTCTTTTAAAATAACTTTAAAATTTAAAATGAATTTTGGCCTCATTTTTCTTCTTCTTTTCTCTCTTTCCAAGGTTACTAGTGAGAGCTTAAACCAACATGCAGATTAACATTGAACTACGGACCCAGGGCCAAATAAATCATGCTGGTTTTTTATCAAAATGGTTGGTTAGGAAAAGTAAGCATCACAGTGTAGAATCGTCTTCAGCAGTGTCTCCCTAGGGCCATTCCAGAAGAGCTGTTCATGACACATCCATGTGTCTGTTCAACAGGAAAGCCCACTTGGGAAGCCTAGTGGAGTTGGAGCTTCATGGCTAAGAGTGGGCTGGGAAGCTCGACTGCATGGGTTCAAATCTTAGCTCCACCACCTCCTAGCTGTGTGGACTTGGGAAGTTGAGCCAGTATCTCCAGGAGTCAATCTTCACAATCTACCAAATGAAATTGGCAATCATATTATCCACCTCTATGGTTGTTCTAAGGAATAAATAAGATAATCCATGCAAAAAGCCTAGAACAATGCCTGGCAAACAGCAAGTGCTCAATAAATGTTAACTAGTATTATAAGTAACACAGTTAACAGCAGCAAACTGCTTTGGCCCAGGTTGTGTGTTAGAATTAGGACGGTTTAAAAATTGTCATCCAGGTGTGGTGTCTCACGCCTGTAAGCCCAGCACTCTGGGAGGCCGTGGCGGGCAGATCACCTGAGATCAGAAGCTCGAGACCAGCCTGGTCAACATGGTGAAACCCTGCCTCTACTAAAAATTAGCCAGGCATGGTGGTGCATGCCTGTAGTCTCAGCTACTTGAGAAGCTGAAGCAGGAGAATCGCTTGAACCCGAGAGGCAGAAGTTGCAGTGAGATGAGATTGTGCCACTGTGCTCCAGCCTGGGTGACAGAGCGAGACTCTGTCTCAAAAATAAGTAAATAAATAAATACTTTTTAAAAATAAAATAAAATTGTGGTTGTTACAACAGAAGTAAGGACTATACCCTGATTTGTGACCCTTTTGCAGAATTTGGGCTTTGAGGGTAAAGTCTCAAAATTTAGGATGGAGATACAGGGAGAGAAGCCCCTGGGCATCCTTATTTGTTTGAGTTATAAAGTAGGAACCTGGGCCGAGCATGGTGGCTCCTGCCTGTAATCCTAACACTTTGGGAGGCTGAGGAGGGTGGATCACTTGAGGTCAGGAGTTCGAGACCAGCCTGGCCAACATGGTGAAACCCCATCTCTACGAAAAAAATAATAAGAATAATACAAAAATTAGCTGAGCATGGTGGAGCACACCTGTAATCCCAGCTACTCAGGAGACTGAGGCAGGAGAATCACTTGAACCTGGGAGGTGGAGGTTGCAGTGAGCTGAGATTGCACCACTGCACTCCAGCCTGGGTGACGGAGTGAGACTCTGTATCAAAAAAATAAGTAAATAAATATAAAAATAAATAGGGAACTGCCCACTTTAGTAACAGGAGTGTCTTAGAGTGGTGGCATTTTGGCATTGTGATTTTTTTTTTTTTTTGAGACAGAGATTTGCCCTTTCACCCAGGCTGGAGTGCAGTGGCATGATCACGGCCCACTGCAGCCTCGATCTCCCAAGGCTCAGGTGATTCTTCTGTCTCAGCCTCCTGAGTAGCTGGGACTACAGGCAAGCACCACTATGCCCTGCTAATTTTTATATTCTCAGTAGAGACAGAGTTTTGCCATGTCATAATTTGTAATTTTTACTAGAGATGGGGTATTGCTGTGTTTCCCAGGCTGGTCTTGAACTCCTGAGCTCAAATGATCCTCCTGCCTCAGCTTCCCAGAGTGCTGAGATTGCAGGTGTGAGCCATCATGCCCAGCCTGCACTGTGCTCTGCAGTAAGAAATATATTTTACATCATGACTCAGTACACACGACCAAGTGAAACAGAAGTTTCACAAAAATAGTGCTTAGCCTTCCTTTATGTGATATATTCTGCCATGTTCTATGTCCCTGTTCTGTTCTATTGTATTTCTTTCTTTCTTTCTTTTTTTTTTTTTTTTTTTTTTTTGAGATGGAGTCTCACTGTGTCACCCAGGCTGGAGTGCAGTGGTGCTCTCGGACTCACTCTAACCTCCACCTCCCAGGTTCAAGCAATTCTCCTGCCTCAGCCTCCCAAGCAGCTGGGACCACAGGCACATGTCACCACACCCAGCTAAGTTTTCCTGTTTTTAGTAGAGATGAGGTTTCGCTATGTTGGCCAGGCTGGTCTCTAACTCCTGGTCTCAAGTGATCTGCCAGCCTTGGCCTCCCGAAGTACTGGGATTGCAGGCGTGAGCCACCCCTCCTGGCTCTGTTCTATTGTATTTAATTAAAAAGTGTTCATTACCACTCTAGGTTGATATCATCCTTCAATAATGGATCTCACTTTGCAAGTAAAAGGCACTTGGTTAGTAACTGAGTTGAAGCGTTCTTGTATTCTGGAGGAAAAGGAACAAGTGAACATGGCATGTTCAGGGTACAGCAAGTTGTAAAACACTGCTGGAGCAAAAAAAGTACTGAAGAGGTAGGTAAGGGGCCACATGATATAAAATCTTATATAGACTACAAATAAGTAGCATCAGACAAGCATTCAATACTAAGAGATAATACACATTTCCATGTAACTATACGTACTATGAAGCAGAAGATGGTAAACACTGTAAGAACAATTCTGATAAGCTGTCTTGGGAGTTCAGAGGAAAGGGAGATGGCTTTCAGCTGGGAGCTCCTGGTATTCCTTGGGATTCTGTTATACAATCGTTCATGCATTCATGTATTTAGTGAATATGCATTGAGTTCCCACTATGTGGCAGGCACTCGCCCTTGGCTGTCATCCATCTACCTGGTTAAAACTATATGAGGATGACTTAGATTTTCAGCTGCCTGTTGCGCATTTTCAGCACAAAAAGCAAAAGTCTTTTTCTCGAAATCTCAGGGAAAGCCCTGGCGCATCCCACGGTTTTGATTCACGCCCATTCCTGAACCAATCATTGAGGCCAGGGAGAAGTCATGCTTCAACTGTGTAATGCCTAGGTCACATTCATGACCCCGCAGTTGAATGGAGGGGCAGAATCCACTTCACCAGAGTCCCATTGGCTGAAATAGGGGAAAGGTAGTCTTGAATATCTCCTTTTGTCTCATAGCTCTAAGTCTTTACTCATGCTGTTTCCACCACCTGGGAAATGGTCTGTCATCTCTGTGCCTAGCTGGTGTGTTACTCTTTGTCCTTATAAACCCTGCTCAGTCATTATCCCTGTTGTAAAACGTACTTTGTTAGAGCTAATTACTTTCTTTTCTATATTTTTTTTTGTTTTATACATAATTCTATCTTTGAATTTATCAACCTATATTATTAAACTAAACCGTTCTTCGTAAGACCAGTTGAGTAGCAAAATATTAAATCAACTAGAAAGAGAAATACTGGATATGTTTCTTAAGGATAGTTAAAGATAAATAATAAGGTATCAAAGGAAGAATCACAACATAAATTGGTAAGTACCTTTAAATAGATCAAAATGAAAACACAACACCAAAACTTACGAGATGCAGCCACAACAGCACTCAGAGGGAAATTTATAGCTGTAAATACCTATACTTTAGAAAGAAGAAAGATGTTATATCAATAACTTAAACTTCCAATTGAAAGACTAAAAAAAGGGCAAACTAAACCCAAAGCAAGCAGCAAAAAGGAAATGAAGACGAGATCATAAATAAATGAAATATATAATTGAAAGACAAAGAAGAAAATCAACACACCCAAAAATTGGTTCTTTGGAAAGATCAATAAATTGAAAAACCATTAGCTAGAATGAATAAGAACAAGAGAGAGGACTCAAATTACTAAATCAAGAATGAAAAAGGAGACATCACTACCAGACTTACAGAAATAAAAAAGCATTATAAGAGAATATTATGAACAAATATATGCCAAAAAGTTAGATAAATCACATAAAATGGACAAATTTCTAGAAAGCACAAACTGCTGAAACCGACTCAAGAAGAAGGAAAATCTGCATAGACCTATAACAATTAAGGAAATTGAGTTAGTAATTTTAAAATTTCCCACAAAGAAAAGTCCAAGCCCACATTACTTCACTGGTAAATTCTACCAAACATTTTAGAAAACAATTAATACCAATTCTTCACTAAGTCTTCCAAAGAATACAAGAAGAGGGAACCTTTTCCAAATGATTTCATGAGGCCACTATTACTCTGATACCAAAACCAGGCAAACACATCACACAAAAAAATAAAACTTTAGACCAATAACTTATGAAT
>NW_016807423.1:2488885-2508313 GCF_001698545.2 Rhinopithecus bieti | reverse complement strand
ATATATTTGTATATTTATTTTTTTTATTTATATATATTTATAATATATAAATCCACAACAAAATTCTAGTGAACCAAATCCAGTGACATATAAAAAGGATTATGTAGGCCAGGCACGGTGGCTCACGCCTGTAATCCCAGCACTTTGGGAGGCCAAGGCGGGTGGATCATGAGGTCAGGAGATCGAGACCATCCTGGCTAACACAGTGAAACCCCGTCTCTACTAAAAATACAAAAAATTAGCCGGGTGTGGTGGCCGGTGCCTGTAGTCCCAGCTACTCAGGAGGCTGAGGCAGGAGAATGGTGTGAACCCTGGAGGCGGAACTTGCAGTGAGCCCAGATTATGCCATTGCACTCCAGCCTGGGCAACACAGTGAGACTCCGTCTCAAAGAAAAAAAAAAGGATTATGTACTGTGACCACATGGGACTAACTCCAGGAATGCAATGTTGGTGTAACATACAAAATAAATCAATGTAATATACCTTATTAATACAAGAGAGAATAAAAGCTATATGATCATCTCAATAGATGCAAAAAAAGCATCTGACAAAATTCAGCACCACTTCATGATAAAAACATTCAACAAACTAGGAATAGAAGGGGCCTTCCTCCATGCTCAATGGGGAAAGATCGGATGCTTCTTCCCTAAGATCAGGAACAAGACAAGGATGTCCACTCTTTTTTTTTTTTTTTTTTTTTGAGACAAGGTCTCACTCCGTTGTCCAGGCTGGAGTACAATGGCATGATCTCAGCTCACTGTAAACTCCATCTCTTGGGTTCAAGCAATTCTCGTGCCTCAGCCTCCTCAGTAGCTGGGACCACAGGTGCACACCACCACGCCTGGCTGATTATTGTATTTTTAGTGGAGATGAGGTTTTGCCTTGTTGGCCAGGCTGGGCTTGAACTCCTGGTCTCAAGTGATCCACCCATTTCCGCCTCCCAAAGTGCTGGAATTACAGGTGTGAGCCACTGTGCCTGGCTGGATGTCCACTCTTACCATTTGTATTCAATATGGTACTGGAGGTTTTAGCTAGGGCAGTTAGGCAAGAAAATCACAGTCATCAGATTGGAAAGAAAGAAGTAAAGTCAATAATAAAAAGAATGACTCAATTTTAAAATGGGCAAAGAATCTGAATTGTATTTATCTAAAGAAGATGTACGAATACTCGGCAAACCCATGAAACATATTCAATGTCTTTAGTCATCAGGGAGATGCAAATCAAATCCACGATGAGAGTCTGCTTTACACCTATTAGGATGGATATAATCAAAAAGTCAGATAATAGCAAGTGCTGGTAAAAAATGTATAGAAATTTGAAGAACCATATGCTCCTGGTGGGGATGTAAAATAGTGTAACCACTTTGGAAAACAGTCTGGCAGTTCCTCAAAAAGCTGAAGATAGGCTGGGCGCGGTGGCTCAAGCCTGTAATCCCAGCACTGTGGGAGGCCGAGACGGGCGGATCACGATGTCAGGAGATCGAGACCATCCTGGCTAACACGGTGAAATCCCGTCTCTACTAAAAAATACAAAAAACTAGCTGGGCGAGGTGGCGGGCATCTGTAGTCTCAGCTACTCGGGAGGCTGAGGCAGGAGCATGGCGTGAACCCAGGAGGCGGAGCTTGCAGTGAGCTGAGATCTGGCCACTGCACTCCAGCCTGGGCGACAGAGTGAGACTCTGTCTCAGGAAAAAAAAAGCTGAAGATAGAGTTGCCATTTGTCCCAGCAATTCCACTCCTAGGTATGCACCCAAAAGAACTGAAATATAGGTCCACACAAAAACTTGTACACTAATGTGCATAGAAGTATTATTCGTGATAGCCAAAGGTGGAAGCAACCCAAATAGCCGTCAACTGATGAATGGATAAACACAAATGTGACTTATTCATACAATGGGATATTTTTAGCCATAAAAGGAATGAAATACTGTTACATGCTATAACATGGAAGAATCTTGAATACATCATGCTAATTATAAGACATCAGATACAAAAGGCCATGTATTACATGATTCCATTTATATGAAATATTCAGAATAGGCAAATTTATAGAGACAGTAGATGAGTAGTTGCCTAGGGCTGGGGTGAGGGGAGGATTGGGGGTGACCATTTAAAGGTATGGATTTCGGCCGGGCGCGGTGGCTCACGCCTGTAATCCCAGCACTTTGGGAGGCCGAGGAGGGCGGATCACAAGGTCAGGAGATCGAGACCACGGTGAAACCCCGTCTCTACTAAAAATACAAAAAAAAAAAAAGTTAGCTGGGCGCCGTGGCGGGCGCCTGTAGTCCCAGCTACTCGGGAGGCTGAGGCAGGAGAATGGCGGGAACCGCGGGAGGCGGAGTTGCAGTGAGCCCGGAAGAATAGCGCCAACCCGCAGCTCCAGCCTGGTGACAGAGGCGAGACTACCGTATCAAAAAAAAAATCTCAAAAAAAAAAAAAATAAAAAAATGGTATGGATTTCAGGGATGATGAAAATGCTCTAAAAGCCATTTGTGGTGACGGCTAGCCAACTCTTTTAATGTACAGGTTGAGCATACCTACTGTAAAAATCCAGCATCTGAAATGCTCCAAAATTTGTTTTTTTGTTTTTTTGTTTTGTTTTTTTTAATATAGACGAGGTCTCATTATGTTGCTCAGGCCGGATTCACACTCCTGGGCCCAAGCATTCCTCTTGCCTCAGCTTCCTGAGTAGCTGGGACTACAGATGCATACTACCTTGCCTGGCTATCCAAAATTTTTGAGCACCAGCATGACGCCACAAGTGGAAAACTCCATACTGACCTCATGTGATGGTTCATAATCAAAACACAGTGAAAACTTACTTTCATGCACAAAATTATTTAAAATGTTGTGTAAAATTACCTTCAGGCTATGTGTGTAAGGTATATGTAAAACATAAATAGGCCAGGAGCAGTAGCTTACGCCTATAATCCCGGTACTTTGGGAGGCCAAGGCGGATGGATCAGGAGGTCAGGAGTTCGAGGCCAGCCTGGCCAACATGGTGAAACCCCGTCTCTACTAAAAATACAAAAATTAGCCAGGCATGGTGGCAGGCGCCTGTAATTCCAGCTTCTCAAGAGGCTGAGGCAGGAGAATCACTTGAACCCAGAAGATGGAGGTTGTGGTGAGCCGACATCGTGCCATTGCACTCCAACATGGGTGACAAGAGCAAGACTCCGTCTCAAAAAATAAAATAAATAAATAAATAAATAAATAAATAAATAAATAAATTTTGTGCTTAGATTTGGATCCTATCCCCAAGATATGTCATTATGTATATGTAAATATTCCAAAATCCCAGATCCAAAAACACTGCTGATCCTAAGCATTTCAGATAAGGGATATGCAACCTGTAGTAAAACTACTGAATTTTAGCTGGACACAGTGGCATGCACTTGTAGTTCCAGCTACTCAGGAAGCTAATGTTGGAGGATCATTTAAGCCCAGGAGTTTGAGACCAGCCTGGGCAACATAGTGAGATTCCCCCACCTCAAAAAAGAGCAAGATAAATCAAATAAAATTACTGAATTTTATGCTTCATATGGGTCTCTGTATGGCATATGAATTATATGTTAATAAAGGTATCTATAAAAAAAGAAAAAAAGGGCCAGGCACTGTGGCTCATGCCTGTAATCCCAGCATTTTAGGAGGCCAAGGCTAGTGGATGACTTGAGGTCAGCTACTTGGGAGGCTGAGGCAGGAAAATCGCTTGAACTTGGGAGGCAGAGGTTGCAGTGAGCCGAGATCACGCCATTGCACTCCAGCCTGGACAACAAAGCGGAAACTCTGTCAAAAAAAAGAAAAAGAAGAAGAAAGAAAAACAAAATGAATCATGAGGACTTGAATTGGAACAGTGATAGTGGGGATGGTGGAGAAGGGATGAAGGGTTAAACTTAAGAGAGATTACAGGGCTAGACAATCTATTAGACTTGCTAAAAATTGATTGATGTACAAGCGAGAAAAAGAAATTAATTCAACTAGAGATATTCTCAGACATGCATGAAATAGCATTTGCAGCATTGTTTGAAATAGCAAAAGTTTGAGACAATCTAAATGTTCCTCTCTAGGGAACAGGTTAAAAAAGTATGGTACATGCATGCCATGGAGCACCACGCAGCCACCAAAATGAATGAGGCAGCTGTTTAGATTACTAATATGCAGTGACCTCCAAGACATACTGTTAAAAAAAAAAAAAACAAGATACAGAACACTAGATTTAATATGCCTCCTTTTGTGGAAATGTATGTGTTTGCATGTGAAAAAAATCGCTGCAAAAGAAACGATAAAATTATTTCTTGGGAGGCAAACTCCAGGGGCTGGGTAAAAAGACTTTCGCTCTTTCTTTTGGTACCTTTTGAATTTTGAATCTTGTCAATGTATTATTACCTATCAAAAAAAGTAGATAGAATTTAATAAAATAAATCTCTAACTTGTCTTTAAAAAAAAGGAATCACTTCATAATGAAATTTCTATGCGTGCCTGGGAGTAATGAATAGCACCATTAACAGAAACAGGCCGAGCACAGTGGCTCACGCCTGTAATCCCAACACTTTGGGAGGCTAAGGCAGGAGGATTGCTTGAGCCCAGGAGTTCAAGACCACCCTGGGCAACAACATCGCAAGACCTCATCGCTACCAAAAATTTTAAAATTAGCTGAGTGTGGTGACACACACCTGTAGTCCCGGCTACTCCTGAGACTGAGGTGGGAGGATCACTTGAGGCTGGGAGGTTAAGGCTGCAGTGAGCCGTGATCATGCCACTGCACTCCAACCTGGAAAACAGAGTGAGACCCTGTCTCAAAAAATAAATAAACAAATAAAACCAGAAACAAAAGATACAAAAAAAAAAAAAAAAAAGTAGATTTGACTAGCAAGATAAATATTTTTAGACTACAACAGTGCTTGGCACAGAGCAGTTGGTAATTAAATATCTACTTAATTAATTCAGTAGTGCTAGGCACCAAGGTTACAACAAGATGGTCTCTAAGACTGCTTTCAAAGAATAGATAGTGTAATGGGAATACAGACAACTTAAAAAGTAGTTACAATGAAATGGGGCTGGTACAAATTGCTTTGGAAGCGTGTAGTTAGTAAGGGAATGTAACCTAATTTAGTTAGGAGAGTGAGGGAGGCCTAAAGAATGAATAAAAGTTAGCCAGGGATTACAGGTGCGCCACCACACCCAGCTAATTTTTGTATTTTTAATAGAGATGGGGTTTCACCATGTTGACCAGGCTGATCTGAAGCTCCTGACCTCATGATCTGTCCGCCTCAGCCTCCCAAAGTGCTGGGATTACAGACGTTAGCCACAGCGCCTGGCCCGATAAAGAGCTTTCTAGCAGAATAAACTTTGTATATATTGGCCCAGAGGTAAGAGGGTAACAGAAAATAGATCAGGAGAGCTATAGCTCTGGGAAGACAGACATCTGTTTTGCTCCCTGCCGTATCCCAGCATTTAGAGTAGTGTCAAGCACATTAGTAACCACTCAGCATATGCTTATTGGATGGATGGATGGGTGGATGGATGGATGGATGGATGGATGAAACAGTGACAAGAGATGATGCTGGAAAGGTAGACAAGGGCCAGTTTGTGTGGGGCTTTTACATATATGCCTTGCTAAGAAGCTTGCACTGAATCCTAAAGACTATGGGAAGCTACTGAAGAGGGGCAGAACATGCTCAGATCTGTATTTTAGAAGGAGCTGTGTAACTGCAAAGTGGAGAATAAAGAGTAGCTGAGGGATAGCCCAGGTGATGGGGTGGACAGGGGACCGTCCTCCAAGGTGTAAGGACAAATCCATTTGAAGGGGAGAATGAGTTCAGCTTTTGACAAACTGAATTTCAGGTGCCTGTGGGAAATCCCGATGAAGGTGGGGATACAGAGAGTTTTGTGAGGATGGAAATCAGAGAGATCTGGGCTGGTGATAGAGAGTCAGAGTCACTAATGTTTATGATAACCGAAGCTATGGGAGTGAATGAGGTATCTCTGGAAGAGGGATGGACAGGCATGAGAAGGAATGAATGCATGAATTAATGAAATGCAAAGCCCTGCTCTGAACAGCTTTGGCTAAAGACCTGAGGAATGATTAATGCTAAGGAAAAAAGGGAAAGACTTTAATTAATGAACCACTGCTCCCTCTCAATCCCATGCTGCAGAGCCGAGTCCAAGGGGAGAAAGCCACATGCCCCAGAGTGGGAAAGGGTGACTTGCCACTTCAGCAGGTCCTACTTTTCACCCCTGCCCCTGGCCACCTTCACAGTGGCATGACTTTCTAGTCCAGTGTGGTGCTGCTGCTTAGCAGATTCATGTGGTGTGGGCTGACAGCCCAGAGCGTAGCTCTTATCTAGTTCTTCCCTCCCCGCAACACTGAAACAGCCTCCCCTGTCCACCTAGCAAGTTGCTAAAATTAAAACTTAATCAAGCCAGCTCACTTGAGGATGCTGAATAATTTTGCAGCCCACCCCAGAGAGCAGGAAACTGCTGGGGCAGACAGTGTGAGAGCTGCAGGAGGCACCTCCACCTTCTTGTGGTCCTCCTGCAAACTCCTGTTGGAGGGAAAAACGGTGCTGCCTGCCTCCTGCTGGCTTGGCGATTGCCTCAAAGGTGAAGAGTCCTGGCCTGTAATGTCTCCTCTATGACACTGGCCTAGGGATGGGGATAGGACCCCTGGGAGAGTTTCTCCTCTGGCCAGTTCTGCCTTTTTCCCTAGATGCTAAGCAACGGTTACACTAGTGTCCCCTTTCCAATAAATTCTGGGCCTTCGAGCCTAGAATTCCCAAGGTATCTCTAGAGGTCCCGTTAAAACAGTGCCATCATGACAGACATATTTGATATGTTTGTCTCATCCTTTCCAATTGTGCCTCCCCTACCCACAGTCCAGATACTTTCTTAAGGGTCTTCTTGGTTCTTGGCACGCATCTATATGATAATCTTCCCTTCCCTGACACACACACACACACACACACACACGAAGTATTGCATTGTCAATACCTGATCACTCTGTGCTTAGAGACCAAGGTTTCCTGTATAAAAAAACCCTAGGAGTCTCAACCACCAGTGTGGGATAATATCCTCAAGTCTTGAGGGAACATCAGGTCTCATCAGGGTGTGATCAGCCCCCCAGTGTGTGCCTGTTCCTTTCATCTGCCTGTGGGTGACAATCCCTTCTTGTCCCATCACCACCATGTGATAATCCTTGTCTCCAGCCTTAATATTGTCTTATTGTATGAGACAATCTATCCAACCAGGTCTTCCTGTATTAAGGTCAGACCTCGTGAGTATGTGATCATCCCCATCCCTTTCCTTGGTGCATGCAAATCTCTCCATTCCCCCAACATTCCCCCAAGCTCAACAATTGTGCTCGTCCCTGCTCCATTTACCAGCCACTTTACTGAGCACCTACTATACTGCTGCAAGCACCCCTTTTCTCATGTCTCCCCTCTTTCTGCTGGAAGTTGCTTCCTAATTGTTAGGATAAACCTTTCTGCAAAGGTAATTATAATTCTTTTCATCTGAACTCCCAAGGGACCTGTACTGGCCCCAAAGGCAAAGGTGCTTGATACTTGGAAAGCTGTTTGTGCTTCCACGTTAAGCAAAAACCAGTAGGGAAAAGCCTGGCCTGGCCAAGGAGGCTGCTGGCTGGAGCCGTGGATCAGCAATGGCCTGGCCCAGACCGAGCTCTGACGGTGGTTGCTTCCCGAGACCCTGGTGTGCCAGAAGGAAACCAACATTTACTATGGGATATATTTGGTGAGTGACGCAGGTTCGACCCTATTTCCTTCATTTATAGATTCATCCTTCCACCTACACTTTTTTCTGGGTTCCTAGAAAATAAAGAACCATTGGCAGGTGGTAACTCCACAGGTCCACATGCTCCTGATAATACTGTCCTACCCTAATCTCCAGCACACACAGCCTCGCCACCCAATTCTGCCCGAGAGCATACCAGGACCAATGTCATCAAGCTCTCCATTTGCTTCAGTCACTACAGAAGCTCCCTGACTCCCAGGAAGCCTTCGTTCCTGTAGGGCTCTGTATACCCCCTTATCTAGTGGTTCTCAACCTTGCCTGCATATTGGAACCACTAAGTAAACTTTCAAAAATACTGATATCCTTAAGGTCCCCCTCCCTGCCAGATCATAAGGAAATTGATTCTGAAGCACAGGCTCAGCACTGGGAGTTTTCGTTTTACTGGTGATCCTAATGTGCAGCCGTGGTTGAGACCCACTGCCCTCATCTGACCCCGTGTCTGGCCCCTCCTCAACTGCCACAACCCATCAAAACCGTCTATACCAGGGATTCTCAAACTTACTATCATCACGTCTTTCAACAGGGCTTGTTAAAATACGGATCGCTGGGCCCCACGCCCAGAATTCCGTAGGTCTAAAGACCCCCAAGGGTGCGCATTTCTGAGAAGTTCCCAAGTGGTGTTGATGGTGCTGCTCTTCCAAGGGCCACACTCAGAGAATCGTTCTCAATATCCTGCTCCTTCGGTTCCTTGACCTTCTCTTCCCCAATAAACTTGTCCTCTGCCCCACCTCAGTCAGACTCTGATGTTCATCCCTGAAATCTTGTCATTACCAGTAATTGTACCCCTTCCTAATAACCAACTTAAACATCCTGCTCTCCAACTGCTACTCCTGGTAGTGACCCAATTCCAACTCCAATGGGAGAGACTGCACCCTATTGACCCTGCCTGGCTTTCATGTCCCCCACCCCATCTCACCTAACTTCTCTCCTAATGTAGCTTAGATTATCTTCCAGTAATTGTGTCCCCAAATCTCACCATCACAGCTTCCCTTTCTGCTGGTTCATTCCTATGAGCACACAAACATGCAAAAATATTTACCATCTTTTTTAAAAGCCTTCCATTTCCCCCTGTAGCTACCTCTCCATTTCTCTGTTTCCCTTTAGGTCACCCCCTCTCCTTTCATTCTCAGGTGAACCCTTGCTAGTCAGATTTCTCCTCATCCTTCCTGTGAAATGGCTTTTGTCCAAGTCACTAGTGACTTCCCTATTGCCAAATCCAACAGCCAATCCTCAGTGCATATGATAATCAATCTGTCACTCCCGCCTTCTAGAAACACTTTCTTCACTCCGCTTCTGGGACACGCCCTCTGTTGGTTCTCCTTCTTCCTCACTGCTTGTTCCTCTTGCTGGTTCCTCCTTTTCTCGGTGATGCTAAACTTTGGAGTACCCCTGACTTGGTCCTCAGATTTCCCCTCTCCTTTATCTACACTACCTTCCCAGGTGATCCCTCCAGTTTCACGGCTTCATACCAGCTCTACAGTGACTCCCAGATTTATATGTCTAGCCTAGACCTCTCCCCTGAACTACAAATTCACCAACCCCATTGTTTACAGGACATCTCCAGTTGGATGTCTAAGAAGCAGCTGAAATTTTAAGTCCAAAACTGAACTCCTTATTCTAACTGCACAGCATCAATAATTATGTCCTTTACTCTACCCTGCCCATCA
The DNA here is from genome assembly GCF_001698545.2 of Rhinopithecus bieti. NCBI lineage: Eukaryota > Metazoa > Chordata > Mammalia > Primates > Cercopithecidae > Rhinopithecus > Rhinopithecus bieti. The sequence continues at coordinate 2,498,838 of NW_016807423.1, read as the reverse complement.
GTGGCCACTCCAGTCTTCCAGTTGGATCAGGCCAAAAGATTGAAGTTATCCTGGACTCTGTCCTCCCACACCATTCATACTGCCTGTCGGCAAATCCTGTTGGTTCCCAAATCTGACAGCTTCTCGCCATCTCTATCACATGGCCCTGGACCAAGCCACCACTATCTCTCACCTAGACAATTTCAACAGAGTCCTAAGGTTTTCCTGCTTCTACCCTTGTTCCGGCCCTTTTAATACATAAATCAAAATCTGTGACTCCTCTGGCTTGCCATTCATTCAGAGTAAGATCCAAACCCCTCTACAGGCATGAGAGACCTACCCTCTGTGGCCTCCCTGCCCTTCCGGGCTCACAGGCTACACACAATGCCCTTGGGTCTCCACCTTAGCCTTTTAGTTTCTTAATCAACAGCTTGGAGCCTTTGCTCTTGCTGTTCCCTCGGGCTGGAAGTCTCTTTTCCCAGAAGCTCCTTCGCCAGGCCTATGTCTAAATTCTGCCTGTATCTGGAGACTTCCCTAACACACTCCTGCTGCCACCCACATCTCACATACTCCCCACCTGGTACTGTCTGGCTCCTTGTCTTGCTCTCTTTTTCTGGGTGGACTTGTGCCTGAAATATATATTGATTTGCTGATTGTCTGTCTCATCCACTGGAATGTAAGCGCTGCGAGGAAAACTTTATTCTGTTCACTGCTGTTTCCCCAATAAGCGCGTAAGATAGGTACTCAATGAGTACTTGTTAAATTAATTAATTAATGGAAGAGTGTTTAGGTCTTTCCTCCCCAGTGGCTGCAGCTCTGTACGAGGAGGTGTCCCAGGCTGCCTGTCTCCATTCTCTAATAGCCTCCTGGCCACCACCTGGGCACCCCCCTCCCTAGAGCCTGCCAGACCATTCTAATTGCCGCTGCTGCCAAGGGAGGGAGTCTCTAAAGAGAGAGGAGGGAGGGAGGAGCTCCATCTGGTGTCCAGGAAAATAAGGGAGCCAGCCTTGGTCTGCGGCTCCAGGTCCACCCTGGAGTCCACAGCGCAGGGCTTGGGAGCCCGGGACCGGGCACCCTTTGGCATAGATAGGCCCTTGGCTCTTCTCTCCTGTCAGAGAGTGGGCCTGGAGGCCCCATAGAGGCCCCGACTCCCCTCGATTTGGCCAACTGAGCGGGACCCAGCACAAGGCCTCCAGGCCGCAGAAGGCCGTGGGGGTGGGGGTATCGGGAGACAATAGGAGAGCCCAGAGCCAGCTCTCCCTTTCCACCAGCCCGAGTGACACAGTGACACAAAAGGAGAGTCTTGTGCTTGGGGAGGGGTGGGGAGAGCCCTTTGTCCTGCTATTTTCTACATTGCTGGGGGTGGGGGGAGGGAAGGGTGTGGGGGGCTGACCAGCGGCTGTCAGTATGGGGAGGAGTAGAGAGTGGTGCAGAGGCCCTGGAAAGTTTTTGAATTTCAATCAGGTTGGCTTTGAAAGAGTTTGGCTTTTGTTGAAAGAAAGAGAAAGGTTAATGCTAGAGTTGAGGGGGAGGGGGTGGATTCTGCAGATAGAGTCCTGTTTGCAGGCCGGTCAGCTGTGGGACACCCAGGCTGGCAGAAAGGCTGGGGATGGGTGAGCGGAGGGGGAGCAGGCATCCCGTTTCCCTTCCCGGGCCCAGGTGGAGGAAAGCCAGGCAGAGAAGCATGGGGTTATTGGGTGTGAGCAGGAGAACTGGTCAAGAAAGGAAAGCAATGCGGCCAAGCAGGACAATTTCTTTCTTCCTTTTGCATGCCTTACAGAGCCTTTGACTTTTTAAGCCAGGAAAGAATGAAGTTCCCTCCCTCTCTCCCCTCCGTTTCTCCTCCACCCAAGCACAGCGGCGGCGGCAGAGCACTTGCCAGGACTGACTTTGTGACAAGTGCAGGCTTGGTTGGTGCAGGAGAGGGGGGCTGGGTACTCAGGAATCAGCTGTTTTCCCTGCTCTTGCCCTCTGCTGACCCTCCTCTGCATTCTAACTGCTCCAAAAGAAGCATAAAATGTGGAGCTATTGTAGTCTTTGAAATAGGCAGCATACTGCTTTCTCAATGTTGGGAGAAAAAGAGGAAGGAGGAAGGGAGCTACAGCCACGCAGCAGGCTAGAGATCTGCAATTCCAAGTTGGGGAGTGGGCACCTGGCATTCCCCAGCTGACTTCACACCACTGAAGCACACACACACACACACATACACTTCATAAGGCTCCTGGCTGCAGCACGATCCTTTGTCTCTCTCACACACACACTATACACACTCACACACACACATACACTTTATGAGGCTCCTGGCTAAGGCTGCCGCTAAATGGCACCACATGTGTTCTCAGTTCTAGGGGTTCTACAACCATAATGATAACTCCAGAACCAATCCCTGAATTCCAGCCTGAAAATATTTGAGAGGAGAAAGATCAGAGGAAGAGGGAAAGAGAATATAAAAATGGGATTATTCTTATTTTGACATGTAATAATCATCTGCATGGTGTTAGGCCTCATCTTCATGGAGCAAATATTCATGCATTAAATATTTGCTCAGCATTCCCTGTGTTAGACATTGTGCCAGGCCCTAGGAGACACAGAGGAAATAAGAACTGTCCCTGCCCTGAAGGAGCTTATTCTTAAACAGAAAAGCAAATGGATAACAAATAATTCTAATCCAATGAGATAATAATATCACACAAGCCACACAATACATTGTAACATACATGCCATTTAACTTCATTTGACAAGAGACTACTACAGAAAAACGTGTGAATTTTTATTCTTCTTATTATTAAATTATTATTTTAGAGACAGAGTGCTAACTCAGTCGCCCGGGCTGGTATGCAGTGGTGAGAGCATATCTCATCACAGCCTTGACTTCCTGTGCTCAAGCGATCCTCCTGCTTCAGCCTCTCCAGTAGCTGGGACTACAGAAGCACATCGTCATGCCTGACTAATTTTTTCTACTTTTGTTTTTGGAGAGGTGAGGTCTTGCTATGTTGCCCAGGCTGCATTTTTAAAGATTTCATTCATATTTTTTACTTTAATGTTTGGTGCATTTGAAGTGTTTACCAAGGGCCAGGTGCAGTGGCTTACGCCTATAATCCCAGCACTTTGGGAGGCTGAGGTGGGCAGATCATTTGAGGTCAGGAGTTCAAGACCAACCTGGCCAACATGGTGAAACCTCATCTCTGCTGAAAATATAAAAATTAGCTGGGTGTGGTGGCACATGCCTGTGATCCCAGCTATTTATTTGGGAGGCTGAGGCAGGAGAATCACTTGAACCTGGGAGGCAGAGGTTGCAGTGAACCGAGATTGTGCCACTACACTCCAGCCTGGGCAACACAGTTAGACTCTGTGTCAAAAAAAAAAAAAAAAAAAAAGCCTGGGCACAGTGGCTCACATCTGTAATCCCAGCACTTTTGGAGGCAGAGGCGGGCCAATCACCCGAGGTCAGGAGTTCAAGACCAGCCTGGACAACATGGTGAAACCCCGTCTCTACTAAAAATACAAAAATTAGCCCAGTGTGGTGGCGCACTCCTGTAGTCCCAACTACTTGGGAGGCTGAGGCACTAGAATTGCTTGAACCTGGGAGGTGAGGTTGCAGTGAGCTGACATTACACCGTTGCACTCCAGCCTGGGCGACAGAGCCAGATTCTGTCTCAAAAAAATAAAAAAAAAAAAAGAAGTGTTAACAAGGAAAGCATTCTGGAGGTGAAAACGTGTCCCACCAAGCAAAAAAGAGGATTGGACTCCAAATGCAGGCCAAGGGAAGAAGGAGGAGAATGTCCATGTGTGCACACAAATTAGTGTGCTGGGGAGACCTCCATGCCCACACTGCCCTCATCCAATACCACATTAAAAGTATTTTGCTGGTTTACTTCTCCATCTGATTTGCAGCCAAATATAATCTCAGACACCTCCTGTTCCACCCTCTGCCACACCGCTTCCCCCAGGAGAGAAACAGCTATCCCAGGCCATTCTGTTCCTCTTTCAAGGCCAGATCTGAGGTGAAGAGAAGACATTGAGAAAGTTAATCTGAGGAAGAGAATTTTAGGCCAGTGTTTTCAAAGCCTGGACCAACAGCATCAAAGTCACCTGGGAATTTAGAAATGCAAATCCTCAGGCCCCACCCTAGGCCTACTGAACTGGAAGCTCTGGGTGTGCGGCCCAGCCATCCGTGATTTTTTTTTTGTTTTTATACAGAGTCTGCTGTTGGCTAGGCTGGGGTGCAGTGGTGCAATCTCGGCTCACAGTAACCTCCACCTCTCGGGTTCAAGTGATTCTCCCGATTCAGCCTCCCGAGTAGCTGGGACTACAGGTGCGTGCCACCATGCCCAGCTAATTTTTTGTATTTTTAGTAGAAACGGTGTTTCACCATGTTAGCCAGGATGGTCTTGATCTCCTGACCTCATGATCTGTCTGCCTCGGCCTCCCAAAGTACTGGGATTACAGGTGTGAGCCACCGCGCCTGGCTGCCATCCGTGTTTGAACAGGCTCTCAGATCATTCTGATGCTCCGTGAAGTTCTAGGCATGCTGATCAACATTGCTACCCTTGGTTAGATCTTCCTGATGCACTTCAAAAATAATTTGCTGTGGTAGAGCCAAGGGGCCAATGGGGGCCAATCCAGCCCAGCACCTAAATCTTTTGGTTAGTTCTTGGGCAAATCTGCCCAAGGATATGGACATGAATGGCTGGGACACAGACGCTTTAAGGACCCCATTATCTGGGGAACCTGGGCCCTGACCCTTCTGAGCCTCGACTGGCCCCCTATGCTCATATTCAGAACGTGGAGCCTGGCAGAAGTTCTAGAGGCTGATCCAGTATGGCAGGTCCCTTTGAGAGTCCTCTCAGGGATCCGGGCTTGTGACAGCACATGACACGATTGGGCTCTCCGGAGTCTCTGGGTGGGCAGGTATAATGAATGGATGGTTAAAATTGGAAAGGGCAGTGAGGGAGAGAGCAAAGTCTCCTCTTCCATGTCCGATTTTGTAAGCAGCTTCTGACACCTCAGGGACAAGATCCCAGCACCTGTGTCTCACTGGCATCCATGTCTTTTTCGGCACAGACCGAGAACCTCTTTTTGGAAAGTTCTCTTGCCAAAAGCACGTGACCATATCTGTCTTCAGAAGCTGGCATCTAATCCTTTTTTCTTCAAATTTGTCTCTGACCTCTCTTCCCTCTCCCAATGTTCCCTTTCACCTGGAGCTAGAAGCATGTGGTGTCCTCAGGGCCATTTCAGATTGATGCAACCACATCACTGGTTCTGACCTGTAAAAAGTAAAGGCTAAGAATTCCTTTCAGAGGGGAAGAAAAACTATCATGAAGTAGACATGAAATGGCCAAGCAGTGTGCACCTCGCTCTCCATGATGCTTCTCATTTATCCTTACGGCAACCGCATACATTATATGTTATTTCCCCCGTTTTATAAGTAAGGAAACTGGAGTTGGGAGAGTTTGTCCCCTCGTGCAGCATCACACAGCTTCTAAGTGGCAGTCAGGATTTGAACCCAGATCTGCCTGACTTCAGAGCACGTGTTTGCTTTTCTTTACCACACTGTGTCAGGAGAGATCCTCTAGGTCCTGGCTCCCTCCCAGGCAACCCCAAGGAAACAGGACTCTGGCCAAGTCCACGAGCTTTGTAGGTCCTGGCTGGATTCCCTCTTGGTTAGACTCTGGTCAGGCCCTCCCTGATTTCTCCTGGCCAGCTGGCCTCTCCGCCTCCTTGGCTCTACGTGGGCTCCTGAGGGAGAAGGCAGAGTGAAGCCACCAGGCCTCTGGACAGGTTGCAGTCAGCATCCGTTCCATCACGCGTTAACCCCTGCGGCTGGCCCACAGCAGGGAAGCCCTCTTGCCTAGCTCTGCACGGACTGCTCGCTTGCCTGAGTTTGCATTATTTATTTAATGTCTTGTACCGTAAATAATGGTAACTTTATGGTTATTAGGAACGGGTTAAGGTACATGCGGGTAGCACCAGGCTGCCTTCAAAAGGAACAGTCCTGGCATAAAATGTTGCGATAATTGCTTTACTGCTGAGTGTTGGTCTTTATTTTGTGTCTGATTTGTCCCTTAAGCCAGCGTAACATTCTCCCCACGGCAGGAGAATGCAGAGAGCAAATTGAAGGGCTGAGCATGAACAATGCGACATGGCGCACTGCTGGGTTTTTCTTTTTTCTTCTTTCTTCGTTTCTCCCTTGACCTCCCTCCAATCCTCTCCGCTCCCCTCCCCCCTTGCCCTGCCCCAGTCTCCGAGGCCCTACTCTGGTTGGGAGAATCATTCTCCCCCATCCTTGACACCTCTAGAAGGTAGCCCATCTTACCCCCTTATTTTCTTTTGTTGAAAATTAGGTTAATAGAGCACTCCTATTCCTTCCCTCTTCTCTGGGCAGCAAACAAGACAAAACAAAAGGATAAACACATAAAAGATGCCTTCTTTTCATGGACCCGGTGCCCAAGCAATGCCCAGGCACGCTAGCCCAGAAGTTATTGTCCCTTATATTTCTTACAAGGAGGCGGTGTCCTGGCCAGTGCCCAGCCTCTGGTGCCCAGCATCGTAGTGGTCAGAGAGGGCTGGGTGTGCAGAAGGATTTGGGAGGGTGGCAGGGTTGCTGGCGGCAGGTGTGGAAGGGTGAAGGGGGCAGAGTCTGCCAACTCCTTCCTGATAGTGGGAGACAGCGATGGTCTTCAGTGGCCCGTGGGACTCTTCCTCTTCTCTTGGGTCCATCACACCAAGGCAGGAAGGCCACTGGCACTGGCCACCATGTGCCATACACATATTTCCCTTGTCTGCACAGGAGTGGAGCCAGGGCAGGGGTGGGGTGAGGGCCTCTCCGCTTGGGGCAGCCTTTTGCTTTGCCAGAAGTGGATCCTCCTGGCCTTCATCTCTTTGCCCCTGGGGGTCATCTATCAGCCTCCAGCATGCAGGCTGGATGGCCCAAGCCAGGTGAAACCTCTCCCCTCTAGCAGAGAGCAGGTCCAGCATCTCCCAAAACGGGCGCTCTGACTGACCTTGGGCTTCTTTGTTGTTCAGAGAGCTTGGCCAAAGCACGAACACTGGAGTAGGAGCCAGGAGTCCTGTGCTCTTGTCTCAGCTTCCCCACTGACTTGCCCGGTATGGTAAACTCGTTGACACAGAAGTTCCTTGGAAACGTTCTGTCTTGGTTTCATCTGTAAAATGAGGGCAAAAGTCCCTGCCTTATGGGATTATTAGGAAGATCAAAAGTAGCTAATGAGTGAATACAGACTCCAGAACCAAGCATAGATTGTTGATCATGGAGTCTCAAATAAGCCATCATGCCCTCAGGCCAAAGGCCAGTGACTATTTCTGGGTAAGGACAAGAAAGAAGTGGGACTGGAGGGGCAGTTGGGGTGGTACAATGATGAGGAGAAGAAGGAGGCAGGGACCCTCTAGTCCCAGTCCCACTGGAGCAGAAAACCAGTGTTGCTCTCCTCCACGGGGCAGGCATCAGGGCAGACCACAGGCTGTACCCCACCTTAGAGGAATGCCGTCTCTTAGCAGCCGGATCTCTTCCCTCCCTCCAGCCACAACCTCTTCTTCTGCTTTGGCCCTTTCTCTTGCCATTCCTCCGCTTCTTCCTCTAGGGCTTCTCCTTGGCTACAATGGAGGGGACAACGAAGTCCAAGCAAGTTGACAGCCAGTGGCTTTAAGCTACAGGAGGCTGAGGGGATTTGTGTGTCTCTCCACTTACCCCACCTCTCCAGAGCCTAGTAACTCATCAATAGCGGAAATTTGAACAAAGTGGAGAACCTGGGATGAAAGGAGAAATGCTGCGGTGATTGGGGTTGGGGTGAAGGGGGAAGAGGGGATGGCTTTAATTAGGGCTTCTTGGCCTCTTCAGTCCTTGGGCTGGTCGGGGTAATCCAGTTAGAGTCCCAGCCTTTCATCTCAGCTGGCCGGCCTCTCGGGGGCCCTGTCAGAGCCTTTAGGGGGCAACAAGTAGCGGGCAGGCTTGGAGTGGTGTGGGGGTTGGTACCACACTCACTTCCAGCTGGACGCAGAGGGGGGTGCGGAATGAAGCCCCGCCAGCACAGCAGTTGGTGGTGGGCAGTGAAGTGGCCGGTGCAGGCGGCTTGGGCGCTGGGCGGCTGTCTCCTGACACCAGAAACTCTCTTTATAAAAGGATCAAGTCGGTAGCATTGTTCTCTGGCCAGGGAACCAAGGGCTCAGAATGCTCTTTTGTGTGGCGGTGCCCCCACCCGCCACCACCACACTCCCCCTTCTTTTTTCTCCCTTTGAGCCACTGCTGGCTGTGCCTCTGCCCCCATGCTTGGGGCGGGAGGCGATGGAGTGGTGGAGATGGGCTCGGGACAGACAGTCCTGGGGGAGCCATCTGTGCTGGGGTAGGATCCACTGGAGCTGAAAAATTAAACAGCATTTTCAATTAACTTTTCCTCTCTTGTTTGGGGGTGGGCGTGCAGGGGTGGTGGAGCAGGCTGGTTGAATTTAACCTTTGAAAAGCTGCTGAGGAGCAGAGGAGGAGGGAATGACCTTTCTTTCCCCAGGCAGGGTTGGGCGGGGGTGGGAGCAGGGGAACTGTTTCCTCAGGCTAGGCGGGGGACCCTCTCCTGGTGAATATTCCGGAAGCTCTTGGTGTCCTTGGCCCCTGAGGTCCCATCTCTGTGGAGGAGGGAGGGTTTGCTAGTGCATCTCCAGGGTGTTCAGAGTAAGGAGAGATGGGTGAGTTGCGTGGGGTCAGCAGGTGGATGAAGGCTCCCTGCCAAGCAATGGAAATTTTTTTCACACCTCCCTCAAAGGCTGCCCCTTTTCTTTACCCATCTTCCCTTCTGCTCCTCAGGAACGCCTGCATCTTAGTTTCTGCTCCTGGGCTGGGTGTCCCAAAAGATGGAAGAACATCTGTAGAAGGGATTCTGCTGTGGGTGGCATTTGCTCTAAAGACCTTTCCATTACTGTCTCATTGGCACCGTGGAACGTAACACAACCAGAAATCAGAGTCAGAGTCCAGTGTGTATCCTTCTCACATCTTGTTGCCGCATGTCCTGGCCTTCTCCATCTTCCCTGGGAACTGAGAGCAGGTCTTCCTCCCCCCTCTCTGATCTCTTTCTCACTCCCCATAGCGACCAGAAGAGGGTTTTCACCTCTTCTTTAGTCCCTCGTGGTGGAAAACTTCTGTCACCATAATGATTGTTCATACCTGAAGAACACTCTATATTTTGCAAAGAACTCATGAGAGTCTTCTTTTAATCTGTGGGGATAGATGGAAAGGAGTAAGCCCTTTTTTATGATGAAGAAACTGGGACTCAAGAGAGATTAATTTTGAAAAATGGGGCATCCCCTGGAGGGCACAGCAGCATCACCGAGGGGCCTTTTTCAGTTGTCCATCCCACCAGGAGATTCCATGGTCCTCACTCCTCCTGCCCCTACCTTCACCCCAGAGTAGGGTTCCTTACTGCAATTATATCTTTTGCGTTTTTCTTTAGCTAAATACAGACAGTCCCATTTATGGGTGTGAAGACTCAGGAAGGCTACTCAAGTGAGCTGAGGCAAAAGAGGTAATACAGCCAATGGTTTCATTTGGGTTTTCACCAGTCCTGGTGTTTATCCAAGCAACAAGGAGGATGGTATTAGAAAATAGCATAGGCTGGGTGCGCTGGCTCACACCTATAATCCGAGCACCTTGGTAGCGCAAAGCAGGAGGATCACTTGAGGCCAGGGGTTCGAGACCAGCCTGGCCAACATGGCAAAACGCCACCTCTACTAAAAATACAAAATTAGCCGGGTGTGGTGGCACACACCTGTCATCCCAGCAACTTGGGAGGCTAAGGCACAAGAATTGCTTGAATCTTGGAGGCGGAGGCTGCAGTGAGCTGAGATTGTGCCACAGTACTCCAGCCTGGGCAACAGAGCGAGACCCTGTCAAAAAAAGAGAGAAAGAAAGAGAGAGAGAGAGAGAAAGGAAGGAAGGAAGGAAGGAAGGAAGGAAGGAAGGAAGGAAGGAA
>NW_016807423.1:2323872-2488200 GCF_001698545.2 Rhinopithecus bieti | reverse complement strand
GTGGCACATATACACCATGGAATACTATGCAGCCATAAAAAAAGGATGAGTTCGTGTCCTTTGTAGGGACATGGATGCAGCTGGAAACCATCATTCTCAGCAAGAACAGAAAACCAAACACCACATGTTCTCACTCATAGGTGGGAATTGAACAATGAGATCACTTGGACACAGGAAGGGGAACGTCACACACCGGGTCCTATTGTGGGGAGAGGCGGGGGGAGGGATAGCATTAGGAGATATACCTAATGTAAATGACGAGTTAATGGGTGCAGCACACCAACATGGCACATGTATACATATGTAACAAACCTGCACGTTGTGCACATGTACCCTAGAACTTAAAGTATAATAAAAAAATTTAAAAAAAAAACAATTAGCCAGGCATAGTGGTGTGTACCTGTTATCCTAGCTACTCAGGAAGCTGAGGTGAGAGGATCGCTTGAGCCCAGGAGGTCAAGGCAGCAGTGAACGGAGATCACGCCACTGCACTCCCGCCTGGGTGACAGAGTGAGACCCTGAAAAAAAAAGGAAAAAGGAAAGAGAGAGAGAGAGAGAGAAGGGAGGGAGGGAGGGAGGGAGGAAGGAAAGAAATGACATGAGCTGCTCCCTCAGCTACCCCAGGGCACAGTGGAGCAGCACCTTCCTCCCCAAACCTGTTCCTTGTGTTTCACGCTCAGTTAAGGACACTGCTCTCTAGCCTCGGCTTGGGACACTCTCCTCTTCCTGGGCTAAGTTCAGCCAAACTGCTTTTCCTTCAGTTTGTCTAATATGCAGGCTTTGCTTTTCAGAACATTAGCGTCACCCTCACCTGACTCTTACCCTTCCTTCCTGTCTCCGTGAATTTTACTGCTCAAAGAAGCCTTTCTGTCCCAATGTACATTTGGTCCTCCGGTTATACTTTCTCATAACATTCTGTCCTTCTGGAATGTAAGGTACCATGGTTTCTAGTGACACACTGAGGTGGGACAGTAGTCACCATCTCTCCCCTACCAGTTGTTACGCACTGGGAGCACAGGTATCCTGCTATTTTGTTCACTACTCTATTCCCAGTGCTTCTGGGAGGGCTTAATACCAAGGGGCTTAATACCGTAAATGAATGAATGAATGAAAGGAGAAAAGGGAAAGGTAGTAACTCACAGAGAAAACGAGCAAAATGAAAACCAAGATTTCCCAGAGGTAAAGGTGAGAAAGGGTTGTTGCTTCGAGGTCTAAGAAATTTCTTTAGGCCCCCAAAATGGAGGCCGGTTGGCCTGAATGGTGCAGAGAACACTCTCACAGTGGGGGGATGAGGGGGAGTGATGTTTGAGGCCCTTTTGGCCAGGCAAAGAAAGCATGCAGCCCACTTCAGCTTTCTCCTTAGCTTTCAAAGGTGCCAGTCTGTTTTTGGAGCCCTGAGAAAGAGAAGGCTAGAGGGAGAACACTAAAGACTGCAACCAATTCTAATAAAGAATCAGGGAAAACAAAAGGCTTTGCCTGCTGGAATCGCTTTGGGTAAGGTCACCCTAGTTTTCTACAAAATAAAGGGATTGGCTACAGGAGCCACCAGAAGATAGATCCCAGGACCTGTGGGCAGGAAGTTGAACCCCAGAGAGAAACTTTCACTGGCGAAGGGTTAAAGGGAATAAACATGTTTAGCAATGTATTGAGGGTGAGGGGAAAGGAAAGGTGGGGGATAGACCAGCGAGCATGTAGACCTCTAATAAATGAAGAGAAGTGGGAGATTCATCTTACCTCCTACAGGGCAGAGATGCTCAGCTCATTTTTTAGATCAGTCTTTAAGAAGAAAATGACAAAAGGAATTTGGATAATTAGGAAGTAAATGCAGACTGTGCAAAAATCGTTCCTGATAGAAAGCAGGTAGGAGAATACTCAGAAAATGTAAAGGTTTCACAAATCAGCAAGCTAGGATGACATCCATCATGAGGTATTAAGGCTAGTGTTCTGGGAACATGCTAAGCGGGGCGCTGATTGAACCACTTATAATTATGTCTGGAAAATCATAGAAAGTAAAAGGGGCCATCAGGAGGCTGGAGAAGTGAAACGGATGTGACTCCTGTCTTCTAAAAAATGGTACAACAAGCTAAAAATGTTCATCCAGTCAGTTTGAAACTATATACAATGAAAGGGGGAAAAATCTGTCATCTAGGGGAGTAAAATAAAATTGAGAAGAGAGTGTGTGTGTGTGTGTATAGTATGCCTAAGGGCCAAACCACACCAAACAGAACAGCGCTAAGTGGTCACATTGGAAACAGAAAAACAGATGTGTTGTAATGGGCGTGCCACAAGTGGCTGTTGTTAAAACAGGTTCAGGTTTTCGCCATGGTTGTAGGTATGTAAATGAAAACCGCACAGTAAAGAAAAACCGACGGCAGGGAATCATTCAGGGAGAGGGACACTCTCTGGATGAACAGAGTGTTCTGCGCCAATTTAACACGGTCTCATTTTGGATGGGGAGAAAGCTGCATGTAACTGAAGAACCTGATAGGTAGGTGTGGCTGAGGAACAATTCAGGAACCTGAAGAAGTCAACAACAACATGAACACCTAATTCTGGGGGGAGGCGGTGGGTTGAAACAAATGAACGTATTTGGGGGGAAATCTCTGCTCATCCACAAAGAGCCATAGGAAGGCCCTAGAAGCTGCCTTGCTTTGGGAGTTGCATGCACACAATTTGGATGTGGAGTTCTGGGACCTAGAAGGGAGGTGACACACTGGGGTAGTTTCAAAAAGAATGAGGACGGCCCCTAAGGGGGTTAGCTGAGAGGGAGTGGCTCCTCATGGTAATGATCCTAACTGACTCCACAGCCCCAGCGCCCTATACACTTTTACAAGGTTAAAGCAACAGCTTGAACCTGTATGGGGTGAGCATTTGTTTCCTTTCCAGATTGCCAGCTAATGAGGAAAGATTAAAGGAGCTAAATCTGTTTAGCTTGGCTAAGTGACGACGGAGGCGGCGGGAGTGGAGAGGCATGCTGGGCAGCCTGGCCAAGCGGAGGGGTGTGATAACCGTCTGCAGATTTTAGGAAGGTGTAACTACAGTGGAAGAAGAGCGGCTGCTCAGGTGGCACAAGGCCCTCAGCCTTCGGCGCGGGAAGAACCAAAGGGCGAGTTTCCCAACAGTGAGCTCGGCAGCTCCTGGAGCAGCCAGTTGACCTGAGGAAGAGAGAGCAAGGGTTGGGAACATCTCGACTGAGCCAAGAGAGGGACCAGGCCAACCCACCCAATGGGCCAGGCACTGTCCCAACAGACCAGCTTTCATTTGCCTTTTGCTAACAGCATCCTCAGCGTTCCCAAGGGTCTTCTCTGACCCTCTGCCCCCACTGCAGCCAGTACCTCAAGGGATCTGGAGTCCAAAACGGTTCCCCCACTTTCTGGCCTGTGATAGACATTCGTAGTAGCTGGTTTGGCAATTCAGAACCTGCCTGTTATTTGATGATGTCTTCAGATAGATTATTCCAGGGCTATGAGATCAGAACCTGTGCAAGGAGCTCTTCTGGGAGTGGGAATAACTGCCCCAAAAGGAGAAGCAAGTGGCAAGGCCCAGGGTGTGGCGTCCCTGGGATCCCAAGCCTGGCCCCTGGGGGCCAGCCAGGCTGCCTCCCGCAGGCTTGCTGTTGGCAATCTCACGGTTAAACACTTAAACAATCTTTCTTTCTCCTCTTTTCTCTCTCCCCCTCTCTCTCTTTCACTCTCTTCTTTTCAGAGTTGACAGGGGCCAAATAAAGGCCCTTTTAAAAAAACACACAAAACAATTTTGTTCCTTCTGAAAGTGATGGAGCGAAAGTGAGTGCAGATTATAGGCCTGTGAGGCGAGGGCCTTCCACACGAGGGGGAGAAGCGGTGACATGATGGGAACCTAATGGCAGTAATTGGCCCTGGATTTGACAGGGCCCATATCACAGCTCAGGAAAAGAGAGATGTTTAAAGTAAAAATTTACACAAAATTATATGTTTTCGGGGTGAAAAAGACTGTTTGGATTTCATTTTTTTTCCTTCCTCTTCTTCCCCCCAGGGCATGTTTCATGGGTCATCCTCCGCGTGTGTGCGCGTGTGTCTGTGTGTGTGTGTGCACACATGCCCGTGCGGCTGTCTCCCCAGGTATATGGGCATCTTATGCCACATTGCCAATGTCTTCTACTTCCACTCTTCCTGGAATAGAGGCGTTTGTTAGCTTTGGAAGTTTCCCTTCAGGAAGCAGAAACAGCATAAGAGAAGAGAGAAAAGAACCATTCAAGTAATAGATCACACCACCCTTCATAGTCTCACCACAGCAGAGCTTGTTTGGATTCAACCTATAGTCGTGTAGCATCTTGTATTTATCCTTGTATCACTTAGTCCTAAATATAACCAAGTCATAGATCATGTAGTTTTATTGTTTAGTGTCTGACTCCCACTCCAAACTGTGAGCTCTTTGAGTGCAGGACCCTGTTTCTCTTGTTAAGTGCCATAATCTCAGCACCTAGCCCAGTGCCTCCCACGTAGCAGGCTTCCAGGATTTGTTACACGAGTGACCTAAAATAATGGAATTACGTGGGGACAGCTGCTATGTTGGAAGCCTGTGCCTTCCCTGAGTATAAAATGCTGATCAATCAGACTTTTGTGTAACTAGACAATACTAGAATATTCAGACATCGATTCTTCATTGCTTGTTGGAAATGTGGCCTGAGAGGAAGACTTTAGAGGTGGCAGGGAAGCTAGAATATTAGGTGTTCATCCCTGGTTCAGAATGGTTTAGGCTTCCTCCGTTGTGAGCTTCACTAGTGGCTCTATAGTCAAACCCCAACTGACTCTTTAATGCTAATGACCATGCTAGTGTTGAAACGATCTCCTCTTCTGGCCTGCAGAATGTCCTGCTGCTCCCTGTTTTACTTGGGATTTAGGCATTCTCTGTGGACTAAGCTGAGAACTAGCCGGCTATTAGGCTACCTTTTAGATTTTTTTTTTTTTAAAAGATGGTTAAACATGGCTAACATGATAACAAGACCCATAAATGAAACAAAGTTGAATGTTTTATTCACGTGAGCTCAAGGGAGGTACCAGAGTTACAGTACCACAGATTGGGGAGTGGCTTTGGAGGTTCTGAAGTTCATGCTTTACTAGTTGTGTGCATAACCTCTACAGTAACCTCTCATGCTCCAGATGCAAAGATTGGCACGTCCAGCAGGGAAGGCAAAGTTTAAAGTCAAGAAGCAAAGGGGCTAGGAGCTGGGCTGGACAAGGACCAGTCCTTGAAAATGGGTCAGTCGTAGGGGAACAAACACAGAAAGGGAAGACCTAGCAAGACTGTGCCAGGGAGTGGCTATGAAGACTGGAAATAAGTTCTGAAAGGCAAGTCCAGGAGGCTGGTGCTGAAAGGGAATGTATAGCTATCAACAGCAGGGGCCAAGCCAACAGTCTGTACCCTTCCCATTTTGCCTCAATGTTTGAAGAAAATCTCAGCCCAGACAAACCAGGAGGTTTCAAGACCACTAGGGGAATCCAGAACACTGGGTGGATGTCACTGGGGATGGGAGAAGGGTAGCAGGGTATAGAATCACATGGAAATGGGGCTCTTAGAGCTGTGGCAGTTGCTGAGATCAACTGAGGTCAACACAACTGAGTAGATGGTTCTCGAATAATATAGGTGTAGCTCGTGTGCTGATTATTGTGTTAGGTACAGTAATAGCAGATAAAGTTGTAAATGATCCACAGGATTGGCATGCTCTAGGAATGAAGAAGTCATTGCTTATGGTGAGAATACAGGTTCTTAAAGAAAAACTGAGGCATTTGGGGTTTCAGAGCCATTTATTTGTCCCAACATTTATAGGATGCCTGCTCTATTCCAGGCATCGTGCTGAGTCAAAGTTCTTCAGACCTACGATTTAATTTGAGTCACTTCCCTTTTATTTTCCCTTTGTGTGATGAATTGAGAGTGCGAGTATAGGGGAAAATGGCTAACATTCCATCCATGAAAATCACACAGTATGAGAAGGCTCTCTTGGCAATCTCAAGGGTTCTCCAAGCTCTGTAGATGCTCCAAGAGTCTAGGAAACAGCAGCAGCTTACAGAAATTTCCTCCTTTGGCATTTAGCACAGAGATGGCAACCTTGTCCTTATCTTCTACCTCTGTGTAGGAATATTAAAATTGTAAATTACATGCATTTTCCTAAAATACAGTCCTTGCACCAGGACCTGAAATAATGACTTGGCTGCAGGTGCCTCTGGGTAACACTTGGCTTGCCAGTTAATGCGAATCTGAAGATGAGATGCTAAAACCTTCAGATCTGCCTCACTTGGATGTGATCTTAGCTGCTACACCATCTCCTTCTAAAAGGATAGCAAAGTTGATATGGGTGTTGTTTGCCTTTTCACTCATCTAAACTTTTGGCTTAAAATTATGGAATCTCAGAGCCTTGGAGATGATGCCACATATTTTTAAATAAACTGCCTCGTCTAAGTTAAGTGTTGGAAATACAGAGGTTTAAAAACAGTTCTCCTTTAAAGGAATTCATAGTCTACCGAGGAGACAGGCCAGCCAAAGAGGTAATGTCAAAATACTATGAGAAGTGCTAAGATAGATGTAAGATGCAGTACCTCCTCGAAGAAGCAAACACCTAAATCAACCAGAGACCTTAAGGAAGACTTCACAGAATTAGCAAAGCTTAAAATGAATCTTTAAGAAGTTTGCTACGCAGCCAAAGAGCAAAGGAAAGGTGTTCCCAGCGAAGGACGTGGCATGATAGTTGAATGTGTGAATTTTAAGCCAACTATTCCTGACCCCTTGTTCCTTAATATGTTTAGCAGCTTCTGAGAAATTCGATGTCCTCATTTTGTGACAGTTGTGTGCAGCGTATAAGGATGGTGAGAAAAAGAAAGAGCTTGAAGAACCACCAAGAGAAAGGAAGATGGGAAGAAAGTGAAGGGAAGAAGGAAGAGAAGGGGGAGGAAACCAATATTTATTGAGTGTCTATTATGTGCCATGTGGTTTTACATGATCTCATTTCATATTATTTTCATTTCCTACATTAAGACAATGTGGTTCAGAAAGATGAGTGATTTCTTCACCTGACTTCACCTTTTCGTCCTCTCCTGTCCCCATTCTCATGCTAACCCTACCTCAGACCTTTCTTTGAAGCTTCACACTGCCTATTTACCACCACCACGTGGATCTCTAACAGACATTCTGCCTCACCAGTCCAGAATGCTGGTCATCATGTTTCCCACCAAAACTGCTCCTTCTCCCCTTTTCCCATGGCACCTCCCCATCCACTTGCCCAAGCCAGAAACCTGGGAATCACTCTTCAGCTTTTCCCTGTTCCTCAGCCCCTCAGTCTACCTCTAAATCCTATCTCAAATGCATTCCCTTCTCCCCAGCTTGCCTGGCACCCCCAAAAATCCAGGCATCAGCATCTGTCCTCTATCACCACTGGAACTGTATTCTATTTGATTTCTGTCTTCCATCCTTGCCACTTCCCATTCCAGCCTCTCCACCTGGCAGCTGAGGAATCTTTTTAAGAGGCATGACCCCTAGAGTCAAGCCCACAATCCTTAACGCGGCAAGACCTGCTCCCTGTCTGACCTGGCCCCCATCTCTTCCCGGGGTCTTTCGTCCTGCCCGGTTCCTTCTCCCCAGCCTCCTTATACCACTGCTTCCCCTCATCCTTCAGATCTTAGCTTCAATGCCATTTCCTCAGAGAACTCTTCCCAGTGTAAAAAAGATTTCACTTGTTTTTTTCTTTCTTTTTTCTTTTAACCTGGCCTTTGACTGTTGTCATCACCGACTTTTCTGTTTCTTATCCAGTGTCTTCAAGTGTGTTTGGCAAATGTAGTTAGACGTTTATTTGCATGTTTAGTTGTTTCATGTCTGTCTCGTTCACTAAGTGTAAGCTCTGTGAGGGCAGCACTTTGTCTCTTTATATTTTTAGAGACCAGGGTCTTGCTCTGTCATCCAGAATCATCAACACTGTGCACAGTACTGAGCAGAGAGTAGGCACTCAAATGTTATATTTTAATACATTACATATTTTTGTTAAAAAGGAATATTAAATTGAATGTGTTCAGGATAAAGAGGAGCTTGGATTTAAATCCACCTCTAGGGCCAGGTACGGTGGTCCACACCTGTAATCCCAGCACTTTGGGAGGTCAAGGCGGTTGGATCACCTGAGGTCAGGAATTCAAGACTAGCCTGGCCAACATGGCAAAACCCTTTCTCTACTAAAAATACAAAAATTAGCTGGGCATGGTGGTGCGCACCCGTAATTCCAGCTACTTGGGAGGCTGAGGCAGGAGAATCACTTGAACCCGGGAGGTGGAGGTTGCACTGAGTGGAGATTGTGCCACTGCACTCCAGCCTGGGACAGAGCAAGGCTCTGTCTAAAAATAAAATAAAATAAAATAAAAATATAAATAAATCCACCTCTAGGCTGGGTGTGGTGGCTCACACCTGTAATCCTAGCATTTTGGGAGGCCAAGGTGGGAGGATTACTTCAGGTCAGGAGTTTGGGCACAGCCTGGGCAACATAGCAAGACCCCATCTCTATAAAAAATAAAAAAATTAGTCAGAGCAGTGGTGAGCACTTCTAGGCCCCGCTGCTCAGGAATCTGAGGCGGGAGGATCGCTTGAGCTCAGGAGTTGGAGACTGCTATGAGCTATGATCACCCCACTGCACTCCAGTCTGGGTGACAGGGTGAGATCCTGTCTCTAAAAATACAAAAATAAACCCACTTCTTCCTGATGCCAAAGTCCATGATCTTTCCTCTGTCTCAGGCCTGCAGTGGGGGAAAATCCAACACGGGCCATCAGGCAGTGCACGGTATTCCTGGAGTTTGTTTCAGAGAAGAGACAGAGAGCCTTTAGAAACTTAATTCTTGGCCGGGCGCAGTGGCTCATGCCTGTAATCCCAGCACTTTGGAAGGCCAAGGCGGGCAGATCACGAGGTCAGGAGATCGAGACCATCCTGGCTAACACAGTGAAACCCTGTCTCTACTAAAAATACAAAAAGTTAGCTGGGCATGGTGGCGGTCTCCTGCAGTCCCAGCTACTGCAGGGAGGCGGAGGGGCTGCTGAGGCAGGAGAATGGTGTGAACCCAGGAGGCGGAGCTTGCAGTGAGCCCAGATGGCGCCACTGCACTCCAGCCTGGGTGACAGAGCAACACTCCATCTCAAAAAAGAAAAAAAAAAAAATCCTGATTAGAAGGTGAACTCTTTGCAGCTAGAGGCCATGTCTTCATTGTTTAGTAAAGTGCCTGGCACAAGGTAGGTGCTCAATAAAGAATGAATGAATGAACAAATGAACCATGAGAAACTCACAGGTTTCTAATTTGAACAAATGGGCAGAGGCACCATTCACTGAGGTAGATGAGGGAAAGGAAGAGCAAATTTGTTGGCCGGGTGGGGAGGGGTGGGGAGGGGTGGGGAGAAATGAAGAAAGAGTTTAGTTTTAGAATGACATGCAGAGAAAGGCACAGTTGTCAATAAGCGTGTTGTGTTTTGAGAACAATGAGAAGTTTATTCATTCAGTCATTTATTTATTTAGTCATTAATCAACAAATATCTATTTAAAGCTTAGTATATGTCAAGCACTACGCTAGGCACTGAACATATGATAATAAATCAGACAAAGTCAAGAAAGGGAAATGGATAAGAAACACCTATTAAAATGCAGAGTGGCTCATGCCATTACCAAAGCAAGCACAGGGTGCTGTGTGTGGGGCTTCAGAAGCGGAGGCTGCAAGACTTCCTGGGGAAAGTAACACCTCAGTTGCATCCTGAGGAATGGAGGAAGTAGGTGCTAGCCAGACTGAAAGCCAGAGAAAGGGTGTTCGAAGCAGAGGAAGTAGCATGTGCAAAAGCCCAGCAGCAAAAGAAAGAAAAGCATTCAGAGAACTCCAGATGGTTCAGCAATATGGGAATCCAGTGTTGAGCTCAAGGTGCTCCACGGACAGTAGTAAGAGGCCCAAGTTGTGAACCTCCTTGACACCCGTCCCTCCATCTCTCCATGTAGAGAGAAGAATAGACTGCATGGAAAGTCAAGTGCAGGTGTTAGTCAGTTACTGCGACTCACAGGAGTGTGTGTGAGGGGAAAGTGAGGAGAAAGTAGGGTTGAAATTATAACCTTGAACCAAATTGTTAAGAGCCTTGTTTGCCATAATGGAGTGTGACTTCTAGGGGCAGTTGGTAACCACTGAAAGGTTTTAATTGGGAAGGGTGGTGGTGGTGACATGAGCAGATCCATATATTAGAAAGATAACTCAGGGCTAGTGTGAAAATGGATTAGCGGGGACATGACCAGAAGCGACTGCATTTTCTGTCAAGAAGACATTATTTAGATTGGAAAAAAAAATAGAATGGTATGAAGATGCTGAAGTCCAATATTGTGTGTGTGTGTGTGTGTGTAAGAGAGAGACAGAGAGAGAGAGAGAGATTGTAAGAAACTACATGAGTCTTGGCCAGAAACTCACAGGTTTCTAATTTGAACAAATGGGCAGAGGCACCATTCACTGAGGTAGATGAGGGAAAGGAAGAGCAAATTTGTTGGCCGGGTGGGGAGGGGTGGGGAGGGGTGGGGAGAAATGAAGAAAGAGTTTAGTTTTAGAATGACATGCAGAGAAAGGCACAGTTGTCAATAAGCGTGTTGTGTTTTGAGAACAATGAGAAGTTTATTCATTCAGTCATTTATTTATTTAGTCATTAATCAACAAATATCTATTTAAAGCTTAGTATATGTCAAGCACTACGCTAGGCACTGAACATATGATAATAAATCAGACAAAGTCAAGAAAGGGAAATGGATAAGAAACACCTATTAAAATGCAGAGTGGCTCATGCCATTACCAAAGCAAGCACAGGGTGCTGTGTGTGGGGCTTCAGAAGCGGAGGCTGCAAGACTTCCTGGGGAAAGTAACACCTCAGTTGCATCCTGAGGAATGGAGGAAGTAGGTGCTAGCCAGACTGAAAGCCAGAGAAAGGGTGTTCGAAGCAGAGGAAGTAGCATGTGCAAAAGCCCAGCAGCAAAAGAAAGAAAAGCATTCAGAGAACTCCAGATGGTTCAGCAATATGGGAATCCAGTGTTGAGCTCAAGGTGCTCCACGGACAGTAGTAAGAGGCCCAAGTTGTGAACCTCCTTGACACCCGTCCCTCCATCTCTCCATGTAGAGAGAAGAATAGACTGCATGGAAAGTCAAGTGCAGGTGTTAGTCAGTTACTGCGACTCACAGGAGTGTGTGTGAGGGGAAAGTGAGGAGAAAGTAGGGTTGAAATTATAACCTTGAACCAAATTGTTAAGAGCCTTGTTTGCCATAATGGAGTGTGACTTCTAGGGGCAGTTGGTAACCACTGAAAGGTTTTAATTGGGAAGGGTGGTGGTGGTGACATGAGCAGATCCATATATTAGAAAGATAACTCAGGGCTAGTGTGAAAAATGGATTAGCGGGGACATGACCAGAAGCGACTGCATTTTCTGTCAAGAAGACATTATTTAGATTGGAAAAAAAAATAGAATGGTATGAAGATGCTGAAGTCCAATATTGTGTGTGTGTGTGTGTGTGTGTGTGTGTGTGTGTGTGTTTGTGTGTGTAAGAGAGAGACAGAGAGAGAGAGAGAGAGAGATTGTAAGAAACTACATGAGTCTTGGCCAGGCACGGTGGCTCACGCCTGTAATCCCAGGACTTTGGGAGGCCAAGGCAGGCAGATCACGAGGTCAGGAGATTGAGACCGTCCTGGTTACCACAGTGAAACCCCATCTCTAGAAAAATACAAAAAAAAATTAGCCGGGTGTGGTAGCGGGCACCTGTAGTCCCAGCTACTCGGGAGGCTGAGGCAGGAGAATGGCGTGAACCCGGGAGGCAGAGCTTGCAGTGAGCCCAGTTTTCGCCACTGCACTCCAGCCTGGGTGACAGAGTGAGACTCCATCTAAAAAAAAAGAAAGAAACTACATGAGTCTCAGTTCTGACCTTCATGGGCAGCTTAACTCCCTGCCATCTGCCTCTCCTGCCTTGGGTTTCCCTGACACATTTTGCCTCCTCTGCTCGAAGAGTCCTCCCTGCGTCTTGCCCATCTTAAAGTAAAAACTTCAAGTTCAAGCCTTCCCTACTCCTCTTCCCCCCAGACAGATTGACCAGTTTCATTCTCTAGGCTGCTATATCATTCTGGACATAACAACTACATTATAATTACTGTTTTTCTCATCTGTTTTCTAAACTAGATTATATACTCCTTGAAGGCTAAGACTGTACAAGTTTCTTTGTATCCCCAACATCAGGTATAGTTCATGGCAAACAGTAGATACTCAGTGAGTACTGGATTGGAATTTATGGGAATGCTAATAAACTGGGATGATCTAATAATGTGATTTGCTTTTGTTTTTGTTTTGAGATGAGGTCTCACTCTGTCACCCAAGCTGGAGTGCAGTGGTGCAATCATAGCTAGCTGTAAACTCAAACCCCTGGGCTCAGAGGATCCTCCCACCTCAGCCTACCAAGTAGCTAGGACTACAGGTGTGTGCCACCATGCCCAACTAGTTTTTTTACATTTTTTGTAGAGACAGGATCTCACCATTTTGCCCAGGCTCATCTGGAACTCCTGGGCTCAAGTAATCATCTCACCTTGACCTCCCAAAGTGCTGGGATGACAGACATGAGCCACCACCTAAGGTGAAATTCAATAAATGTGAATTCCTACACCTAGATCTAAAACTTTAGCTGCCCCAGTACAGGATAGGAGAGCAAGATATCTATTCAGCAAACATCTGTGGACTATCAAGCACCTGCTAGGTACTGTGCTTGACACAGGACATAAAGCAGGAAACCAGGGAGACACATTCTTTGCCCTCATGGAGTTTACAAATGGGATGACAAATTTTAAACAAGTAACCAAATGTAAGTAAAATGCTGTAGAGAACAATATAGAGTCCAGTGGAGACCTCACCTGGTCAGGACCGTAGAGGAGCACTCTATGAGGAAGTGATCTATGAGCTGACCTGAAAGACTGCTGGAGTTTTCTAGGCAGAGTCTAGAAAACTCTAGGGTTGGGGCTTTGTATGTGTGTGGGGGAGGGGGGGCAGGGGGGTAGGGGTGAGATAGCGTTTTCAGCACTGTTATCATTACTTCCTTAGGCAAGTCTTCCCTGACTTCTCTGAAGAGGTCACATCTTCTGTGGCCACATGGATTGCTCGTGCAGAACTTACCTCTACGGCAGATTCATGTTTATTTCTGCCATGACTTGATCAATGCCCAAAGCCCCCACTAGACTGTATGCATGGTGAAGAGACCTGTCCCTAGCTCATCAGTGTATTCCCACTGCCTGCTACGGTACCTAGCATGTAATAGGCTCTCAATTGATGTCTACTGAATGAATGAATGAATGAATGAATGAATGAATGAAGTGGGTATTCCAAGCAGAGAGAACAAGCACCAATGTGTTACACGGTGAAGGGGAGACTGAGTGTCTCAGAAAATCTGAGTGTTTGGTCAACTGCCAGCTATGCGTGAAACAAAGCAAGATGGCCGCAACTTTAGGGTTTCTTAAGAAGCGTCTTGTCTCTAGTCTGCCCTGGGCCAGGCTAAACCTACAGTGCTGTTTTCTTTCCTGGGTGCCACACTTTAGAAAACACCGCGACACATGTTTGCAAAACATTTCCATGTGGGAAGCTCCGTCGCGTGATGGAGGGATGTGGGACTAGAATCAGATGGACATGGTTTGAATTCCAGCTCTATCCTGTGTTCACTGAATTGTCAAATCACTGAACTTCTGAGAGCCTCTTTTCCTACCCATAAAGTGGAACTAATAATATCCAGAGTCCTGAAAGTTAAATGGAATGACATGCAAAATGCCTAACGTGGTGCCTGGCACACAGTAGGCACCCAATACATGTGAGGCCCCTTACCTATTAGAAGAAGCAGAACTCAGAGCATTTGAGTTACGGAAGACTTCCTGAAGGGGGTAAAAGTCAAACTGGCCACTTAAGGACTGGAGGATTCTACTTTATTGAAGAAAAGAGAGAGACCTTAATTGAGGGGGGTAGACAATAATTGAGCACAGCGCTGGGCTGGGATCTATGCATGGACAGAGAGAACCAAGTAGAGACCAGTCTGAGCTTCAAGGTTCCTGGGGGGGACCTTCTTGCTTGATGTCACCTTCCCAAAAGGAATGCAATGCCGGGGGGCCATCTCTGACTAGTATACCCATTTTGGAAAGTGGGGAAACTCCATCTTAGTCTATGGTTTGCTCACAAACTTAGATAATCTCTGAGGCCCTGCCCTCCTGGAGCTGGTGTGGTACATACATTCCACTAATGGAGGTTAGAGCAAGTAGGATTGTGTGTGCATGCACATGCTTAAGCACTCACAAAGCCAAAACAAAGCATCCTACCCACACTGGCCTTGGAGCTTGGCAGTCACAACCAACGGCAGCCCATCCAGAGGGTAGCTTTGGGTCTGGAAGGACTAGTAAGGGAGAAGGAAGGCGAGAGATGGGGAAGAACATATGTTCAAAAATAAACACTGCCTCCTGCTAAATGGTCTAGAAAGCATCTGTAAGAGGGGCTTTGGGCTGTGGGGTTTCCGAGGATGGTGAGTGCGGGAATGTTTTGTCTGTAGAGTTGGGGCTGGGGGCTTCCACATCCTGCCCACTGCCACATCTGGGGAAGTCATCTGCACTGGGCTGATGGCTCCCCGAGCACTCCTGCTTTAATGGCTCGTGGTGCCGCAAGAAGTGGCCCAGTAATGGCCATTCCAGGCTGCCCCAGTGAAGGGTCTGGGCAGGCCCCAGGCAGCCTGTTTGCTTTCCTCCCACCCCAGGCCAACCAGCACCTTTCACCTCCTCTTTGCCTAGGTGAGCTGGCCTGAACCCTAGTTGGGAGCCTCCAACTGGGGGGAGACAGTGGGACTAGAGGCCTTGGATATTGAGAGTGGGGATAGGACTTGGTCCTGTGCTTCCTGACTGCCATCCCCTTGCTAGGGCACAGGCTCCTGCATCTGTCATTGTTTGCCTTCTTCTCTTGACGCAGCTCTGCCAAAACCTCATCTCTTTACAAAATGAGGCTAACGGTTTTGGGGTCAGGTCCAAGACCAAGTGGTGCAGAAGGGGCAGGAACACCATGTTTTGAAAGAACCTGCTTCGCATGGTGTTACGGAGAGGTATGAAAGGAGTAAGCAGAGAAATGTGCTGAGGTGGCTCAGAGGGCTTCCGCCTCTGCTATCCCCCAGGGCCCAAGAGGAGCCACTAGTCACTTCTGCCCTCACAATCCAGCATCCAGCGCAGTCCCATCCTCGTCCGTCCCGAGCCTGAGACAGATAACTGCAGGTGCAGACAAACCTGCTCGCCAGGGACCTCTGGCATAGGGTATTTTAATGGCTTAGTCCCCTCGCCCTTGCTGAGGTCCCTGGGGAATTACCTGGAGGACCCAAGAGCAGGGGCATTGCAAGTAGGGATACCTGCAAGTTGTAAGGATTGAGTGATGGGTCCTGGCTTCAGCAGGGGGAGACTCCTCCCGCCACTCTAGTGCCCCAGCAGCAGCCTGGCTAGAGTGGGGGCCCAAATGTGAATGGGGGGGACGCTGGATGGGGGCGAAGGGAGGGGAGGGCTTGCACTGGCTCCTCTCAGCAAGGGCTCGTAAAGCTGCAGGTGTGAGATGTTGTTATTTAGTCTAGAGCCTGGTATGTGACAGCCCGGGCCCTCTCTCCTGCGAACTGCCGCCGCCACCGCCTCTGCCGGCCAGATAATTAGTCCATTACGACTCTCCCACCTCGGGTGGGTGGGGGCAGGGTGAGAGCCCACCCTCAGACTCCTTGTAATTCAACTTCCTGTGTTTTATGGAAGCAGGCTGTTGGGGGCAGAGAGTGAAAGGCCGGTCCCTAGGCTTGGCCAACCCCTTCCTTGGCTCCCAGCCCCTACCTCCCTCCTTCTACCCAAACCCAGTTGCTGTGGTGACCAAATGTTATTTCCCAGCTTCGTGTTGGAACTGCTTTGTAAAAGTTTTTTACATCTCTTACCTGCCTCAAACATGAATGCAGGCTGGTCTATCTCTCCCTGCGTCTTGCCCTGCCGTCTCTTCCTCCGCATCTCTCCTCTGTCTCTCTCTATTTTTATTACACGCTTATCGCCTTTTTCCCTCCTGCTTTTGAAATTGATTTCCTTTCCTTTCTCCCCCTATTCAGGACCTAAACGCTGAATGTTCGATATTTCATTTGAGACCGCTAATCGCATTACTGCCCTTGACGTTTTACAGATATCATATTATGGGCGCAAATTTGGCAAATTATTAGCGCTGTAATGTATAGCTTGTCAGAGGTATTTAAGACGCTAAGAGCCCAAGGCTTATCGGGGTTAGCAGAGAGCTCTCGTTGAGCTTTTGAAATGCAGAGAGCCAGTTATAAAACACACTGTGACTCTCTCTTCAGCTGGTGAAAAAAAGGAAAAGAGAAAAGAGAAAGAAAAGAAAAAAAAAATGTCACCCGTCTATCAGAGGCTTCCAGGGCTGATAACAAGCAAAATTCTTCTCTGTGGGTTTCACTGGAAATGTGAGAAGCTTTTAAAACATTTCTCAAGCTGTCTGGAAAAGAAAAAAAATCTTTATTGAAAGGATGTAGCAATCTTTTTTACTGTGGCCTATTTATCTCTGGGGAAAAAGCTGTAACAAGAAGATCCCCTACTGGTCACCAGCCGTGTCAGGGCCTGCTTGGCTTTGGTGCCAGGACTTTGGTGTGGGGGACTTGCTGAGCGAGAGGGGGGCCACCTTTGGCAAAACGGGGAAAGGCTGCTGGCTGGGTGCATTCCTGTGGAAGTGGCAGCGTCCTGCATGCCTAGCACAGTGCTCAGGGCTCAGCAGACACATCTCATCAAATCCTTTTTGAATGAATGGTTGAATGAACCAACCAACAAACACACACAAAAGTAACAGAGAACCTTGAAACTGCTGCCCTGCTTTGGTCTGCCTAACTGTCCCAGGTACCTGTTTACCCCCCTACTACTGTAGCAAGTGACCTTTGCTGACACCACTGTCCACACGTGTTCCTTCACCCTCATACAAACATCCTTGCTCTTTTGAGGCCATGCGATCCTCTACTTTCTTGTCACTGTCATCTGCTGATGACATCTTCCCTCTATTCAGCAGGGACGTTGGCACTCAGTATCTCCCTGCTCACCCCTATTCTGCCTTCCTCCTGTGAATTTCAGCACGCACGTGGACTGTCCGCATCCTGGGATCCTCCGCTGCAGCATCCTGCAATCCTACAGCGGATTCCATGGAAATAGCCCCGCCCTCAGTCTGACCATCTCCCACAGTTTCTTCGTCTCAAAAATAATGAACTCTGAATCAGCTGCGTCTGCTGTCCTTAACGTCTGTTCTCCTTCCTCACTCCCACTGAATCCATTTTTTGACCTCATTTAGACCTTCATTCCCTGGACCATTCCTAATTTAACAAGCCCACCATTCCCCTCCTAGCTTCACTTTCTTTCCTACCCAACCTTGACCCTTTGATCAATATCTTTAAAGAATTTCTTCCTGCTATTCCCTCACCCTTTTGCCTTTCTGTCCCACCTGTTTGCCTACCTCAGATCCCAAATCCATGAAAGTATTTACTTTCTCCTCTATTTCCGGCCTGTGATGCTCCGGGGAGAAAAGCTGGTGTCACCATTTCAACTGGTGTCACTGTTAGCAGGCCCTAAGTCTCAACAGTCTGTGTACTTGCCCATAATGATTTCCCATTTCCCACAGCAGTTGCTGTAAACCCTTCCCTCTCTCAAAATATTTCTCTTCACTGCCTCTGTTTACCTCATTCTCTATAGATGACTTCATTTCCTGCTTTTCAGAGAGAACAATGGCCAAACAGTCTCAACTTTTCTCCCTCCCTAACTTTGGCCTCACCTTGGAGGCCATCTTCACCGAGTTGTGTCCTAACTCAGTACTACTCAGTACTTGTGTCCTGACTCAGTACTACTCTACTACTCAGCACTTTTGTCCTAACTCAGTACTATTCAGTACTTGTGTCCTAACTCAGTACTCATCCTTCCACCTGGGCCCATCACTCCTCCTTCAACCTGGCACCACCATCTATTCTCTCACATTTTAAATATCCCTCTTCCTACCATTGCCTTTCTCTCTGCCTTCACACACCCTCAAATCTCCCCTTTAAATCTTCTTTTAATCTTAACTTCCAAGCACATTACTGTCCCCTGTTCCTCTTTCCCTTTACGGATAAACTTGTTCAAAAGACATCTCACTCACATTGCCTCCACTTCCCCACCTCCCATTCAGTCAGCCCATTCACTCAATGAGCTCTATCCCACTTCTTCACTGACATTCTGATCACCTCTTCTTTCTTCAAAGCCGCTCTTCCCTTAGCTTCTCTGACTCATCTCTTTGGATCTTATCTACTTCTACTCCTGCTCATTCTCCTTCCCTAGCTTCTCCTTGATGTGCCCCTTCAGTATTGCTGCTGCCCGGAGTACACTGCTTCACTTCTCTTCTTACTTACGCATCTTCCCGGGGTGAGCGCATCATGCCTGTAGTTTCACGTGCCATCTAAACACTGATGACTACCATGGCTGCAACTTCAGCCTCAACCTCTCTCCTGAGCTTCATGCCCATATTCCAGCTGCCAACTCACTATCTCTCCTTGAATCCTTGCAGAGCACCTTCAGACTCAACATATTTAATACTGACATCATTATATTCTTCCAAGCCTGCAACTTAAATGATCCGTCAGCACCGTCTAACCACACAAGCAGAAACGTAGTTTGACCTAGAGTCTTCCTTTTTTCTTTCCCCCTTATCTGTCCTCTTTCTCCAAAGGAAGGAGGAAAGGAAGGAAGAAAGAAAGGGAGGGAGGGAGTAAATAAGTAAAACTTGGGAAGCAGGAGAGAAGTGAGTTCCTTGCCTTGTACCTTATATCAAAATTAATGAATTAAGCCAGGCACTCTGATGTACACCTGTAATCTCAGCCACTCAAGATACCAAGATGAGAGAATCGCTTGAGTCCAGGAGTTCAAGACCAGCCCAGACAACATAACAAGACCCTGTCTTTTTTTTTTTTTTTTAAATAACATGTTAAATAGATGAATTAAAAAGTTAAATGCAGGGCTGGGTACGGTGGCTCAACCCTGTAATCCCAGCACTTTGGAAGGCCGAGGTGGGCAGATCATCTGAGGTCAGGAGTTCAAGACCAACCTGGCCAACATGGTGAAACCCCGACTCTACTAAAAATACAGAAATTAGCCAGGCATGGTAGCAGGCGCCTGTAGTCCCAGCTACTTGAGAGGCTGAGGCAGGAGAATCACTTTGACTCCGGAGATGAAAGTTACAGTAAGCTGAGATGGCACCACTGCACTCCAGCCTGGGTGACAGAGCAAGACTACATCACAAAAAAAAAAAAAAAAAAAAAGTTAAATGCAAAGGGTAAAAATCATAGCTGGATCTGTATTAGATATAGCTATGTATCTGGAAAGAACTTTCATAGTGTGAATGCAATGAAGTCACCAAAAATTTTAAATTACTATACAACAACAAAAGCCCCACCATAAACAAAATGAAGGGCAAATGCCACCTGAAAACAAAGATTTGCAGTAAGTATAGCAGAACATTTGATGTCCTTAATATGTAAAGAGCACTTACAAATCAATAAAAAGCACTAATAGCTGAATGTAAAATGGACTAAGTCATGAACAACCAGTTACTAAAAGAAATATGAACCTTCATATTAATACAGTTCATGTAAATTAAATGAGGTGATATTTTGCTTATACAAATTGTCAACTTTTTTTTTTTTTGAGACAGAGTCTTACTCTATTGCCCAAGCTGGAGTGCAGTGGCGCAATTTTGGCTCACTGCAACCTCTGTCTCCTGGGTTTAAGTGATTCTCCTGCCTCAGCCTCCCAAGTAGCTGGGATTACAGGCATATGCCACCACACCTGGCTAATTTTGTATTTTTAGTAGAGACGGGGTTTCACCATGCTGGTCAGGCTGGTCTTTAACTCCTGACCTCAGGCGATCCACCTACCTCAGCCTCCCAAAGTGCTGGGATTACAGGCATGAGCCACCATGCTTGGCCAGAATTGGCAACTTTTAATATTATAAAGTTCAGTGCTAATAAGGGTAGAGTTAGGCAGGCATTCTTATATACTATTGGTAAAAGCACACATTTGTATAACCTTTCTAGAAGCAATTTTGTAATGTGTAGCAAAATCCTTAAAATATTCATATCCTTTATTTTACTAATTCCCTTCTTGGAATTTATTCTAAGAAAATAATTGGAAATGTGGTCAAAGATTTATGCATAAGGATCATCATTTCAGTATTATTTATAGCAGAGAAAATCTGAAAACAGCCTAATGTTCCACAACAATAAAATGGTTAAATAAGTTATAGTACAATCATATGATACTGTTGAGCCATTTAAAACATATTTTGAAGAATATTTCAGCAGAGATCCTAAAATAATGTTAAGTAAAACTATGCATGGGGAAAAAAATAAAAGGAATTACACACACACATACACACACACACACACACACACACACACACACACATTTTTAGACAGAGTCTCGCTATGTCACCCAGGATGGAGTGTTGCGGTGGCACAATCCTGGCTCACTGCAGCCTCTACCTCCCAGGTTCCAGTGATTCTCCTGCCCCAGCCACTTAAGTAGGTGGAACTACAGGCACGTGCCACCACACCCAGTTACTTTTTGTATTTTCTAGTAGAGATGGAGTCTCACTATGTTGTCCAGGCTGGTCTCGAACTCCTGGCCTCAACTAATCCACCTGCCTCGGCCTCCCAAAGTGCTGGGATTACAGGCATGAGCCACAGCGGCTGGCCAGATATTTATTTACATTTTAAAAGGAGATTTATTTGAAAAACATAAAAACACAGCAGAGGCCGGGCGCGGTGGCGCACGCCTGTAATCCCAGCACTTTGGAAGGCTGAGGTGGGTGGATCACGAGGTCAGGAGATCGAGACCATCCTGGCTAACACAGTGAAACCCCGTCTCTACTAAAAATACAAAAATTAGCCGGGTGTGGTGGTGGGCGCCTGTAGTCCTGTAGTCCCAGCTACTTGGGAGGCTGAGGCAGGAGAATGGCGTGAACCCAGGAGGTGGAGCTTGCAGTGAGCTGAGATCGCACCACTGCACTCCAGCCTGGGCGACAGAGCGAGACTCCGTCTCGGAAAAAAAAAAAAAAAAAAAACCACAGCAGAACACTTCATAGGCCACTTTATACAATAAAGTAAGCAACGATAGGCCGGTAATAGTGCTATAATCCCAGCATTTTGGGAGGCCAACGTGGGCAGATTGCCTGAGCTCAGGAGTTTGAGATCAGCCTGGGCAATATGATGAAAGCCCATCTCTACTAAAAATACAAAAGAATTTAGCTGGGCATGGTGGTGGACGCCAGTACTCCCAGCTATTTGGGAGGCTGAGGCAGGAGAATCACTTGAACCAGGGAGGTGGAGGTTGCAGTGAGCCGAGATCGTGCCACTGCACTCCAGCCTGGGTGACACAGTGAGACTCTGTCTCAAAAAAAAAAAAATTAAAATTAAAAAATAAAAAATAACAATAGCATACATTATTTTTGTAAGCATAAACATTTAGGTATACTAACAAAAGTTGCATGAGTATAGCATTTATGATCAGACGAACCATATTCATAAAGAAATAGGTCAAAGTGGGAAACGTATAAACACATTTCACTATAGTTTGTAATTGTGTGCAATCAGCTTTGTAACTGTGGTTATCTGAAATGCCATGATGAACAACCTAAGTCTTTTGACAAGATGGAGCAAAAACTACAATGGGTCACCACCATGGGTCACCACCACATATGCAGTCACCCAAAGAGCAGAGATCTCAAGAATTTTTGTCTTTCACAAATGCAGATGTACAAAAAGGACATCTCGTCATTTACTGAGGAAGTTTCAACATTTTTACATAGATGTACAATGCTTATACAGAACTAGTGCAGTGGCCGGATCTCAGCTCACTGCAAGCTCCGCCTCCCGGGTTTATGCCATTCTCCTGCCTCAGCCTCCGGAGTAGCTGGGACTACAGGCGCCCGCCACCTCGCCCGGCTAGTTTTTTGTATTTTAGTAGAGACGAGGTTTCACCGTGTTAGCCAGGATGGTCTCGATCTCCTGACCTCGTGATCCGCCCATCTCGGCCTCCCAAAGTGCTGGGATTACAGGCTTGAGCCACCGCGCCCGGCCGAGAATGCACTTTCATGGAGTCAAATTTGCAGGAAAAAAAAAAGCATGAAAAGAATTACAACTCTCTTAAAAAGTCTCTACACAATTTATACCTCCAGTATTGGAAATGACGCAAAGATGAAATACATGGCATAGCCAATTATAACAAATAATGCTGACAATTTAAAATAGTGAAAGAGCTGGCCATGCGCGGTGGCTCATGCCTGTAATCCCAGCACTTTGGGAGGCCGAGGCGAGCAGATCACAAGGTCAGGAGTTCAAGACCAACCTGACCAACATGGTAAAACCCCATGTCTACTAAAAATACAAAATTAGCCGGGCATGGTGGTGCACTCCTGTAATCCCAGCTACTTGGGAGGCTGAGGCAAGAGAATCGTTTGAACCCAGGAGGCGGAGGTTGCAGTGAGTCGAGATTGCAACATTGCACTCCAGCCTGGGTGACAGGACAAGACTCCATCTTAAATAAATAAAATAGAATAAAATAAAATATTGAAAGAAAACTAACCTGTGATTGTGGTCTTGGAGATTTTGGACATTAGAGATTTACGTTTAAGGATTTTGATCTTTTGGGATGTCAACATTTAGAATTATGGCATTCGGGATTGTGTCTTTCCAAATTATGATCCAAACCCTTTTAAAGCACAGGTGTGATGGGGCTGCTCTTCATAGATTCCTCCCTTGCTTCCTGTAATCCTCAAGGTAAATCCGGGCTCCTCCAAAAGTTTCACTAAGTGCTTCACAATCCAGCCCAGACTGTTTCTTCTGTCCCATTTCTCATGCAGCTCATCTTCCGCTAAACTTTCCCTGCTTTTGCCTGATTCCATGACTTTGCAGGTCTTGTCCTTTCTACCTGTTGTCCTGTTATTTCCCTATTCCATCTGGGAAGATTATTTAGTCAAAACTCAGCTCCAGTATCATCTCCCTGGTGGACTCACTCTGTTCCAAGCATTTAGTTGCTCTCTCTGATGTGTGTCCAAAGCTCTTTGCCAGTTAACCCCATTAGACTGTAAGAGCGCAGAGGCCAAAGTCTTTTCCTTATTTTTGCTTATTTTCTCAGCAGCTAGCACAATGCCTGGCATGTAGTGGGTGTTTGATGAATATCAGATCAGTGATTAAATTGAAGATTTCTGACTTTTCCCTTCCCCTATGATGAGAGAGAACAGGAGAGAGACAGCCCCCAAAGCCACGACACTTCAGGGTCAGAAAAGTCCTTCAAGATGATCTGGTCTCATCTTCCATGTTTGAATTCCCTCCATTAGGACCAATTATCATCCAGTCACTGCTTGAATACCTCTTATGAGGGGCAGCTCATTATTCTTCAAAGCAGTACTCTGATTGTTAGAAAATACTTTCTTAAAATGAGTCTAAATTAGCTTTAACTTTCACCAACTGTTCTTGGCTTGGCTCATAGGGGACATGTAAGAATCAGCTTCCTCTGCCTGTGTCACCCCTTTCTAAGCTCCTCTTTATGTCCCCCTTTTTTCTAAGGTGCTGAGTCTCACTCCCCCCTCTACTGTACTGCTTTCTCCCTCTAAAGTCAGTGCAAATGATCTCTCTCAATTAATACTCTACTGCTGACGATTCAGAATGATGTTTTACATATGTATGCACTTTACGGTTTACAATGGGCCTTCGCATACATTTATGATTATTTTGAGCTCACAAAGAATGGTGCCCAGACCTGCCCTGTCCAAGGTGGCCAAACCAGGACACAACAGGGTGAGCCTGTCACCACCTTATGAATGCGGCTGGATGTCACGTTAGCTGCTGACTCATACTGACCTTATCAACTAAAACCCCTACCTTGTTTCACTGCTGAGTCATGTCTCTTTCATCCTGTCCTTATGCTGTTGGGTTTTTAGATACAAATGCAGACTCTTACATTTATTGTCATCCTTACTTCTACTATTTATTGAGTCCCCACTCTATACCAGAGGTGGACACTTCAGACATACGTGTATTTTGGCATCTTTTATCACATAGTTTATTCCTTATTAAAACTATAGGTGAGCATTATGAGTTCATTTTGCAGGTGGGAAAGCTGAAGTTAAGAAAGGGAAGCAACTTCTGCAAAGTTGAATAGCTTATAAGAAGCAGAATTGTTTTCTGACTTCAAAGCCTTGCTTTGTTCTGTTTTGTTTGAATTATAACAGTGTGCCTTTCAAAGGGGAAGGAGGAGCAGAACAGTATGACTTGAGTGCTTGTTGTATGACTGATGCAGTGATAGGAGCATTGCATTCATCATCTCGGTTAATCCCCACAACAATCTTATGAAAAACATTAGTAATCTACTTGCTATCCACCTATGTCTCCCGCAAATGGGAACAGCTCACAGCAGAAGGGTATACTGAGGCTTTCTGCTGAATGGTCCTGCCCCTGAAGACCTTCCTGTCACAGCATGGGAGGAAGAGGGGAGCTCCAGCTCCCTAGGGGAAGTTGGGGTGCAGCGGCATTGCTCTGTAGGATTGGGCCACTGAGTCCCTGGACCTGGTCAGTCCCTGCTTGCACCTTTAAAGACCAGACTGAAAGGAAGGAGGAAATAGATGGCAATAAAATAGAGGACTTTCAATGTTACAGACATGAGGGTTTGCCTCTTCTCTTTGGTCTTGGAAGGTATTGCCCAGCTTTGAGTCCTGAAGGGGAGAATAAGCTAAAGTCTACTGAAGGCTCTAGGTCAGCATATTGGTGTGAGCTGAGAGCTTTAAGTCCAGGCTGGGCATGGTGGCTCACGCCTGTAATCCAGCACTTTGGGAGACCAAAGTGGCGGGGGGGGGGGGGGGGGGTCACTTGAGCCCAGGAGTTTGAGACCAGCCTGGGCAGCGTAGTGAGACCTCATCTCTAAAAAATATCAGAAAAATGAGCTGAGAATAGCGGTGCATGCCTGTAGTCCTAGCTACTTGGGAGGCTGAGGCAGGAGGATTGCTTGAGCCTGTGGGAGGGCTGCAGTGAGCCCTGATGGCATCACTGAACTCCAGCCTGGGCAACAGAGTGAGACCCTGTCTCAGAAAAATAAAAAGAAATAAAGTTTTAGTCCTGGTTGGTTCTCCCAAACTATGTAATAGATAGAAACATGTATTAAGTACTTGCTTTGGGCCAGTACTTCATACTGAGGTGCAGGAACCACAGAGAATAAGACACCTGCCCTGAAGAGGTTCAAACGCTCTTGATTGACATGAGATAGGAGAAGTACGGGGTGCATCCAGCACACAAAGGGTCACCTAGGTCAGATAAGGGATGGACTGTCAGAAAAGACTTCTGCAGGAGATAACACCTGACCCAAGTTAGGAGGAGTTGGCACTGGAAAAAAGTGGGTAAGCATTCTAGGCAGAGGGATCAGAATGAGCAAAAGCAGAGAGGTAAAAGAAAGCATCCATTTTTAGGGGAAATTTGACCCAAGTCAGCATTGCAAGAACATAAAGGTAGGGCCTAGGAGATGAGCTGAAGAAGGAGGTGGGTGCCACTTCATGGAAGATCAGCTGAAGAGTCTGAACTTGATTATTTTTATTGAGACAGACTCTTGCTGTTGCCCAGGCTAGAATGCAGTGGCATGATCTCAACTTACTACACCTTGGCCTCCCAGGTCTAAGTGATTCTTGTGCCTTAGCCACCTGAGTAGCTGGGATTATAGGCATGTGCCATCATGGCCGGCTAATTTTTTTACTTTTTGTGCATGGAGATTGGGTTTTGCCATGTTGGCCAGGCTGGTCTCAAACTCCTGAGCTCAAACAATCCTCCTGTCTCAGCCTCCCAAAGTGTTGGGATTACAGGTGTGAGCCATTGCACCTGGCCTCAACTTGATTCTTTAGTCAATTCAAATTACGATTGCATCTAAATACCAAATATCACTTCTTCACTGCTGGACTCTGACAAAACACTGGCATTTAATCTGGTTTGGAGACGTTAATAGCCCGTCAGCCCATTGTTCTTTCCTTAGATTTGGGGATTATCAAGTATCAGAATGAGGTGGTCATTCCTTTATCATCACTGCCATCATCATCATCATCACAGTTGCCGTCATCATAGCCGAATTATGAAACCTAAAATCGTACATGGGAGAGAAAGGTGATCCTCCAGTTCGTGAACCTCAAGTCTGTGATACATCAAAGCACGCCTCTGGCTTTAGAAAACAGTCAAACCATTACCTCTCTAGCCATTTGTTATCTGATGTGGACAGACATTTAAAGATTGGAGAGAACTAAAACAACAAAGAACATACCTGGAACAGAAATTTACTAAATGTTTTTAAGCTCTTCAAGTGGAGATGCTATTCAGAGGGGGAAAGGGGGAGCTATTGACTTGTCCAGACTCCATGTGACCAGGAAGCAAGTTACTGTTTCTCTCCATAGGAGGAGTAAAGCTTTCTGGCTTCATGGGGCTGGGGCTGGGAATTGGGGTACAACATTACATTTCCTTCTGTGTGAGGAGGGGCTTCAGGAGGCAGCTTCTTCTTCTTTTTTTTTTTTTTTTTTTTTTGAGACAGAGTCTCACTCGGTCACCCAGGTTGGAGTGCAGTGGCATGATTTTGGCTCACTGCAACCTCCGCCTCCTTGGATTCAGCGATTCTCCTGTCTGAACCTCCCAAGTGGCTGGGATTACAGGCACATGTCACCATGCCCGGTTAATTTTTGTATTTTTGGTAGAAACGGGGTTTCACCATATTGGCCAGGCTGGTCTTGAGCTCCTGACCTTGTGATCCACCCACCTCGGCCTCCCAAACTGCTGGGATTACGGGCATGAGTCACCGTGCCCAGCCAGGAGGCAGCTTCTTCTGAGAAATTTGTGAGAACTCCCACTGATGTTCCTCACCATGTTTACTATTACGGTTCTTTGGGAGGAGCCCAGAGCCCAGGCCAGATGTGTTCACAATTTGAATTTAGTTTGTGAATTAGCACATCCACTATGGATCTCTAAAGGAAATGTGACTGTTCACGTCAGTCTTTGAAGTTAATGTGCATTTCCTGATATCCACATCAGTCCTTCGATACACCAGCACAGCACAGACAAAGTGGGACTGACCCGCCGTCCTTCTGCGCAGCTCCTGGGTGACTGCTGAAGCTGATGTCTACTTAGTAGAGGTCTGGGAGAATGTACGGAGCCTGGTTGGGACTTCTGGTCAGTGAGCAGACCTTTGAAGAACTGGCTTCTTCAAACCTGTGGTCCATTCCCACCAGTGAGGCTGTTCGGAGCTGGCTACGTGCTGTGGGTCCAGGCAGTTCAAGAGGCCTTCCTAGAATATATGAGAACTCTGCAAATTTTCCTTCAGCCTAGGGAGCAGTGAGAAAGGATGAAGTGTAACAGGGCCCTGAAGCCTCATCCCAACTCACTACTAGGCAAAGGTGCTCTTTCCTAATCTAATATAGTAAAACTGAGAGGGGGGCCTTCTTTACTTCCCAGTTCCAGGGCCTTCCCGTATTCACTGGTGATGATGGAGTAGGGCGACCTTAGGAGGTGTGACTTGGGCCCTCCAGGCTGTCTGGGAAAGTCAGAGCTTCCCTCCATACTTCTCCCAGAACACTGAGTGGGTGGCTGTGTTGTGAGAGTCCCTTGAGAGCACAGAGGCAGAAACGAACTCTTTGCAAGAACCACGCATCTCCAGAACATCTCTCTCTCTCTCTTTTTTTTTTTTTTTTTTTTTTTTTTTTTTTTTTTGAGGCAGAGTCTCACTCTGTCGCCGGGGCTGGAGTGCAGTGGCCGGATCTCAGCTCACTGCAAGCTCCGCCTCCTGGGTTCACGCCTCAGCCTCCGGAGTAGCTGGGACTACAGGCGCCCGCCACTTCGCCCGGCTAGTTTTTTGTACTTTTAGTAGAGACGGGGTTTCACCGTGTTAGCCAGGATGGTCTCGATCTCCTGACCTCGTGATCCGCCCGTCTCGGCCTCCCAAAGTGCTGGGATTACAGGCTTGAGCCACCGCACCCGGCCAAGAACATCTTCTCAACACAAGCCTGCCTTCGCTAGAACTCATTCAGTTAGTGCTTTAGGAATAAGGCAGTGGGGGTGAAACGTTGCTTTAAACTGGGCTACCTGAGCAGCAAGCTTGGAAGGCTGGAGAGCAGCAAGTGGTGCAGATTTACAAGACCCCATTAAACAGCCCGTGGGATTGATACAGGCCTTTATACTCAGAGGTTCTGGGCTGTCTAGCAGGCTGTGGGTCCTGTGTCCCCAGGGCCCTGGAACGTGGGCCTGCAGCCTTTCTCGGCTCTCACCCTTGTCGCTTTCCTCCGGGACTGCGGAGCTGAGGAAGGACGGATCTCTTTGCTTCACTCTCATGAAATGGCGCATCAGTAAGTGCTACTTAAGAAAACACATGGTCTGCCCCTTGAAAAGGCCCCCCTCTGCTGCTGCCGCCACCAACACCTTTCTTTATTCCGCCCAAACCTCACCAAGGGGAATTCGAAACAACTGTGGTGATAAATCCGCCTGCAGATAATTGGCAAGAAAACAACACTTGTGCAGTATATAACGTTTTATGGTTGTTTCATGTACTTTATTATAATACTAATGAGCAGTTATATATCAGGAGCTAACTGCACGCCGGATTAGCTTGTTAGCATGATATGAAATGGCAGAGCAAACAGTCCAGGCCCCTCGCTCCCTGCATGCCTCCCCCACCCTCCCTCCCTACCCCTCGGTCCCATTTGCACTCAGTAATTAGTATGCAAATTAGGCCCCGGGACCACACAAGTTCTAGTATATTACAAGGGCTTTATTATGCTCTTGTGAGTACATGATGGAAACGGCCCATGACAGTGTTTATCTCACTACCTCTGTCTTGCCTTCTTTCTCTCTCCCCCTCTTCTACCCCCTGCATACACACACACACGCAAACACACACGCACATACACCTTCCTTTGCATGGTCTACAACCAACCCTTCTTGTGTGAGACCTCTAAACTTGATAGAGTTCATTAGGTCTTTCTGCCCCTGTTTGAACATATCCAGTGAGAGGAATCCTGCTCCTTCTGGAAGCCATAGTTCCATTCCAATTACCATAATTGAAAGAAAATTCTCCCTTTTTCTGTGGTTCTTAATGTGTGTGTGTGTGTGTCACAGACTCCTTTAAGAATGCATTGAAAGCCATGAACCCCTTCTACAAAAAAAAAAGTATATTAACATTTACACAACATTTTATATTCCATTTTAGGGACCCTAAACCCATGCATAGAGGGGGACCTCATATTAAGCCAAAATTTGCCTTTCTTTACCCTAGGAGTAAAGCCCTGCCCTTTGAATCTCTTCAGAGGGAGTCTATTCTCTTTACTATATGATAAACTGGCAAATACTTAAGAATTCCTGTCACATTTCTCAAATTCTTTCCCCAACTTCCCCAACCAATGACCACAAGTCAGGGTTCCAAGACATCTTTCCATCCTGATCCACCTGGCCCTAGTCATCTATCACCTGTGTGGTACGAAGCCCAGAAAAGTGCAGAATGTTCCCAGTGTGTTTGTGGTGTGACCGGCTCGCCTTTGTTCTGTGCACTGCGCCTCTGCCGATGTGGCCGAAGTCTTCCGAAGTCTTTTGGCAAATGTAAATTCAACCAGAATTCCTGGATCTTCTTCCCATGAACCCTTCTCAAGGCATAACTTCTCAAACCCATACTTCCGGAAATCTATCTTTAGCCTACCTGTAGAATAGTTACTTTCCTCTGTTAAATCTCACCCATAGCCTACTGGCAGAAGTGATTTTTGAATACTGATCCTGCACTTCATCTTGTTAGCTGTCCCTAGCCTTATCTGACTATAAATGTGTTAGCCATGCTGTTCATGCCTTCAAGTTGTTGATAAAAATGCTGAACAGGACAAAGGACAAATCCGGTCATATGTCACTGGGAGACCTCGTTTTCAAACTCTCATCAATATTCTTTGGGTGTGGTTATCCAGCCAGCTCTGTATCTACTTACCTTTCTCCAGTGTTTTCTCTCTTGTCGTCTCTTTTCTGTCTGATTTATCCTATAAATGTTTTTTTTAATCCCTGCCCCTTCTTGAAAGGATCCCCTTGATCCTGTATTTCCCCTTAAGCTACTCCTATTTTTGTCATTTTCTTCTTAGCTGTGTTTCTTGAAAGATCGGTCTACACTTTCTCACATCTCATCCAGAAGTGAGCTAGCTGGTATGGCGTCTGCCTTCACTACTGCAAGTAAACTGCTCTCTCAAACAGCAGTTAACAACCTCAGAATTGCCAAATTCTATGGACATGTTTCTGTCTTTGTCTGTCTTAATTTCACTTTTGCATTTGGCACCAAAAATCATTGCCCTCTTTAAAAGGTCTATTCTGGTCAAGCGTAGTGTCTAATGCCTGTAATCCCAGCTCTTTGGGAGGCCGACGCAGGTGGATCACCTGAGGCCAGGAGTTGGAGACCAGCCTGACCAACACGGCGAAACCCCGTCTCTACCAAAAATACAAAAATTAGCCACGTGTGGTGGTAGGCACCTGTAATCCCAACTATTTGGGAGGCTGAGGCAGGAGAATTGCTTGAACATGGGATGCGAAGGTTGCAGTGAGCCAAGATCGCACCATTGCACTCTAGCCTGGGTGACACAGTGAGACTCCAGCTAAAATAAACAAACAAACAAATAAATAAATAAATAAATAAATAAATAAATAAATAAATGCATGCTCTATTCCTGTGGTTCACCATGAGCCCTGACATCACTCTCCCAGGTCTTTCCTGACTCTCTGAGCATCCCCTCAGTCTCCTTGGGTGAGTCCTCTTCTTTCACTTGCCCCCAAATGCCCCAGCTTTCTACTTATAGTTCTGTCCTCCCTCCTTTTATTCCTTTTTTTCATTCAAAATATGAATAAATACCATTGAGCCACTCTACATGCTATGCATATGAGACAGCAAGACACAAGAATTCACGTAGCCTGGAGTCCACCTTCAGGGAGCTCAGGCTAATCCTCATAATGCAATGTGGTGAGTGTCTGCAGAGAGGAGAGTATGGAAGGACATTGCAGGAGCCGAGAGGAACTAGTGAGCCAACCTGGAGAATGTGGAAATGATTTCACGGAAAAGGTAACACTAAAGTCAGTCTTAAAGGATGAGTAGGGTTTACTGAGCTCTCCCCAAAATCTCTCATTTCTGAATCCATTACCTCATCATTTTTCATCCGTATTAGTGCAACACTCTTCCAGAATTTTCTGATTCCCATCCTACTCTTTTCTTCCTCTAACCTGCACCTCTCCCCCAATCTGTTCTTCACACCGATGATGCAGCAAGGTCTTTCTAAAATGCAAATCTGATTCTTTGTAAAATTCTTGATTGACCTCTTTTGCCTATTAGGACAAACTCCACACTCTTCAGCATGGTATGAATACTGTCTCTTACCAACCTGACCTCTGTCTAGCCTGCCAGCTGTCTTTGAGGGCCTTTTGCTTGGCAGGTGTTCTTGCCCACTGTGATAAGATCCATCACTGGGCCATGAAAAATCCAGCATTTAAAGGCATTCTTCCACACTGGCTTCAGCTGAACTTTGAAGAATGCTCCCCTTATGCAGCCAAGCTCAAAGTCTATGCCTGGTCTCCCCAGGGTACCTGTGAGCAGCCTTCCTCATCCACTGCCCACATCTCTTCCCCAGGCTGCAGCAAGACCCCACAGCACAGGCAGACAGAGGAGAGAACAGGACGGCTGCTGCCCGAAGGAGAAGATCAGAAAGGAAGAATCTGTAAAGCATGAGCACAGAATAATGGGCTTCATGAATACTTAGCATAAGGAAGAGAGAAAAAAAATCTGTGTAGCAGGCAGTTTTTGTAAAGCGTTGAACTGTACCACACATCACCCCCTGACAGGCCCTGATGTTAGCTCCTGGAATGGATCACAAGAGACTCATTAGAAAAAACAAATATTATCGCACGCTGAAATGATTTATGGAGAAAAATGAAAAATTTTGTGTTGTTGCGTTCCCTCTCACTCACTCCCCCTCGCCTCTGCCTTCTATGGGGAAGTTATTTATGGCTCCAGACCCTTAACAAGAGAACAGCAAAGCTCTGAGCTGATCACTCCTGCAAACTGCCTACATTTGATTTTTATTAGTGACTTAAAGCTTCCTTTTTTTTCTTTATTGTCCTGGGTGAACCAAAATGCATTTTAATGCCTGCTATTCAGGCCAGACAAGAAATGTGTAGATGCCTCCCACGCAAAGCAGCCACTCCAATGTCGCTGTCCAGAACCTAGGGAGACGTGCAAGAAGGGACCAAGAAAGACCAAACTGTCTGAGAGCACGAGTCAGGTCTCCCTGGTGTGGAAGCCACTAGGTACAGCAAGTTGATTTCCTCGTTTGTTGAGGCAGAGACTGAACCAAGTAAGTTTCAGACAAGGAAAAGAGACAGTAATTAACATTTGTTATGGTGTTTGCCATCTGCCAGGCATAATTCTAGGTGTTTTCTCTTAGATTCTTTCACTTAATCTTCCAAACAACTGAGAGGTAGGTATCCTTATGCTTATTTTATGGAAGAGGAAACTGAGCCTCAGAAAAGTCAGGTAACTTACCCAAAGTCAGACAGCTAGTAGGCTTTGAGCGGTGGCTCATGCCTGTAATCCCAGCACTTCAGGAGGCCGAGGTGAGTGGATCACTTGAGGCCAGGAGTTCGAGACCATCCTGGCCAACATAGCAAAACCCCATCGCTACTAAAAATATGAAAATTAGCCAGGTGTGGTGGCGCACACCTGTAGTCCCAGCTCCTTGGGAGGCTGAGATGGGAGAATCACTTGAACTTGGGAAGCAGAGGTTGCAGTGAGCTGAGATGGTGCCACTGCACTCCAGTCTGGGTGACACAGTGAGACTCCATCTGAAAAAAAAAAAAACCACAACAACAACAAAAAGTCACACAGCTAGTAACCAACAGAACTGGGAATCAAATCCAGGTTCATCTCACAACATTGTCAGTATTTATCCCCGTACCACATTGTCTCCTAAACTAGATCATGATATCTCTAAAATCATAACTTCTGAGCACTAACTGGAGGGTTCCTCAGAGACTTACTTCACAGTCCCATCTTCTGTCCACCGTAGGAACTTTCCCTTTTCTGTTTCGGACGGTCATCACCACGTTCCTGTTGGAAGGTGCTGCTGCAGAGCAGTTCTAGACAGCCACAAGTCCTTTTCACACTGAGCGGTCATCTGGGCCTCTCCTGTTTGGTCAGGTGCTTTCCCATTTGGTCACCTTGCTCTGGAACATTGCAGCTGTCAGCTTTCTTCTTCCCATGTGTCTCCTGGATGTAGTAATTCTATAAAATTAAATCTTGAGAGATTCCTCTTAAGAAAAATTTTAACTTTAGAATGCCCCCAGGTGGAGCAAGACCTTCTCTTCCCTCACTGTGACGATCAGGACCCATGCTATGGCAGAGCCTGGGCTTGACCTAACTAAGCCGATGGGGTCCTTTTCTGCCTGGCCTGTGTGATCCTGGACCTCTGTTTCTGTACACTGGTCCTGTAGGCTCTCTAGTCTCTCCAGCTGCTTCACACGATGCCAGCACTGGGCCAAGAATAGAGGGGGTACCAGTGCAGACCCAGCGGACCCTCACAAGGGAGCTTTACAGTGACCATCATTTTTCCTTTTCCATTGAGCAGTGACTTCCTACTGTCGATCAGACAGTAAAGAAAGATGCACAAG
The DNA here is from genome assembly GCF_001698545.2 of Rhinopithecus bieti. NCBI lineage: Eukaryota > Metazoa > Chordata > Mammalia > Primates > Cercopithecidae > Rhinopithecus > Rhinopithecus bieti. Next base: position 2,454,412 of record NW_016807423.1, on the reverse strand, counting down.
AAACCTCAGTGGGCAGGAGCTGACCAAGTCTTTCATCTGTATCCGGGTGCCGTGAGTCCAAGGCTGTGGCCTCACTGAGGACAGTCAGCGGAGGGTTACACGCTGAGCCTCAAGTGACTAGTCTTGGAAAACGCCCTGCCCATGCCCCTGTACTTTAGGATGTCCTATGGGGGAGGGAGGGGGATATAGGGAGTGTAGCAGGAGGTAAGGAACTACCATAGAGATGGCTGGGGAGCCAGGCTCAAGCGCACAATCCCAGCTAATCCTAATCTGTGCTTTCCCTCCACAGCGTGTCCCCAGCGGGGAGCTAGGGTTCCAGGAAAAGAGGATGGTGTTCTTGACAGCAAGGGGCTGGGAGCCCCAGATGAAAGGCCATGGAGGCTGCACTTCAGTGTGATCCGTAACTCATTCTGGCATCTGAACAGAAGGAAGGGCTGCCTAGGCCCCTGCCCCCCACCTCTCATTTAATCCACAGGGAGACAGGGAGCCCAGCCTTGGGACGTTGCTAGCAGCTTCCCCTGAACCCCTGAGTTCTCCTATAGCAAATTGGGCTGACCAAAGAAGGCTGGAGAGGGGAGAAAGGCAGTGCTGGAGAAAGGAGTGGGTACCTTGAGTGGGCCTGGGGGCCGGATGGTCTGTGCCTCCCCTCCCTGCCCCAGCCCCTCCCAGGCCCACTCCAGGGCCAGCCGCACTGGGCCTCATTCCTGGAGAGCCCTGTCTCTCGGCAGTGTTGCTAGGTGCGGTGAGCCCAGGCGCCTGCCACCGGCTGGCCAAGGCTCTGCCTGGAGACCATCGGGGAGCTGGGAAGAAGGAGCTGCATTATTTGGTTGATCCCTCCCTCCCTCCCCCAGCCTCAGCACAGTGAGCTTTCCGGAGGGATGGTTCTGAGCCAGCCCATCCCCAGGCCTTCCTCTTTGTGCAGAGACCTCCCCGTCAGACCCCCCACCTTCGCCAGCTACCCCCTCCCCCTTCCCTCCGGTTGAGCAGAGCCAGAGTTAAGCCTGGGGTTAATGCCCAGTGACACCTGCAGGTTGGCTAGTGTTGTTGACATGGGGCTGGGGGGAGGGGAGGGGGTGACGGGGGAGATCGTTGGTGGCTTTATTATGGAGAACTCAGCAGGCCTGGGGCCTTCTATTGTCCAAGTGGCAAATAAATAAATAGGAGAAAGTAAGTCTTCCCCATGGCTTACCGACGGGAGGTTAACAGCTGGACATGACATGACAAATTGGGCATTTTTCTTTGGGGACTGATCCTTACAGCAGCTAGCAGGGAGAATGAGAGAGAGAGAGAGGGAGGAGGGAGTAGAGAGAGAAAAAGCAAGCCAGAGCACGGAACAGGCTAGTCACAGAAGCCAACTGAAAGCTGTGTGTGCATGGACAAGAGTACATGGCCGGGGTGTACTGGGAACATCGCGTCACGTTTTGGGCATTAAAAAAACACACGCAAGCATTTCATATGTAATGACCTCAGGAGTAAATCCCAGAACCCCGAAAGCTGGGTATCTGGCTGTGGGGTGAGGTATCTGTGGGATCTGCCCTCTTGAACCCCTCCCCCCTCCTGCCAAATGGAAAAACCAAAAGGTCAACACCAGCTCTGATCCCGAAGAATCTCCTTCCTCCAGGCGAGTGGGATTACTGGGCAGTGGCAAGTGGTGGAGCAAGCACCCTATCTCCAGCCTGGGCCTGGGGTGAGGACTCTTGCATTATGCCCAGTTGCCTGGAACTGGTCCCAGCTGGACGGCAGAGCATCTCACTGGCCTCTGGAGCTGGGGTCAGGGAGCAGCAGCTCTCCCCTGACCCTGTCCCATCTTCCTCCTTGTCTCCAAGGAATCCCCAGCAGGAGGTCGGGAGGACCACAGGAGACAACCACTCCCAAACAATGATCTCAGTTACCCACTGTGAACTGGAGCGGGGGTGGGAGAGGAATAGAGCAAGAGCAGACGGGAAAATGCTTGATCTCTGCCGGGGCCCCAGAACCATCTGAGCCAGGAACTGCTCTCCATCCCCCATCTGCTGAGGCTGTAGATTTTAATGGGTAGTCACTTGTGCTCTGGAGTCAGACAGACCTGGGATCACCCTGTTCCTCTTGTTCTTGGCCCTGTGATCTTGGCATGCTATATAACCTCTCTGAGCCTCAGTTTCCTTATAGGTAAAATGGGACTAATGCCGGTACTAGCCAGCATGAGGTTTTAATGAGTTCATGCATTTAAGTGCTGAGTGCAGAGTCTGGCACACGATAAATCCTTTATAAATGCCACTCAGCACTGCTCTGGAGCTAGCCAACCTTTTCCTCCCTATTGCCCTGTGTTTTAAGATTGACTGGGGGCTCTATAGAACTGTCCTCCGGAGAAGGAGGGAAGTGCATATCTAGTTCACCTTTCTGCAAGTTATCTTTTCAGTCTCCAAAGGCTGGGCATGGATTAGCCTAAAGCCTTGTGGAACTTTGCCTTCCAAGACTTATGTTTGTTTCTAGCAGTGGGCTGCAAGGAGAAGCCTGTGGCTGTGATTCTGCTCCATGCCCACTCCACGGCGGATGCCTGGCCAGTGTTCCAAGGACATTTAGAGGAAAAAGGATTTCTGACTTCCAGGGGGGTGGTTATTGTGTGTCCTAGAATGCAAGTTCTCCATTCTCTCTCTGGGTACAGAGAAAAACCACAGGAAAATGGTGAGAAGATGCTGAATGAATTAATGCAACCAGGAAATACTTACTGAGCATGCACCAAGCGTCAAGCAAGGCTCTAGACCCTGGGAATAGAGCCACAAACAAAGCAGGTGAAAATCCCTGCACTTGAGGAGCTTATGCCGTAGTTCTTTAGGAAGGCAAGCGGGACACCTCAGCGTTGCCTCTACCCCTTGCATGTGCTTTGCAGTGTGGCCATGGTCCGTTGTGACCTTCTGTGCTCTTCCTGTTGGATTCAAATCAGGCCTTACAGAAGAGCTAGTCACAAAGGGAGCTCAGGAGATGTGCAGGACAGAGAGAAGAGCTGACAGGACATCGGGTACCTTCGGCTGGAGGGAGGGCAATTTCTGAGGATTAAAAGAAGCTTTATTGAAGGGAGGTTTGAAAGGAGAAGAATTGTGGAGAAGAGAGCTACCATGTATTCCATGCTGATTCCATGCCATAACTTTCAGGCACTTTGCATACATTGTCTAATTTCATCTTCACAGGCACTCGGCAAGGCAGTTCACGTTATTCCCACCTTGAGATTCAGAGGAGGAAGTGACTTTTCCAAGATCCATAGCAGGGAAATGGGAAGAACTAGATTTGAATCCAGAGCTTTTGTTTTTCCCTTTGCCCAATCATGCTCCATGTGGTTTGCTGGAGAAAGCCTGGCAGAGGGTTCAAGAGCAACGGTGGGAGTGGAGGTGCAGAGGCTAGGAGAGCTGACCAGAGTGTAGAGGGGTTCACAGGGCCAAGGAGAGGCGATATCTAGGGGGTCTTAAGATGGGTGAGACCTCTGAGCCTCCCTAAAACAGCATACTGCAACTTCTTCATCAGAAACCTTTTTTTTTTTTTTTTTTTTTGAGATGGAGTTTTACTCTTGTTGCCCAGGCTGGAGTGCAATGGCACAAACTTGGCTCACTGCAAACTCCACCTCCTGGGTTCAAGCGATTCTCTTGCCTCAGGCTCCTGAGTAGCTGGGATTACAGGCATGTGCCACCATGCTCGGCTAATTTTGTATTTATCGTAGAGACGGGGAGAAACCCTTTCTTGCATGGTCTCCTACCTCATTGCAAACCTTTCTGAACTGAGTGAGGGGCATTCTGAACCTGAGAGAGAAAGGGGCTAGTTCTCTGAAAATCATCACCAGACTATAGAACCAAAGTGGGTAGAAGGTTTATAAAGGGAGGGTGGAAGGTGTGACAAAGACATTAAGCACCCGAGACAACTCACGCTGCTTGCCAGGTGGGCATGGGCTGCAGGGCATGGGAGGAGAAGCTGGGGAGCTCACCCTCAGCCCTGGTTGTTCCAACCACCCAGCCTCATGGCCAGTACCAGAAGGCCAGATCCCTGTCCTCCTCCCCAAGCCCAGAGCCATGGCTCAGTTGCCCCCAGGCCCAGCCTAACTGGTCCCATGGTTAGGACTTCTACCTGGAGAATCACCTCCACTGGAACATCTGAGAGCAGGAGCCACACAGGAGCTTTCTTCTTCCAGGAAGTCCCTTCCCCCAGCCCCCTGCTACTCACTCCCCTATATAATATTCCACGTTAGAGCTCATAAATGCTGCTGCGGGTCCCCAGCCTGATTGAATTTGGAAGCCATTGTTTACAGACGTCTGGCTGTACAGGGGGATTTATTGAATTTTCCATGAAATGTTGCTCCCCTAATGCTGTAAAAGGCAAGCAGCCCACATCAGAGGAGCCCTGCGTTACAGGATCATGTTACCCCGAGATGGAGTGCTTGCTTCAGAGTCATTGATGCACAGAGCTCTGGCTCTGAAAAGTAAGACCTCGGGCATCACTCCTGACCCCTCGCTGGCACCCCAAAGCTGGGACTTCTGAGCCAGCTCTGCCCCTGCATTCCCCTCCGCCCATGTCTGGTTAGTTTCAAATCCCTGGAGGATGTATCTCAGACACCTCTCCCAAATCCATGCTCCTCTCCAGCCCACCTGCTATGGACAACTGCATTGCTACAGCAGCCTCTCCAGGCGCCTCCTGGCAGTCCTCTCTCACCTGCCCCAGTCCCGGAGTCATACTCCTTAAGGCAGATGACACAAAGGAGGGGTTCAGCAAGTAAATAAGCAAAGGAAGAGAAGGAAGCAGGGCAGAAAGGTTGGAGAAGAAACCAAGGTGTTCATGCGTGTCACACATTGAGAGGGATGCTTCCTCCATTGTGCCTGGCACACAAGGCCCTGGGAATCTGTGAACACAAGAACCCCCAGGAAGGGAAAAGGCATTGCCAACAGCCCTGCGAGACAGAGCTGAAGTGGAGATGTCCCCTTGTGTGCATCACAAAAATGCAACTGGACCAAGCCTTCCCCATTTTTTTTTTTTTTTTTTGGAGACGGAGTCTCGCTCTGTCGCCCAGGCTGGAGTGCAGTGGCCGGATCTCAGCTCACTGCAAGCCCCACCTCCCGGGTTTACGCCATTCTCCTGCCTCAGCCTCCGGAGTAGCTGGGACTATAGGCACCCACCACCTCGCCTGGCTAGTTTTTTGTATTTTTTAGTAGAGACGGGGTTTCATCGTGTTAGCCAGGATGGTCTCGATCTCCTGACCTCGTGATCCGCCCGTCTCAGCCTCCCAAAGTGCTGGGATTACAGGCTTGAGCCACCGCGCCCGGCGCCTTCCCCATTTTAAAAAACACATTCTTTAAAGCCTCCTCACTCCTTGAGCTTCTGTGCCCTTCACTGCCTCACTGCTCAAAGGCTCATTTATATGTAACCACTTCCATTCTCCACTGGCTCATTTCTGCCACCATCCTTACCTCTTTGGTGGATCTGTTCTCCTAAAGATGATTCATCCAAATCTCCAAGTCCGTGTTGGTGCTCACCCTTCATAACATCTCTTCGCCTAACCCTGCGGTCACCCTCCTGAAACCCTTTTCTTTCTCAGCGTCTCTCGTACCACCTCCTGGTTCTCCTTGCAGACAGCTCTCTCTGGCTCTTTGCCCTCCTGCCACCCTAAATAAAAGTAGGTGTTTCCCAGTGTTCTGCCTCTCCTGACCCTCTTCTCTCAGTGCACACTTTAATCTGATGAGCTCATCCATTCCTGCAGCTGCAGCTATCATCTTTATTTAGAGGACTCCTGAATATAAAGCTCCAAATCTGACCTCGTGCTGCTCTGGTCCCATTTTTCCAACTGCCTGGTGAATATCTTCAGCGCTGTGTCCCATAGACATCTCAAAATTGAATCTGCCATCTAGTCCCAACTGCCATGATAATTCACCTTCAGCAGTCATTATTTCTGTTGATGACATTGTCATCCTCTCAGTTACCTAGTCGTGAGATCTTGAAGTGGTCTTTGGTATAGATGCTCTAGGCCCATCTACCTACTGCATACTGAGTATCTCCACCCAGACTCTTAACACAGCCTTATGACCCCCAGCACACACACACATCAACTCACAACTCGTTCTCTTTCCTTCATTTTCTCCCTACCACAAACAGCACCGCTATTCTCCCAGGCCCTTAAGCAAGAATCCTAGGCATCCTCACTGTCTTCTGTCTTGGCCTCATGTCCCCCATGTCTCGTTAGTCACAAAATCCTATGGATTCCTTCTCGTCCCTTATATATGTCCCCTTATCTCTAGCCCCTGCTACTGACTTAGTTCAGGTCCTCCCTGTAGCTCACTTAAATTGTCTAAAACATCCTTCTGACCAGTGTTCACCATCCAGTCTTTCTCCCTACCGTCCATTCTCCCTACTGCTGCTCACACGATCTTGCTAAAACGCAACTCTAACACCTGCCTAAAACCCTCCAACAGCTCCTCATTGCTCCCAGGATTACATCAGAGCTCTCTAATACCTCCTAGCATTTGCACACAAGATTTCTTTTATCTGGAATGTTTCCTTCTTCCAGGCTCCCCACCTTGACCCCTTCATTCAGCCTCTGCTACTCTCCTAATTCTTCTTTTCTTTGTTTTTTTGTTTGTTTGTTTGTTTGTTTTGAGACAAGGTCTCACTCTGTCACTGAGGCTGGAGTGCAGTGGTATGATTGCAACTCACCACAGCCTCGACCTCCAGGGCTCAAGCGATCCTCTCACCTCAGCCTCCATTGTAGCTAGGACTACAGGTACCACCACATCTGGCTTAATTTTTTAAAATTATTTTTTTAGAGACAGGGTCTTGCTGTGTTGCCCAGGCTGGTCTCAAACTCCTGGCCTCAAGCAATCCTCCTACTTCAGCCTTCCAAAGTGCTGGGATTACAGGCATGAGCCACTGCACCCAGCCTCATTCCTTTTTTGATATTGAGATAGAGTCTCGCTCTGTCGCCCAGGCTAGAGTGCAGTGGCACGATCTCAGCTCACTGCAACTTCCACTTTCTGGGTTCACTCCATTCTCCTGCCTCAGCCTCCCGAGTAGCTGGGACTACAGGCGCCCGCCACCACGCCTGGCTAATTTTTTGTATTTTTTAGTAGAGACGGGGTTTCACCATGTTAGCCAGGATGGTCTCGATCTCCTGACCTTGTGATCTGCCGTCTCAGCCTCCCAAAGTCCTGGGATTACAGGCGTGAGCCGCCGCGTCCGGCTAGCCTCATTCCTTAAAACCCAGCTCAGAGATGCTGTCTTCCCCAACCCCTCCAGACATAAGTGGAAACCCTTTCTTTCTAGTAAGCAGCTACTGTACTTTGTTCATGACACTCTCAAAACAGCTATGATTGGCCGCACGTGGTGGCTCATGCTTGTAATCCCAGCACTTTGGGAGGCTAAGGCGGGCAGATCAGTTCCAGACCAGCCTGGGCAATGTGGTGAAACTCTGTCTCTACGAAAAATACAAAAATTAACCAGGTATGGTGGCACATGACTATAATCCCAGGTACTCAGGAGGCTGAGGCATGAGAATCGCTTGAACCCAGGAGACGGAGGCTGCAGTGAGCCGAGATCACACCAGTGCACTCCAGCCTGGGCAACAGAGTGAGAGACTGTCTCAGAAAAAAAAGAAAAACAACAACAACAGCTATGATGTAGCATTGCAATGTTGATATACAAGGCCATCTTCCCCAACTATTCATTTCATTAGCCCCAGCCCCTAGCACAATGCCTTGCATATAGGAGGCTCTCTGAACGATTGCTAAGTGAAGGTCAAGTTTAAGTGAAGGAGGCAGAGCACACATGAGGAACTTTTATCGCCAAGGGGAAGTTTTCTCTCTCCACCTTTTCTGTGATTTTCGAAAGGGGTGAATTCCAAGAGCATAGTCTCTTGCTCGCAACAACTCATCATTCCTAGAATCCTGTTTCCAACAGTAAGAGGTGTTCACCAGCCAGGAGGTCCTGAAGTCTTGGAACTCCCTCTCTCTCTTACCTCCTTGCCCAGCATGATCAGCCTGATGTCTCTTCCTCCCAGTTCTGCTTCCCCATTCTAGTGACCCCTTCCTCCCCTTCCTCCCCCTGCCTCTTAACTGGGGGACTCCAGTGTGACTGAAGGGCCTCAGAGGGAAAACAGTGATCCTCCAGAGAGAGCATGTGTTCACCACGTTAGGTAAACATGCCAAGCTGCAGGGGCCGCCTGAAGGAGGGTCTCCAGCCAGGAATGGGGAGAATCCCACACCAGCCTCTTAGCTGGCAGACAGACCCACCTTCGCCCTGAGTAGGGGGTGGGCAGTAGCTCTAAAGAGAAGTAGCAGGACATTGTTTTCTCAGATTTCATTGGTTTATTTATCCTACGCCTGGGCTCCATCTGTCCTGTCTCCAAAAAGTGAAGCAGCAAGGGCTCCAAACCACCAGAGAAGCCCTGTCCTCAGCCTGCGGCTCTGTGAGGACCTAGAACCAAGCAAAGTTAGGAGTTTGTCCCCTGCGGGGTAGAAGCCTGGGAACGTTTCAGACCTTGAGCTTCAATTGCCCGAAGGGATAGAAAGAGAGCAAATAGGCCAAAAAGATAGCATGAGTGTAGGCCTGAGCCCTCCTGACTCCTGACTGGTGTCCCTCCACAGTCCCCTTGGCAAAGCCAGGAGGGCCAGGGAGTTTTGGAGAAGTGGGCCAAGAAGGCTCAAGACAAAGCCCAGAGGACCCAGATTTGACCTCTCTACTGCAACCAAGAGAGGCAGGTGTTGGGTGGAGAAGCTTGGGGTTATAGAGACATCCCCTTAGAGGAGCCTGCTCTGTCTCTCGGGTTGCACATTAGCTGGGAAGGCTGTTGAGTGCCATGCAGCTGGTTTTGGTTTTGCAGAGTTCTGGACAGCATTCAGTTCCCTGAAATCAGGGACAGCAGAGCAAATCTCCTCCCCTAGATGTGTGGGAGAATCTGCAGCCTTCTCAGCAGTGATGGGTTGATAGGAGGAATAAGAAATGGAGAATCAGGAGAGCAAGATACCTTGAAGAGATGCAGAACGGTTGCTTTCCATCTTTACGAATAGGAACCTCTCTACAAAACAAAATCATGGCAGCTCAGGACTTGCCCCACATTCATACCTTACCTTGTCCCAGCCTGAGGTTGAGCCACAGGAGCTGTACCAAAGTATAACATAGCTAGGCTTTGAATGAAGGCTTCCAGGCCTTTTAGTTCTGAGTGTATGTGTAGCTTCAGCAGCAACTCAGTGCAGATGCTCAGGGCATTCTTAGTCTGTTCTAGTCCCTGCAATGCTTCTCCGTGGCCAGGTTGGATCCCCTGTTCATTTCACTCACCACCCTCATGTGTGTGGCCTCCTAGTGTCACATGACACACTTGAACCATGCTTTCCAGAGCCCAGATCCATCACTCAGGCATTCAGGGGATTTGGATATCTCCTAGCACCTCCATCACAGCAGAGCAGAAACTAAAGTCATTGTCTTCCCCCGAAACCCTGCCAAAACTGGCCCCTCTCCTATCCTTTGTACATCTGGAAGTGGCACCCAAGTTTACTGTCATCTTCACTTCTTGCCTTTTGCCTTTTTTTTTTTTTTTTTTTTGAGGCGCTCTGTCACCCAGGCTAGAGTGCAATGGTGCGATCCTGGCTCACTGCAATCTTCGCCTTCTGGATTCAAGTGGTTCTCTTGCCTCAGCTTCCCGAGTAGATGGGATTACAGTCATGGGCCACCACACCTGGCTAATTTTTGTATTTTTAGTAGAGACAGCATTTCACCGTGTTGGCCAGGCTGTTCTCGAACTCCCAACCTCATGTGATCCACCTGCCTCGGCCTCCGGAAGTGCTGGGATTACAGGCATGAGCCACCGTGCCCGGCCATTTTTTTTGTTGTTGTTATTATTAATAGCACTGATGAGCATTCATATTTTTGAGAATATCTGATAATTTCCTTAGGTTAGGGTCCTAGAAAAGAAATTATTGGGTCAAAAGGTATAAAGTTTTAAAAAGCTGTTGATACATATTGATAGACTGCTTTCTAGAAAGGTTATACCAATTCACAATCTCATCATCAGTGAATGATTACACCCATTTTCTTACCCATCATCCACATTATCAATTTTTAAATCTTTACTAATTTGATTAGCCGAAGGGGAAAAAAATCTTTCTGCATTATGGTAGCAACCTCCCATTGGTCTCCCCACCTCCAATTCACCTTGTTAATCATCACCAGGTTATACATCCTAAGACTGAGGTTTCATCACGTACTTCTTCACTGAGAATCCTTCAGCTCTGCTCCCTAACTTGCCTACTGCATAAACTGAACACCTCAAGCTCCCATTCCCACAAGCTATGCCTTAGATCTAGTCTCCTCCTAACACATACCTCCATTTTTACCTCCTTATGGGGCATGGTTGGCAGCCACCTCCTCTGAGGGTCTGACTCCAAGCTGGAAGTCATTTGATGTGTGCCAGTGGAAGCCATTGCCCCTCTAGTGCCTGGGATATGCCACCAAACCGTGGACAGCAGGCTACTGGAACTGGAGTACAGAGGCTACTTGGTTGGGTCCCAAAAGCCTCATCTAAGACTATTTCAAAAAGGCTCTGCAGCAAGCTCAGAACTTGTGAGCATGAAAACTCCAGATCCTCGCAACGTCCTCATTTAGGCTGTCTCAGATGTGTCCATCACGAATGAAAATGAGACTCCTGCTGGGTGTGGTGGCTTGTGCCTGTAAACCCAGCACTTTGGGAGGATTGCTTGAGCCTAGGAGTTCAAGATCAGCCTGGGCAACATAGTGAGACCCCATCTCTACAAAAAAATAGAAAAAGCTAGCCAGATGTGGCAGCACATACCTGTTGTCCCAGATACTTGGCAGGCTGAGGTAGGAGTCCCAGCTACTCGGCAGGCTGAGCTAGCAGCCTGGGAGGTGATGCAGTGAGCCATGATCATGCCACTACATTCCAGCCTGGGAGACAGAGCAAGACCTTGTCTCAAAAAACAAACAAACAACAATAACAACGACAACAAAATCCCACCAATGGTTCCCTGCTATTCTAAACTTCTTAAGGCAGCCTAGAAGACCACATGTCATCTGATCTCTACCACTTTTCCAGCCTAATCTCTCACCACGCCCCACCTTGAGCTACGAATTCCAGCTGTGCTGAGTTACTTTCCTTTTCCCAAGGCACCATTTTCCAGCTCCTCTCTCTGCAAGTACTGTTCCCTTCTCCTCCCTATCTCTCCCTCCCCCGTCAACTCCAAGATTTCCTTCAGATCTTCGCTTAGACTTACTTCCTCTGGGAAGCCTTCCTCTGTCCACCCATCAAGATTAGGATAGGTGCTACTTTTGTGTATTTCCACAGCACTCCTCATACCTACTCTTTTTTTTTTTTTTTTTTTTTTTTTTTTTTTTGAGATGGAGTTTTGCTCTTGTTGCCCAGAATGGCGCGATCTCAGCTCACCACAACCTCCGCCTCCCAGGTTCAAGCAATTCTCCTGCCTCAGCCTCCCGAGTAGCTGGGATTACCGGCATGGGTCACCATGCCTGGCTAATTTTTTTTTTTTATATTTTTAGTAGAGACGGGGTTTCTCCATGCTGGTCAGGCTAGTCTCGAACTCCTGACCTCAGGTGATCTGCCCACCTCGGCCTCCCAAAGTGCTGGGATTACAGGCGTGAGCCACAGCGCCCAGCGCCTCATACCCACTCTTCTAATAAGGTTATCTTCTTATAATTGCCTACCTGCTTGTCTGTCTCTCCAACAAAATTGTGTGCTTAGTGACACCAGGATTATATTTTGTTTATTGCTCGTGGTATCCACGGTACCTAGCATAGTATCTTGAACATGATAAGTGCCCCACAAATATTTGCTGAGTATAAGAATGAATGAATGAATGAATGAATGCTTCATGGCATCCAGCTAACCAGTCCTGACATTCTCAGAGTCTCAGTTTCTCTCTCACTAAAAATGAGACAACTCTCTCTTTGTTGCACTCTCTGCAAAGCTGTAGGAATGAACCCCTAGTAGCTATGAGAAGCTGCCTAGGCCAAGGGCTCGGGATTCGATTTCTGTTTGGTTTCTCTACACTCGGCCCATCAGCCCAACAGGAGGAGGCACTTAGTACTGAAAGACTCATGGTAGACAAAGTAGGATAGGACTGATGAAAACTTTCTGGAATAAATATATGGTCCAGTTAGTGTCCCATCTCTGAGAATGCCTGCTGTACTAGTCAGTGTTCTAGCAAGAAACAGAGGCCCACAAGTGGGGTAACAAAGGAAAGTTTAAGGAAAGGACCATTTACAAAGAGAAGGTGAAGTTCTTCAGAGCTCGCAACAACAGGGGAGCTGTTACCACCCCGGGGACTGAAGGAGCATATACCAGCGCCCAGGAAGAACTGTGGCTGTGGCCACGGCTGCAAGAGGAGCTGTGACTTTCAGGAAAGGAATGCTAACCCTTGGCTGGCAGAGAAGGAGCCAGGGCAATACTCACCCCAACTGCTTCTCTCCTCCTGTTCTCTAATGTCCTCCATGTGTCAAACCCCATAGGAATCCTGAAGGCGAGCAAGCTTGGTTGTTGGGCTAGAAGATGGAAATCAGCTTCCAGGGCACAGAACAGAATGGAGAAGGGTGATGTGTGGATCTGCAGGAGCAAACAGATATCTCTCTGGCCCCTGCCCCAGGAATGGAGGAAGGATGGAGATGAGGAGAACTGGGTCTTCTTATCCACTCAGGCTTCACCCGGGACAAAGAACAAGAGCCGTTAAAGAGGCAAAGCCAAGAATTTGGGGAGCTGGCAGCCTGGCGGGCGTTGAGGAGGGACTTGGGCAAAAAACTGAGGAATGTTTGCCACTTCTTAGGACATGTCCTTCTCGCCTACCCTTACTCCTTTGCCGTCTTACTCCCCTAGCATAGCACTGGGTCCCAAGCTGAGATAGAATAGGAATCCAGGCAGGAATTTCAAGATTGTACTCTCTGATCGATTCATACTCAACAAAGCTGTCTGTCCTGGAGATCTGAGAACCTGCCAATAGCATCTTTAGTGTGTATAGAGCAAAAGGTCCAATGTCAGACCCAAGGACAGGAAACAGTTGGGCTGAAGGGGATCCCATTGATCTGGGGCTTGGAATCAGCTGAGAAGAGAATGGAGAGTCAGGAAGATCTACCCTTTCCCTAGTAATCATCTGAAGCAAACCTGTGAGGCTTGGGGACCCAGTGCCCTGCATCAGAGCAGTTCCTTGCATGCAGCCAGGTGGGGAGCCAGTCTGAGTCCCAGCTGGAATTTCATAGCGAGCAGGTGGAAGGCAACGGCCCTCCCAGCTCACCTTCCCCACCTACCTTTTCACTCATTTTTTGGTCTCTTCCTGTTTATCTCCACGGCTTCATTGTTCTAGTTTAGACCTGTCTTTGTCCCTCCTCGTAGATTTTGCAATAGCTTCCTTGCTAGTCTCCCTGCCCACAGTTCTGATTCCTTAATTCCGCCTCCACACTGTTTTAAGAGTGACATTTCTAGTCTGTAAATCCAGTCATGTCTTACTCCTTCCTTAACTTTCTTCAATGACTCATTTTGCCTATAGGATCAACTCCAGTCTCCTTAGCATAGCACTCAAACTCTTTTTTGAGACAAGGTCTCACTCTGTTGCCCAGGCTAGAGTGCAGTGGCATAATCACAACTCACTGCAGCCTCAACCTCCTGGGCTCAGGCCATCCTCCCACGTCAACCTCCTGTGTAGTTGGAACCACAGGCACACACCACCACACCTAGCTAATTTTTTGACATTTTATAGAGACAGGATCTCACTTTGTTGCTCAGGAATGTCCTGAACTCCTGGACTTCAGCGATTCTCCTGCCTTGGCCTCCCAAAGTGCTGGGATTACAGGGGTGAGCCACTGCACCTGGCCTTCAACTTTGTATGATCTGACCCCACCTACCTGCCCAGTCTCAGCTCCTATGGCCTCTATGCATACCCTAAATTCCAGCTATACTGAACGTACCAATTTATTTTTTACCTCTGTGACTGGTCATATAGCTTTCCCTTTGGTTAGAACGTCTTCTATCCCTTCATCTGTCCATTGAACTCCTACTCATCTTTCAAGATCCAGCTAAAGTGATACACCCTCCTTGAAGCCTTCCTTGATGTCGCTAATCATCTCCTCCTTGGCGTCCCTACCCAGATGTATTTCTGTCACCACATCATTTTCTGATTATCTGTCCACATGTTTTCTCCCCACAAGACTATGTGCTGCTTTTGTGTGTGTGTGTAAGACAGAATCTCGCTGTGTCGCCCAGGCTGGAGCGCAGTGGCACAATCTCGGCTCACTGTAACCTCTGCCTCCCAGGTTCAAGCAATTCTTGTACCTCAGCCTCACAAGTAGCTGGGATTACAGGCATGAATCACCACACGTGGCTAATTTTGTATTTTAGTAGAGACAGGTTTCACCAAGTTGGCCAGGCTGGTCTTGGACTCCTGACTTCAAGTGATCCACCAGCCTCAGCTTCCCAAAGTGCTGAGGTTACAGGTGTGAGCCACCACACCCAGCCCTATGTGCTTCTTAAAGAAAGGTACTGTATTTCCTTAGCTTCAGCACAGTGCCTGGCACATAAAACATGCTCCCTAGTCAATTAATGATGGCCTGAATGAATAAGTGGCGCCCCTCTCTACCTGCTGTCCTCTGGTAAACCTGCCCTCTTTTAATGCAACTCCCTTAGACTGGCTGGACCTATTTAGGGTATCTCCTTCCCTCTCTTGTCTTTTCCTGGCTGCTCTTCCTGTTCATTTTAAGCAAAGTTCTCCTCTTTACAGATGTTGCTAGACAGGGAGGGGAACCCATGGTGCTCACTATATCACTGAGCTGAATGTCTTTTCCCAGTGAGAACCCCAGGTGGGCAGAAATGGCTAAAACAATCCCTCCACTAATAGGGGACCCTGGGCCCTCATTCTGCATCTCTCTAGGGGCTGAGTTGAAGGAGGTTCTTTCTCAATCACTCTGAAATCCACAGTTACTTTGAGTCTTAAATTTGAGAGCTACTAGAATCTGTCTGCCCCTTCCCCTCAGGGTCTAATTGTCATAGGATCATGAGGGTCTTGCCTTGGGAATCCTGACCCTGCTTTTACTCCCCATAGGGTGACCCGATTCCCTTTTCCTGCTCGTTTGACATTACTCTCTTCTCTTCTTACCTCCCCTTCGCCCTCCCCTCTCTCCTTGCTGTTCTATTATCTGTACCTAAACATGTCCTTTATTTTCAACACCCCAACTTCAATCTTGAGAGTTGTCATTCTCTCTTCTATTTAATAGGATGCTTTTATTTCCTTTTCCACCTGCTAAAAAACAACTTGTTCATCAAGGCCCATTACAAACATCACTTTCTCTGAAAATCTGCGTTTTCTTGCAGCACTCACTATGTCTGCCGTGTGTTGACAGTGTTCTTTTCTGTGGGGTGGGGATAGAGTCTCGTTCTGTCTGCCAGGCTGGAGTGTGGTAGCGCGATCTTGGCCCACTGGAATGTCCGCCTCCCTGGTTGAAGCGATTCTCCTGCCTCAGCCTCCCAAGTAGCTGGGATTACAGGCAAGAGCCACTACACCTGGCTAGTTTTGTATTTTAGTAGAGATGGGATTTCACTACTTGGCCAGGCTGGTCTCAAACTCCTGACCTCAGGTGATCCGCTGGCCTCAGCCTCCCAAAAGGCTGGGATTACAGGCTTGAGCCACTGCACCGGCCAACGGTGTTCTTTCTAATCCCCTTAAAAAATATAAGCTTCTTGATAGAAACTGTGTTGGCTGGGCAAGGTGACTCACACCTATAATCCCAGCACTTTGGGAGGCCGAGGTGGGAGGATCTATTGAGCCCAGGTGGGCAACGTAGTGAGACCCTGTCAGAAAGAAAGAAAGAAAGAGAGAGAGAGAGAGAAAGAGGAAGGAAGGAAGGAGGGAAAGAAGGAAGGAAGGAAGGAAGGAAGGAAGGAAGGAAGGAAGGAAGGAAGGAACTTTCATTTTACACCTTGCACAATGCTTTGCTCATAGTAGGCACTCTGAACTGAAATACCTTGAAAACCAGGATTATCCACATTCATNGTGTCAAACCCCATAGGAATCCTGAAGGCGAGCAAGCTTGGTTGTTGGGCTAGAAGATGGAAATCAGCTTCCAGGGCACAGAACAGAATGGAGAAGGGTGATGTGTGGATCTGCAGGAGCAAACAGATATCTCTCTGGCCCCTGCCCCCAGGAATGGAGGAAGGATGGAGATGAGGAGAACTGGGTCTTCTTATCCACTCAGGCTTCACCCGGGACAAAGAACAAGAGCCGTTAAAGAGGCAAAGCCAAGAATTTGGGGAGCTGGCAGCCTGGCGGGCGTTGAGGAGGGACTTGGGCAAAAAACTGAGGAATGTTTGCCACTTCTTAGGACATGTCCTTCTCGCCTACCCTTACTCCTTTGCCGTCTTACTCCCCTAGCATAGCACTGGGTCCCAAGCTGAGATAGAATAGGAATCCAGGCAGGAATTTCAAGATTGTACTCTCTGATCGATTCATACTCAACAAAGCTGTCTGTCCTGGAGATCTGAGAACCTGCCAATAGCATCTTTAGTGTGTATAGAGCAAAAAGGTCCAATGTCAGACCCAAGGACAGGAAACAGTTGGGCTGAAGGGGATCCCATTGATCTGGGGCTTGGAATCAGCTGAGAAGAGAATGGAGAGTCAGGAAGATCTACCCTTTCCCTAGTAATCATCTGAAGCAAACCTGTGAGGCTTGGGGACCCAGTGCCCTGCATCAGAGCAGTTCCTTGCATGCAGCCAGGTGGGGAGCCAGTCTGAGTCCCAGCTGGAATTTCATAGCGAGCAGGTGGAAGGCAACGGCCCTCCCAGCTCACCTTCCCCACCTACCTTTTCACTCATTTTTTGGTCTCTTCCTGTTTATCTCCACGGCTTCATTGTTCTAGTTTAGACCTGTCTTTGTCCCTCCTCGTAGATTTTTGCAATAGCTTCCTTGCTAGTCTCCCTGCCCACAGTTCTGATTCCTTAATTCCGCCTCCACACTGTTTTAAGAGTGACATTTCTAGTCTGTAAATCCAGTCATGTCTTACTCCTTCCTTAACTTTCTTCAATGACTCATTTTTGCCTATAGGATCAACTCCAGTCTCCTTAGCATAGCACTCAAACTCTTTTTTGAGACAAGGTCTCACTCTGTTGCCCAGGCTAGAGTGCAGTGGCATAATCACAACTCACTGCAGCCTCAACCTCCTGGGCTCAGGCCATCCTCCCACGTCAACCTCCTGTGTAGTTGGAACCACAGGCACACACCACCACACCTAGCTAATTTTTTGACATTTTATAGAGACAGGATCTCACTTTGTTGCTCAGGAATGTCCTGAACTCCTGGACTTCAGCGATTCTCCTGCCTTGGCCTCCCAAAGTGCTGGGATTACAGGGGTGAGCCACTGCACCTGGCCTTCAACTTTGTATGATCTGACCCCACCTACCTGCCCAGTCTCAGCTCCTATGGCCTCTATGCATACCCTAAATTCCAGCTATACTGAACGTACCAATTTATTTTTTACCTCTGTGACTGGTCATATAGCTTTCCCTTTGGTTAGAACGTCTTCTATCCCTTCATCTGTCCATTGAACTCCTACTCATCTTTCAAGATCCAGCTAAAGTGATACACCCTCCTTGAAGCCTTCCTTGATGTCGCTAATCATCTCCTCCTTGGCGTCCCTACCCAGATGTATTTCTGTCACCACATCATTTTCTGATTATCTGTCCACATGTTTTTCTCCCCACAAGACTATGTGCTGCTTTTGTGTGTGTGTGTAAGACAGAATCTCGCTGTGTCGCCCAGGCTGGAGCGCAGTGGCACAATCTCGGCTCACTGTAACCTCTGCCTCCCAGGTTCAAGCAATTCTTGTACCTCAGCCTCACAAGTAGCTGGGATTACAGGCATGAATCACCACACGTGGCTAATTTTTGTATTTTTAGTAGAGACAGGTTTCACCAAGTTGGCCAGGCTGGTCTTGGACTCCTGACTTCAAGTGATCCACCAGCCTCAGCTTCCCAAAGTGCTGAGGTTACAGGTGTGAGCCACCACACCCAGCCCTATGTGCTTCTTAAAGAAAGGTACTGTATTTCCTTAGCTTCAGCACAGTGCCTGGCACATAAAACATGCTCCCTAGTCAATTAATGATGGCCTGAATGAATAAGTGGCGCCCCTCTCTACCTGCTGTCCTCTGGTAAACCTGCCCTCTTTTTAATGCAACTCCCTTAGACTGGCTGGACCTATTTAGGGTATCTCCTTCCCTCTCTTGTCTTTTCCTGGCTGCTCTTCCTGTTCATTTTTAAGCAAAGTTCTCCTCTTTACAGATGTTGCTAGACAGGGAGGGGAACCCATGGTGCTCACTATATCACTGAGCTGAATGTCTTTTCCCAGTGAGAACCCCAGGTGGGCAGAAATGGCTAAAACAATCCCTCCACTAATAGGGGACCCTGGGCCCTCATTCTGCATCTCTCTAGGGGCTGAGTTGAAGGAGGTTCTTTCTCAATCACTCTGAAATCCACAGTTACTTTGAGTCTTAAATTTGAGAGCTACTAGAATCTGTCTGCCCCCTTCCCCCTCAGGGTCTAATTGTCATAGGATCATGAGGGTCTTGCCTTGGGAATCCTGACCCTGCTTTTACTCCCCATAGGGTGACCCGATTCCCTTTTCCTGCTCGTTTGACATTACTCTCTTCTCTTCTTACCTCCCCTTCGCCCTCCCCTCTCTCCTTGCTGTTCTATTATCTGTACCTAAACATGTCCTTTATTTTCAACACCCCCAACTTCAATCTTGAGAGTTGTCATTCTCTCTTCTATTTAATAGGATGCTTTTATTTCCTTTTCCACCTGCTAAAAAACAACTTGTTCATCAAGGCCCATTACAAACATCACTTTCTCTGAAAAATCTGCGTTTTTCTTGCAGCACTCACTATGTCTGCCGTGTGTTGACAGTGTTCTTTTTCTGTGGGGTGGGGATAGAGTCTCGTTCTGTCTGCCAGGCTGGAGTGTGGTAGCGCGATCTTGGCCCACTGGAATGTCCGCCTCCCTGGTTGAAGCGATTCTCCTGCCTCAGCCTCCCAAGTAGCTGGGATTACAGGCAAGAGCCACTACACCTGGCTAGTTTTTGTATTTTTAGTAGAGATGGGATTTCACTACTTGGCCAGGCTGGTCTCAAACTCCTGACCTCAGGTGATCCGCTGGCCTCAGCCTCCCAAAAGGCTGGGATTACAGGCTTGAGCCACTGCACCGGCCAACGGTGTTCTTTCTAATCCCCTTAAAAAATATAAGCTTCTTGATAGAAACTGTGTTGGCTGGGCAAGGTGACTCACACCTATAATCCCAGCACTTTGGGAGGCCGAGGTGGGAGGATCTATTGAGCCCAGGTGGGCAACGTAGTGAGACCCTGTCAGAAAGAAAGAAAGAAAGAGAGAGAGAGAGAGAAAGAGGAAGGAAGGAAGGAGGGAAAGAAGGAAGGAAGGAAGGAAGGAAGGAAGGAAGGAAGGAAGGAAGGAAGGAACTTTCATTTTTACACCTTGCACAATGCTTTGCTCATAGTAGGCACTCTGAACTGAAATACCTTGAAAACCAGGATTATCCACATTCATTCCTTCATTCATTCATTCACTGAGCAAACTGATTAAGGGATGTACATGACTGTGTCTCATAAATTTGTCCAAATATGTTTAAATTCATTTATGTTTTCTTCTAGACCCACCAGCTGGGAGAATGAATTTTTTTTTTTTTTTTTTTTTTTTTTTTGAGACGGGGTCTCGCTCTGCCGCCCAGGCTGGAGTGCAGTGGCCAGATCTCAGCTCACTGCAAGCTCCGCCTCCTGGGTTTAGGCCATTCTCCTGCCTCAGCCTCCCGAGTAGCTGGGACTACAGGCGCCCGCCACGTCGCCCAGCTAGTTTTTTGTGTTTTTTAGTAGAGACGGGGTTTCACCGTGTTAGCCAGGATGGTCTCGAACTCCTGACCTCTTGATCCGCCCGTCTCAGCCTCCCAAAGTGCTGGGATTACAGGCTTGAGCCACCGCGCCCGGCGAGAATGAATTTCTTAAGTTCACTGGCCATGGTACAAAATCACCTGTATTCATCCCAAATGTGTTCGAATTTCAAAGCAAACCCATTTTGCCTACAGTTTCAGGATGTTGTGAATAAGTTTCTAGTCACCTACTCTACACCATTTGTGATTTGTGATTTCCTTCACATCCCCCACCAGCCTTCTGACTTCCAGCCTGGGGGGTGAGTCATCGACTCTTCCCTACTGAGGAGCTTTTGCACACCCTGCATCTTCTCCAGGTGGGACAGAGTGCCATGGCTGAGCCCTGCAGGTAGGACTGCTCCAGCTCGGCACCTGGAGAAGCATGTTCTCCTTCTTCCGTCACGTCCTATTCACAGTTCTCTTAGCCTTTTGGCCAACAGCCTCAGGGAACTGTCTAAATGAAGAAGGATTTCTAGCTCCTTTGCCAGAACTGTGGCTGACCATGCAGAGTTGAGCACTGGAGAGGGGGTTTTGATGTGTTCATCACAAAAGGCATTGCCTCGCGCTTGCCCACATTTAATTGAGTCTGTACCCTTTTGCCCTGAAATCATCCTGCCAACTAAATCCAAAAGGATGCCGGAGAATAGTTTCTATGGCCCGGCCCCCACCGTATATGCGTATGCACACCAAGGGCCATACCTTTGGCTGGGTGCCTAGGGCTCTTTTCTGGCACCAGGTGAAATATCAGAATCTTTTCCATTGCTTCTGTCTAATTCAGTCTGATATAAAATGTGTAAGACTTGGTCTAAACCTTCAAGGACCTCCTAGTAGGCTTGTGGAAGAAATAGACACATATGATAGTACCATTAGTGGTGGCATCTACTGCATATTAAGCATGTCCTATATGCTGGATGCTTTATATACATCCTTTTTATTGAATATCAACTGTAATCCTTACAACCGCCTGCAAGGTGAGGATTTTTACTCCATTTGATAAATGGAGACACAGAGAGGTTAAACAACCTCCCCAAGATCATGCAGCTAGAAAGTTTAAGGAGCTAGAATTCAGGCCCTGGTGTGTCTTACTCCAAAGCCTGTGTTTTTTGCCACTACCTTACATGATCTCAACATATAACAGTCAATATCACATGTTATAGCCCCGGTGAAAGAGATCAGTTATTGGACTGTTCTGGTCTCTTCTAGGTTACCTGTCACCTGTCTCAACCTAACTTTTTCAGACCTTATCTTAAAGCTCATTTCCTAAGGGAAGCTTTCTCCAGCCCCCATGATGCATTCCCATAAAGCCAGTTCTTTCCCTAACAGCGGTTGTTTAGGCAATTGTTTGTGTAATGTGTTCCTTTCCTGCTAGAAAGCAACTCTGTGAGGGCAGAGACAATGATAGTTTCGTTCAGTGTTTTGTCCCTAGCGCCTAGCCCAGTGCCTAACACATAGTAAGTGCTCATTAAACTTGCCTTTTCCCTCCAGAACCTCACTTGCTTTCCAGTCCTCTCTACTCCCCTGCCATTTCCACCTTGCCTCCAGAACTTCCTTCAGTGGTGATGGCTCCAACATCCCCCAGCCCCAGTCCCAGCCTTCCAGACTCTTGGGTGTCCCAGGAGTTTTATTCACACTGCCACGCTGTTCTGTGGAAGCAGGGCTTCCCCTCAGCCCCAGCAGGGCAGGTGCTGACAGGAGCAGCCAATAGCCAGGATGCCAGGTTTCCCTGTGCTAAGCTTTTTCCTGGGAGTGATTTAAGGCCCTGAACAGATAAGTGAAGAGCAAACCCGCAATGAAGTCAGCACTCTGCTTATTAAGTGGAAAAAGCTGTGCTCGGCTTATTGAAATGTTCATTAGACAGATATATAGAGATGAGAAGGAGGAAGGGAGGGCGGCGGCACCGCAGGATCAGGCTGCACTCCAGCAGTGATGCAGGGGGCGTCCCGAGGGAGACTTCGGTCTAGCCCCGGGAGGAAGGGGAGTGGGGCTGGGGCAGATGAGCAGGCCTGTTAGGAAGAGGGGGCCACGGCCCTGACTCCGGGAGGCCAGAGCTGAAGGAAGGGGGCCTACACAGTGTGCCAGGGAGCTTTGGAAGCTGTCAGCACTAGCTAACTCTGTGGGGCAGCAGATAGAGGGAACTTGGCCCACTTTAGAGAATGCCCACTTCTCTGCATCGATGTTGCTGTCTTTGTCCCAGGAACATAATTTCTGAAGAACTTTGACCCCGTTTATTTGCCCACTCTGAAGGCAAGAGGGTGACTGCTTCCTGAGCTCTGAGCTCCCCCAGGAAGGGCTTTTCCTGGGATGGGAGCTGAGCCTTGCCATAGGGCCCCCCTCAGCCCAGGAGGAGCCGCGGCTCCTTCAGCACCTCCCGGCTCCCTGGCTGCTGCCCTCAGTGCCCATCAGGCAGGCAACCCCAGCGAGTTCTGGAGTGGGGAGGCCTTGAAAAAGCTGCAGCTACTTGATGACGGCATGCCCTCCTGCGATGTGGGGAGGACTCCCAGTGAGTGGGGAACTGGGTCTAAATCATCCATGTCCCTGGCAGTAACCTAGAGCCTGGCCCACGGAAGGCTTCTTATTGATCAGCTCTAGATGGTGGCTGATGGAGTGAGTGCAAATTCTACCACTCTCCCCAGTTCAGATGTTGGAAGAGGAAAGAACCGTGGTGTGACTGGAGGGGCAGGTGCTGTTTCCCAGACAGGAAAAAACAGCCACGAGATTTTCCAGTGTCTTCAGGGTCTTTCTTGCCATCATCCGTTTGGCTCCTGGAGGTAGAGACGGTGGTGACCAAATGGACAAAAAAAAAGGATGCCGGCTGGAAACTGTGTGAACAGAACAGTATCTTTAGAGTTTCAGAGCATTTTCACAGGATCTCATTTAATTGGCAGTCATTGATTCAGCCAGTGGATGGGGTTTTTTTGTTTGTTTGTTTGTGTTTTCTGAGACAGTCTCGCTCTGTTGCCCAGGCTGGAGTGCAATGGTGCAATCTCTGCTCACTGCAACCTCAGCCTCCCTGGTTCAAGTGATTCTCCTGCCTCAGCCAGCCAAGTGGCTGGGATTACAGGTGTACGCCACCATGCCCAGCTGATTTTTGTATTTTTAATACAGATGGGGTTTCACCATGTTGGCCAGGCTGGTCTTGAAAGCCTGACCTCAAGCGATCCGCCCACCTCGGCCTCCCAAAGTGCTGGGATTACAGACGCCAGTCCCCACGCCCGGCCTTCAGCCAGTAGTTGCTGACCTCCTACTTCCTACCAGGCCTGTACACGCACTACAACCTCAGTGAGTGAAACCAATACTGTCCCACCCTTGTGTAGCAAATCGCCTCATGGAAGGTAAACATCATAACAACTCTTCATTAATTCTTTTGTTCAGCAAACAGTGATGCCAAGCTGGACTCCTGGGGATGGAGAAATGAATCAGACATGCATCCTGCCCTAGAGAAGTTTACAGTCTGGGAGGTACCTGTACAAGTAAATGGATGATTAGAAACAGTGTGATAAAGATACTGAGCTAACCCCTAAGTGCCTGAGAGGTTAGGCAAGGCTTCCTGAAGATGTGTGAACTGAATCTTTCAAAAAGAACATATGTAGCTGGACACGGTGGCTCAAGTCTGTAATCCCAGCACTTTGAGAGGCCGAGATGGATGGATCACTAGGTCAGGGGTTCAAGACCAGCCTGGTCAACATGGTGAAACCCCGTCTCTACTAAATACAAAAATTAGCTGGGTATAGTGGCTGGTGCCTGTGATCCCAGCTACTCGGGAGGCTGAGGCAGAGAATTGCTTGAACCCGGGAGGCAAAGGTTGCAGTGAGCTGAGATTGCGCCACTGTGCTCTAGTCTGGGCCACAGAGCAAAAAAAAAAAAAAAAAAGAACATATGTTTGCTAAACATTCAGGGAGAAGGAATTTCTAGGCCAAGAGAGGTGGATTTGAGGGGAAATTCAAACAGGTCAGCCATGGAAAAAGAATGGTGGAAAATAGTGTTCGTGAGCTAGCCAGGAGCCAGGTGCAGCAGCTCATGCCTGTAATCCCAGCACTTTGGGAGGCTGAGGGAGGAGGATTGCTTGAGGCCAGGAGTTTAAGACCAGCCTGGACAACATGGTGAGACCCCGTCTCTACTAAAAATTTAAAAATTAGCTGGGCATGGTGGTGCACACCTGTAATCCTAGCTACTAGGGAGAGTGAGGCAGGAGGATCACTCGAACTCAGGAGGTTGAGGCTACGGTGAGCAGTGCTCACACCTCTACACTCCAGCCTGGTTGACAAAGAGAGACCCTGTCTCAAAAAGAGAGAGAGAGAGAGAGGAGAGAGCTAGGCAGGACCAAATCCCAAAGGAATTTCCCAGCTACATTAAGGAGTTAGACCCATTCTAAAAGCTCCTGGAGGGTCAGTGAAGGGAAAAGACCACTTCAGTAGCAGTGCAGAAGAGGGGTTATCTAGAGGGGCCATCTCAGTGGTCCAAATGAGAGATGGTGCCATCTGACTAGAGCAGCGGCACTAGGACGGAGGGGACCAGATGGCCCAGCATGAGGTCCGAACGTAGTTTGGCGCCCTGCTAGATGTGGGAAGCCAACCAGAAGGTGTCCATTTCACAAGGAGGGGAGAAGGCACAGAATGCCTTGTCCAGGAGGACCTGGAGCAGTGCGGGGAGTCCAGGGCCCTGCAGAGAGCCGTGGCTGCTTAAACCCATGTGGCAGGGCCCGCCTGTGATGCTGATGCTGCTGACACCTGCTCCCAGGCCTTGATGACTCCATTTCCCAGCTCCCTCCCTCTGCCTCGCTGACTTTGGAGGTGATTAGTAATAAAACTTTAACAAGCATCCATAGGTGCGTCTCCCTGTCACTTTTATGAGGCCATTTCCTGAGCAAAGATATAGGAGCGCCTTCAGTCTCTCTAGCCATATTGTTGCTGCCACCATTTCAGTGTCTGCCTCAGCCTGAGCAGGTCCCAGACAGCTGCAGGGGCTAAGTCAGGGTTGCGGGGGTGGTGCCTGAAGGAAATTGGAGCATGCTTAGCTCAAGGAACCTCAAAAAGGCAGGCATAGCTCCCTGTATGCCCTCGAGGGCTCTTTGGAAATTGTCGCTGGGAAGGCTGGAGCCATTTTCACTGCCTGGGTCATTAGAAATCAAAGCAGGCCTCACTTCTTTCTTCCCCTCCTCTCCCTGAAGTATCCTCTTCCATCCCTGTCCAAGAGTTTTGCTCTCCTGCTTCATTGATCACTATGTATTTATCCAGTGCCGTCACAGACGAATGTTGGAAATACAGTCAAGAATTATACTTGCTCTCAGCCTTGGGGGAGCTGTGGACCTGAACGGGGCTGGGAACGATAGACACTACCCTGAAACCAAAAAACATGGTAATAAAAGTTCTCATGGGCACGAATGAAGTGCTGTGGTGGGAACCCAGAGAGGGATGCACTTGTGAAGCCAAGGGAGTGGGGAGAAGCTGGGGAATATTTCTCCAAGAAGGTGACAGTGGGCCTGGGCCTTGTGGAATGAGGATTTGTGTGGGCTGGGCAGAGGGAAGGTAGCCCCTTTTTCCTGGTGAGGTCCTAGGTCCTCAGGGGCAAGGCTGGGCTGGCTCTAACTGTTCTGAGCTGATGCTGAGGCCCCTGTGCTGGTGGCCGCCCTGCTGCAGGAGGTGGCTGAAGTGGCACAGTAACTCTGGTAGAAAGGGGCTCCATCCACAACAGCTGAGGACTTGAGGGGGCCCCGCTTCCCTCCCTTCACCCTGATGGTAACTGTTTCAAGGCCATCCAGGGAGTTGGGGCCAGGTGAACAGGAAGAGGGGGAGCTGCTGCATTTGCCGCCGTGGACTCCTCCCTCGTTCTTGAAATTCTCTGCCTCTGGGTTCTGTGACACTAGTGTGTCCTGTAGTATGTATGACAGTGCAAAGACACTATAGAGCTGGACAGATGTAGTTTCAAATCCTAGCTCCTGAATTTGAATCCCTGATAACATTTTAGGCAAGTTGCCCTCTCTGAACCTGTTTCACCATCTAAAAAACAGAGATAATAGTCCCTATTTCAAAGGTTGTTGTGCTGCTCAAGTGAGGTGATGACTGTGAAGTATCCAGGAAAGCCTTCCGTCTGTGTTCTTCTTCCACCCCTATCTTTCCTAACCTCCATGACTGCTCCCTCCAGTCCTGTTCCTGGGCTCCTTTTCTTGCATGAGCCCCTTAAGATTTCCCAGAGCTGACATCTCTTACATCTCTATCTTCTCTTCATAGCTCTCTCCTGAGTTAGAGACCCACACTTACAGCTGCCCACTAGATTCAATTCAATTCAACATTTATTAGATACCTATCCTGTGAGAATGCCACTGGCCCCCTTGCCTGCCTTCAAGGACTTGGAATCCTGTAGAGTTTTACCCAATGGCCCCAGTTTCTTCTGTGAAGTTGGAATTGAGGTCATCTGCTAAGAGTGGTGGGAGTAGGGGATGAATGGGGGACCAGAGAGTGGTAACTGTTAAAAATAGCTATCAGAGAAATGTTCCTCAAATTCCCTCCTCCCTTCCACCTTGTCACTGCCAGCCTTATTCAGATCACTGCCATCTCTTGCCTGGACCATTGCAATCACCTTCTAATTCAGTGGTTTTCAAAGTGGGCTGAACATTGGACTCCCCTAGTTAGGTGGGTCTTTTTAAAAACTCTGAAGCCTGGATCTCTCCCCAGAGATTCTGATATAATTGATCTCAGCGTGGCCTGGGAATCACCATTTTTAAAGCACCCCAGTTAATTCTATTATACAGCCAAGGTGGAGAACCACTATTTTGGCTGGATGCAGTGGCTCACACCTGTAATCCCAGCACTTTGGGAGGCCGAGGTGGGTGGATCACCTGAGGTCAGGAGTTCGAGACCAGCCTGGCCAACATGGTGAAAAACCCCGTCTCTACTAAAAATGCAAAAATTACGCAGGCATGGTGGCACGCACCTGTAATCCCAGTTACTTGGGAGGCTGAGACAGGAGAATCCCTTGAACCTGGCAGGCAGAGCTTGCAGTGAGCAGAGATTGTACTACTACACTCCAGCCTGGGCAACAGAACAAGACTCCATCTCAAAAAAAAAGAAAAAGAAAAAAGAACCACTATTCTGTTTTCCTGCCTCTGTTCTCATCCTCACTAATCTGTTCTCCACAAAACATGTGCTCAGGGGGAATCTTATAAAACACAAGTCTGGTCGTGTCATTCCCTTGCTTGTCTGCCCCTTAGATTGTAAGTTCCTCCAGAAGTGGGATGATACCCGAATCAACTCTATCCCCAGCACATAGTATGGGCCTGGCCTGAATCAACTCCATCCCCTGCACCATCAGTACGGGCCTGGCGCTGAATCAACTCCGATCCCCTGCACATAGCACAGCCCTGGCCTTAGAACATGCTTGGTCAGCGCTCTGTGAATAAATGAATGAGTGAGTGAACGAATTGATCAACCAGTAACCAACAAACTGAGAGATAGATGTTGGTTCTGTGCCTAGGAATATGTTGGTGAATTATAGCAGTTCACCACTGAACCAAGAGAATAAGGCCAGTTGGGTACAGATCTGGAAGCCTGGGGAAAATTCAGGGAAGGAGGGAGGGAGGGAGGGAAGAAGGAGGCAGTGAGAGGTCAGAAAGGCAGAGTTTCCTGAGAGGTGAATTATCAGAGGGACCACCATGGGTCGGGCAAGCACCTCAGCCAGGGAGTAATGGAGTTAGGGAGGAAGGGCCCAGGCAGAGCCAGAGAGAGCCACAGGAGTCGCTTAATCTGCCCCCAGGAAGTGCAGGCTGGGGACAGCAGGCAGGAGGCAGCGGGCCCATTCCTCAGCGCTAATGCCCCCAGCCTAACACAATTACCCCTTCCTTCTCCCTCAGCCCAGGCAAGGGGGAGGTTGCATGGAGGGCAAGCATGCCCCGCAGCTGGGGAGGGTGGGGGGCATGGCTGGAAATCCAATCAGGAGTTCCACTTTAGTATTAGCCTGAGCTACCCATTTTAGCTGGAGGGGTTTGCATAGAGGCTGGGCTAAAGAGATGCTGCTGGAAGATCAGTGAACCACCACCTTCACTGCCCCTCCCTGGGTGCCAGTGGGACTGGATCTGAAGACTCCCATCCTCGTCCTGCAACCCAGTCCTCCTGCCGCAGTCTTACCTGTCCTCGGAAGCCAATTTGCTAAGTCTTGAATCCTACCTCATGGCTGGCCCCCACTGCTGCTTCTCACTCCCCACCTCAGCCTCTCGCCCTCCCTCTCTGCTCCACATTGATATAAATGGAGGCTTCAGCTGCCTTTAAATAGTCCGATCTATCAGAGGGGCACACGCTGCCCATAAATCTGCTGGGGCTGATGGCTCCCTAAGTGGACTGATAGGAGCTATTTCCGGCAAGGTGTTCAGTTACTCTGCCCCTCCCATCCCTCCCCCTAGCTTGCCCTTCCCCAGGGGCAGGGACCCTTTCTGTCATCTGGTAATTGGCATTTTTTCACTTGCACTTGGTCCTGCAGAGGGAGTGCAGTGCCCAGCCCAGCCCCTAACCGGATTAGCATTGGCTTTCAGAGAGGGTCCCTCTGGGGTCGACCTTCCAGTTCAAGAGATCAAGATCGAGCTGTTGGTTCAACAAGGAAGGGGGCTGAGGTGGGAGGCGGGTACCCAGGGGAGCCAAGACTAAGTGTGGAGGGAGGGAGTGAATGAAGTCCCCAGCTCCTCTTTGGCTAAACCTGCCTGTATCCAGCACCCTAGCCTATGGAGCATGGAAGAGACCAAAAGGCTCTGGAGCTGGGGGTCTCCATCCTGGCTGTCAGAGTCCCTCTGGCCCTCCCCGTCAAGGCTGCCTCAGGCAAGCCGTGAGCTTTCCTTTTCTAGAAATGACCTAGGATTGAAAGGGGGATGGAAGTCTGAGACTGGGATGGGATTTCTCCAGACAAGTGGTATGGATCTGAAACAGAAGCTGGAGAAGCCCTAGGGCCAGCTGTTAGACTGTAGGGGGCCTGGCGCAGGAGCACACACACATTACCCTAATTTGGAGGGCGGCTGCTAATGGATGGATTTCCCTAAAGGAGAGAAGAAAGACCTCTGGAAGCTGGGCCCTGCTGGGGGAGACACAGAAATGCCCTTGGAGGTCACCCCAGTGACCTGTGGTCAAGAGGTCACCATGGCCACTCAGAGATCACCACTAACATAGCTCCATTTCCTATCCCATCCCCCTATGATTTTCAGGGGGCAGAAAGCTGAGCCAGCCTGGTTATACCGGCCCAGGCCCTTGCCCCTGCCAAGGATTCCTGGAATAGTCCTGCTAAGGTTCTTGTGTCTAAAGAGGAGGAAAAGCTAGAGATGGTGAAGGGAAGAGAAGACTGAATGGAGAATCACTCCTTTAATGCATCCATAAGGCACTTATCAGGCTTGTCTCCTGAAATCTGAGTTCTTGGGAATGGGACCGAGTGGAGGCGTCAGTGTTCCTTATCGGGGTGCAGGAGGTGGGATGTTCTTGCTCATGGACTCTGGTTAGGGAACCAGGAAGAGTCCAAACAGAAGACTTGGAAGAGTGTTATTTTGAGCAAAACAAGGCTTGCCTATGACAGTGACCCCATTTCTGACCCAGCTGTTGGGGATTAGGACATAGCAAGAGGGTGAAGGGAGGGGCATGTGGTGAGATTCCCAGCTGTGTATGATCCTGCGACAGGGAGAAGAGTTGGCCACATAGCCCCTGCCAGAGTCTCAGACCTGAAGCGGACCTTTTCTCCTGCTCCAGGGAAGGGGCCGAGCACTCACCAGTGACCGGCTGAGATGGCCCGTGAATGGCACCAAGAATGCCTGTTGAGGTCATCGGTAGCACTTCTCAAGCGATCTTGAGCGGATCGCTTCTGAAAATCAGGAGACTTGGAGAGAGCCTACCCTTCCTGGGGCAGGAGTGGGAGGGTGAGGGAAACAGACTGTTTAGGAGCAATCAAGAGAGATTCTGAAGTGGCCACCAAGACCCTAGGGATAGCCTCACACAGCATAAGTCATTGTTCTCTCTTCTTCCCTTTACTCGTTCATTCATTTGCTCACTCTGCACTCTCACTGGAGCTCATAGAGCTCACATCTACTAGGGAGAAAGACTTCTGAACAGACATGAAACTCAGTGTACCAGGCGCCATGCAAACCCAGAGGCTGTGCGAGTCCCTGCTGAAAACCTGCCTGGGGAGCCCCATGTCCCCCTGCAGCTCCAGACTCCACCCGGACTCCTGGAGGTTCCCATTGACCCTCAGGCTCCTCAGACTCAACTTGTCCAAAGCTGAACTTCGTGATCATGCCTCTGACTCTGTTCCCCAGTGAGCGTCCCTAACTCAGTGAATGGCACACAGAGAATCAGCGCTGTGTCACCACCTGCTGGAATTCTGGTTCCTCCTAGAGTCCCTCTTCTTCAATCTTCACATCCAACTAGAGATCCATCAGAGTGTCCTTTTCAACAATGTAGGTGACACTATGCCACTCCTCTGCTGAGAATCTTCCAGTAATGAGCCCTCCCAGTCAGGATAAAATGCTTACTGTGGCCACAAGGCCCTGCTGGATCTGCCTCCCTCAGCGTCCCGGCACTCATCCCCACCTCACTCTGCTCCAGCCACACTGGCCGTGTGGCAGCTTCTCACGCATTCTAATGATATGACTCCCATGTATTATCTCACATAGGTATCTGTGCACCAATGCCTGTCTTTCCCACCCTTGAGCACCCTGAATTTATCTTAATTCTTGTTGGATAAATTCGTCTTTATAACCCCTGTCCCTAGCACAGTGCCTGGCCACATGGTAAATGTTTGTTTAATGTCTGCCAAATAAATGAATGGGCAAATGCCAACTGGGATATCCCTGAATGAAGGAAGACCCTAGAGAAATGTCCTAGTCTAACTCCTCTGCAGAATTTGAAAGGCGTTTCTCTGTAGCCCTTGCCATCCTGAAGCACTCTCCAGATGCCCAGGCCAGGAACCAGTGGGGATGGAGTTGCAATGGCAGGAGAGTGGCAGCCTGCTCAGGAGAGGCTGGGAGGCATGCAGAAGGTCGCTTGGGTGGAGCCTGAGCTCTCCCCCCAACACCACGTTGTAGGGCTTAGAACTCATTCTCTCTGTGCTCTTTTATCCTTTCTTTATGGGATGGGATGGGGGCTTCTATAGGAAGGCTTTGGAGGCTGTTCCTCCTTGCATATTCTAGGATACTACAAAAGATAGTTTGGGTCCAGACAGACTGGGTCTGGGAGCTCAGCGAAGGAGCCTAGCTTTGGTCTTGTTGGCAGTGCAGTTTCTAAGTCAAAAAGTTTGGCTTCAGAACTTGGTCCATTTCAGAACTTAGAGGCAAAAACTTCCTTCCAGCCCTTTAAACAGACCTTGAGGTTTTTGGAAAACTGATGAAGAACAAAGACTTCACTTGCGGACAGTCTGAGGTGTGTGGAAGCTAAAGAGAGGTTGTCTGTGGCAAATGCACTGTCTCCCCAAGGGAGACTTTGGAAAGGGGCTTTTGTCTGTTTTTAAACTAGCCTCTCTCCCCGCCCCACTATCCCCAAAAATTATTACAAAGAATTATTGCCATTAGTACGTCTTTCCTACTGAAAGGAGAAAATCGCCTCATTCATAATTTATACCCTCAATTACTATTAATAAAGAAATATTTCAGCAGAAAATCGCCTGGGAAAATTACACGTAACATTGCATTAACATTCTATTTGAACATTTTCATCACATTTGTTATAGAGTTAATAAGAGGGATACGGTCCCCTGACTTCTTCATGAAATTATGGGCTGACGATGATAGTTTAATCTTTTAGACTTTATATAATATATTCACTTTACTAATTGAGCTATCCAAGGAGCAGTTAGAGATGTTCTTAAATGTGGAGACAGAGGAATCAGGGCCATGACTTTGCTGCCAGAGGCACCGCCTGTCAGGGTGGGGCTGTGGGCAAAGCCTGCTGACTGAGGCACCGGCTCAGACCCCACCCTGGTAGAACCAGGATCTCTGTACTACCTGCTGAGATAGCCAGGGCCTGGTGGGAAGAGGTGTGGGGCTACTGAGGGGGAATAAGGAGGAAGGGAGAAGGAAGGCCATGGGGAGCTGAGAAAAGGAGACGAAAGGGGCATTTCTTTCTAGACCACTCCTTCAATAGTCATTTGCTTAGACGCTGTCTACCTGCATCGTCCTGGGCCCTAGCGGAAGTTCATCGTCTGAAAGGGGTAGCAGGTCTATGATGGTGTGTGGTATTACACTTGGCAGTGGTTCTAGATGCTGTGAGCTCCTAGAAGATCAGGCACCCTTGGGACCATCCTGTGAAGACTGCTAGAGACAGGTGCCAGAGAAGGTGGTGCCCCTAAGGACATTCACAGCACAAAGGAAGGAGGTGCTGTTTTTCAGGTCCGAATGGAAGCGATGGGTATCTATTTTGGGTAATGGAGAAGAGAGCTGAGCGAAGTTCAGACAGTCCAATCCTTTGTCACTGCTGTAGTCCCTGTGCTTTTCCATCCCTCGTCTCAGTGAACAGCAGCAAAGCTGAGAGGCAGATCTGGCGAGGGTGCAGGTCCTGTTCCTGACTCACCTTCCGTGATGCCTTTACTGGGGCTTTTCTTACATACCTCACCCAGCACTGTCCCCTTCCCTTGTCCACTTTTCTATGACAGTATCATGGGGGATCTTTGGTAACATTTCTTCTTAAAATTGCTTGTTTTCTCCCCTACTAGAATGTAGCCGTTTGTCCGTTCCATTTGGCGCTGAATGTCCACCACACAGGAGGCACGCCATGTTGGATTAAGGAAAGTAAAGTACGGAGGGGTCGGATAATGTCCCCGAGACTGTGTGGTTAGATCAGAACAGGCTAAAGCTGAAATCTTCTCCTTTCTATTTCACCTCGGAGTCTTGGCACCTCTTTTTACTTTACTGATCCAACGTATCAGGAATGGGAAGGTGTCCAGACTTCTCCCACCTTCACGCTCATGTCGCCATGCAGGTCACTGTCATCCCACATTTGTGCTATTGCAGTCTTCCTCCTTCCTTTCCGGCCCTCCCCTGATCTATTCTTTGCACAGCAGCCAAAATAAACCTTTAAAAGATCAATCAGGCCGAGTGCGGTGGCTCACACCTGTAATCCCAGCACTTTGGGAGACCAAGGCGGGTGGATCATTTGAGGCCAGGAGTTCGAGACCAGCCTGGCCAACATTGTGAAACCCCGTCTCTACTAAAAATACAAAAATTAGCTGGGCATGGTGGTGCGCACCTGTAATCCCAGCTACTCTCCTAGGAGGCTGAGGCAGGAGAATTGCTTGAACCCAGGAGGCGGAGGTTGCAGTGACCCAAGATCACACCACTGCACTACCACCTGGGTGACAGAGAGAGACTCCATCTCAAAAAAAAAAAAGATAAATCAGATTATATTACTGCTCTGCTCCAAACTTTTCCAGACGTTTCTATCACACAGAATAAAATCCAGCGTCCTCCTCCCAACCTACAAGACCCTACAGTCTGGCCCCTCTTCCACCTGGCCTCTCTGCCACAACCACATTATCCCCATCGTTCCTTGAATACACTGAGTACCTTCCCCATCAGAGCCTTTGAACTTATTTCCTCTACCTGAAACACTTCTCCCTCGCAGATTCTCATGACTCTCTTCTTCATTTCACTCAGATACCTGCTCAAATGTCACTTCTTCAGAGAGGCCTTTCCTGGCACCTGCTATCCCTCTCAGCATCTCCTTACCCTGCTTCATTTTCCTTCATTTTTCCTGTGCCTACCTGACATACCACTGTGTCTTTATTTGTTGGTTGTCTACTCCAGCAGTAGAAGGTAAATTCTACATTCACTGTTATAGTGCCTGGAACATGGTATGTGCTCAATACATTTCTTGAATAAATGAATGAGTTTTTGCTCTGCTTTTGTCTGCACATGTTCTATCGGGGTGATCTTATGATCTTCCATGTAAATGCTACACCATATGCCAGCAGCTTCTAAATCTTAACTTCAATCCGAATCAATCTCCTGAGCTTCCAACTCACTTTGCAGCCACCTACAGGACATCTCCCCATGTGTCATATGTCTAACACACATATGTCCAACGTGGAACATAACTTCTTTCTCCCTTCTTTAGCTCCTATTTCATTAAATGACACCACAATCTTAAATACCCAATCCAGAAACCTGGGATTATTACCCCTCTTCCTTTCTCAGACCTCCATCTAATCAATCCCTAAATTCCCTTCATCCTACCCTTAAAGAGCTTTCAGATCAGTCCACTTCCCTCCATTTCCAAGGCTCCTAGCCTAGTCCAGGCCACATTGCCATCTCTCACCCCAGTGACTGGACAGCCTCCAGCAGGTCTCCCTGCCTCCAGTCCATTCTCTACAGGATGTTTTATGGTTAATTTAGAACATAAATCCTGGAGTCAGAGATAATATCTAGGCTTCTAGTTGAGGAATTAGATGATAATGACTCCTCTCACATTAAATGGAAGAGGAGGCAGTCTGGGGACATGTGACATTTGACTACCTTTGTGGCATTTTAAAACATAGCTGTCTCCTCCCACTAGGTGGCAGAAATCATCTCATTCATCTTTATAGCCTCTGTGTCCTCAGCACCCAGCACAGTGCCTGGCACAGAGCAAGTGCTCTTGAATGTTTATTGCATGTGATTGTACCCTGAAATTCACGAGGGAAGGGACTCTGAAACTCAGCCTCGATGGCACCCCGCCACTGCTCTTATAATATTCATCACATGATCTGTAATTCCTGTTTACTCATCTGAGTCTTCACTAAGTGAAAAGCCCCTCTTTCATAATTAAAGCTCAGCACAAAGTGGGTGCTGTATAATGTTTTGTGAACTCAATGACCAAGTGAATCTCTCTCTATACATTGCAATATCCTATTTACTGCTCCTTCTACCTCCTTCTGACCTGCTGGCCTCTGTAGCAGCAAAACCAGCCATTCTCCCAGGCAGGTCTTCTCTGGCCCAGCCACTTCTCAGCTCTCTCAGTGTCTGTGACTCACTGCCTCAAGGGTAGCTTTTGATGTCTGCCATCAGCTGCTGCCGCTAAGGATTCAGGTCATGCTTGTGTCTCTTCTCTTCAATACCAAGTAACCATTGTTGTCTAAAAGAAGTGTTTGTCCCTACAATTTTGTACTGTTACTCTACTTGGGGAGAGATACCCATGAGGAAGGATGTTGTTCACCAAGTAAACCATGAAGGGAAGGATCCTCCAGGTGGAAATCACTTAGAATGAAATGGATAAAGATGTGGAGAGTTGAAAGAGAAGTTCTCAAGGCCCTCAAGGAAGAAAGCACATAGGAGAACTGAAGAGAAAGACAGGTGCCAGAATGTGGTACAGGGTAGGGGGAGCTTATAATTATAATATGAAAATGATATGATAAAAATTATATAATTATTATAAGAGTAATAATGGCTATTATTAATTGAGTGCCTAAAATGTCCCAGGCGACGTGCCTGCTGCTTCACATGCATTATCTCACTTACCCTTCACTAGAACACTATGTGTTGGGTGCCAAGGAATTTGAACTTCATCTTGTTTATCTTGAGGATAATAATGGGGATTCATTGAAGGCTCTGAAGGAGAGTTGCATGGTCAGATTTGCCTGGGCCCTGCCCATGGGATGCTGCATCCAGAAAAGAGAGATGTCAGGATCAGGACAGCCCAGGGGTTATGACTGAGCTATCAGTCCATGAGGACACCAGACCAGAAAGAAGAGAAGAGACCAGAACCTACAGAAGGAAACCTAGCAGTGGGCATCGTGGAAAGCAGATCTGGAGTGGAGCAGAGGCCGGAAGGAGGATCAGGAGCAAGCCTGGAAGGAAATCAGGAGAGTTCATATCAGATAGCTTGAGTTTAATGAGTTTACATCCACTGACGGTTGGATATAGGGGTCTGATACTCTCAAGAGAGGCTCAAGGGTAGAGATAGAAATTTTGGAATTAATAGACTATAGATGGTAGTTGATTTCATGGAAGTATGTCTCCGACAGGACAAAAAACTGAGCTTACTAGGCCCTACATCATCTAACCCTTGCTTACCTCTCTGGAATCATCCCTATGTCCCCTCAGAATTATTTTCGCTCTCGTCATACTGTAATACTCAGGGCTGGGTGTGGTGGCTCACACCTACCTGTAATCCCAGCACTTTGGAAGTCCAAGGCATGTGGATCACTTGAGCCCAGGAGTTCGAGACCAGCCTGTGCAACATGGCACAACCGCATCTTTACAAAAAATACCCAAAAAAATGAGCTGGATGTGGTGACGCACACCTGTAGTCCCAGCTACTCAGGAGGCTGAGGTGGGAGGATCACCTGAGCCCAGGGAGGTCAAGGCTATCATGCCACTGGACTCTGGCCTGAGCAATAGAGTGAGACCCTGTCTCTAAATAAATGAATGGATGGATGAATGAATGAACGAATGAATGAATAAATTAATTAATTAATTAAAAATACTATAATACTCAGATTTCCCCAGCTGGGCCATGCTCTTCTTCCTACAGGTCTTGCCCTCTGGCGGGCCTTTTTCTAAACTCTGCCCTCCGTTTGGAATGACCTCTGCCCTATCCCACTTCACTTGGCTGACTCTTACTTGTCCTTCAGGTCATATTTTTAAATTAAGCTTTAAATGTCTTCCCCTTGAGAAAGTCTAGAACACGTGTTTATCCTGTGCTTCCTGCAACTTATAAGTATACCTTCTTACACCCTTCTGTGCTCCAGTTTAAGAAGACTGGGTAACATAGAAAAAGCCTCTCAGGGCTTCACTGTGAGTCTTTAATACATTTACTTAGAGAAGCCAGACCCAGACAGTTCACCAGCCCCAAAGCCCAAGAGCCTAAAGCCTGACCCTTCAGTACTATTTTTTTTTTATACTTTAAGTTCTAGGGTACATGTGCACAATGTGCAGGTTTGTTACATATGTATACATGTGCCATGTTGGTGTGCTGCACCCATTAACTGGTCATTTACATTAGGTATATCTCCTAATGCTATCCCTCCCCACCCCCACACAATAGGCCCTGGTGTGTGATGATCTCCTTCCTGTGTCCAAGTGATCTCATTGTTCAATTCCCACCTATGAGTGAGAACACGCGGAATTTAGTTTTCTGTCCTTGCAATAGTTTGCTGAGAATGATGGTTTCCAGCTGCATCCATATCCCTTCAGTACTATTTTGTGAGGGTAAAGGAGTAAGAGAGAGCACCCAGGTCAGCCTGCCCCTGCACTGCCATTAGGGGATTCTGCATGTTCGTTCCTCCTTTGTTTAATAAGCACCTGTGTTTACTGTGTCTTAGATGTCACTGCCTTTGAGAAACCTTCCCTGACCTCCAGCTCGGGTGAGGTGATTCCTCTGTGCTTCCTCAACCTCCTGTGCTGACCCCTATGGGATTGTTGCTTTCACTGTGGTTTTGTTGTTGTTTTGTGTTTTTTGTGTTTTTTTTTAATTTTTTATTGACTCATAATATTTGTACATATTTACAGATCACATGTGACATTTTATTACATGCATAGAATGTGCAATTATCAAATCAGGGTATTTAGGGTTTCCATCACCTTGAGTATTTGTCATTTCTACGTACTGGAAACATTTCAAGTCCTCTCTTCTAACTATTTTGAAATATACATCATTGTTAACTATAGTCACCCTACTCTGCTATCAAACATTAGAACTTATTCCTTCCATCTAACTGTATGTTTGTACCCATTAACCAACCTCTCTTCATCACACGCACTCCCTGCCCAGCCTCTGGTAACTATCATTCTATTCTCTACCTCCATGAGATCAACTTTTTTAGCTCCCACATATCAGTGAGCACATGCAGTATTGGTCTTTCTGTGCCTGGTTTATTCCACTTAAACAGTGATCTCCAGTTCCATCCATGTTGCTGAAAATGACAGGATTTCATTCTTTTTAAGGCTAAATAATATACCACATTTTCTTTATTCATTCATCTGTTGGTGGGCACTCAGGTTGATTCCGTATCTTTGCTGTTGTGATTAGTGCTGCAGTAAACATGGATGTCAATTACAGTGGGCAAAGGACATGAACAGACATTTCTCAAAATAAGACGTACAAATGGCCAACAGGTACATGAAAAAATGCTCAACATCACTAATCACCAGGGAAATGCAAACCAAAACCACAATGAGATACCATCTTATCCAGTCAGAATGGCTATTATTAAAACGACAAAAAGTAACAGATGCTGGCAAGAATGTGGAGAAAAGGGAACTCTTACACACAGTTGGCGGGAATGTAAATTAGTACAGACGTTATGGAAAACGATATGGAGATTCTCAAAAAACTAAAAATAGAACTACCTTGCAATTCAACAATCCCACTACTAGATATTTATCCAAAGGGAAAAAATCAGTATATCAAAGGGATCACTGTGCTTTTATTGCCTGCTCTCCCACTAGTCTGCAAGCTTTTTAAGAAACATTTGTTTAATAAATGAAATAATTGTGTCCCACTGTGCGACATGCTCCATAATGGGCCCTGGGACCACCAAGTTGACAAGGACATGGTCCCTGCCCTTGAGCAACTGCCAGTCTAGCCACTTGATCCTCATCCGTAGAGATCACTTGGGTGATCTACCACTTCACTCAGGTGAACTACCATAGATCACTTGTGTGAACTAGCATACGTTATTTCATCAGAGCAACAAATGCTTTCCAAGTCTGTGCATAGACATAATTTTCTTTGATGCTTATAGCAGTTTGTGGGGGATAGTGGTAGATAAGGCAGAGATTAGTTCCCAGACCTTAGCTACCAGGGAGAATAGAGGGTGGCCAGGAGGAGTGAACTTTGTTGGTGAACTTTGTTGTCACAAGTTCACTACTTGAAAGAACAGAGATGGAAGCCATGGGATTCCAGCAGTTCTCCTTTCTCTGGGGCTCCTAAGGGCAGAAGTTTGGCTGCGGGACCAGATCTTACACTCTTTTCACTCCATCTTGAGGCTGATGCTTTCCCTGGCATGTAGGATTCCCTCCCAGTTCTAGTGCCCCCAGCCTAAGACTGGGGAGCCCTGGGCGAGGAGAAGCCAGTGGCTGGGCTGTGACTGAAGCTCCCCAGCGCAGCCAGGACAGGATGGGCCCCAGTGTAAACCGGATTTGCCTTGTAAACAGCTGAGCAGCTGGGCTCCATCTTGGCAGGGGAGCCCAGCAACCACCCAGCAGGACAGCCCCAGCCCAGCAGGGCATTGTCCAAAGAAAAAGGGGGGAAAAAAGCTGAGTAAACAAAGAGGGACAGCCAGTTTTTTCGTCTCTGACTTGTTATTTCAGCCGGACAATTGCTGTGCTGACTGTGGGTCTGGTTGGGCTGGGCCAGGCTAGCTTGGTTAAACTGGGCCAAGCTGAAGTCTCCGTGATCTTCCTTACCTCATCTCCTCTCTTCTCACCTCAGCTCAACTCACTTTGCCTTCTCTACTCTAGGCTCACTTCTGGGAAAGGGGTCAAAGATAGAAACTGCAGACAAGTGGGGACAGGTTCCAGGAGCCGACAGGAGGGTAAGGAATTAAGGAATTGAGCATTTGCCAAGTATATATAGAGATATATCCAAGGTCTTGTTAGAACACAGAGCAGAGGCTGATACAGCAGATTCAAATAGTCAAGACAATCTGTCCAACATTGGCTCAGATACCCCCACTGTGGCTCTCATAGGCAAGTTCGCTCTACATTGCAATAATCTTGATACCAAAGTTACACGTGAAACCCTAGGACTGTCTTCCTACCAGGTTTCACATCCCAGCCATCTTCGGCCACTGCCCAAGTATAAGCCCCTGCAGCCTTCTCCAGTATTTTCAGCCCCAAACTGCAATGCACCCCCTCCTTACCTGCTGCCACCTCTCCTCCCAGCTTCTCCCCTCTCCCCACTGCCACCTCTCCTCGCAGCTTTTCCCCTCTGCCATCTAAAGCAGATTCTCAGGTCTTGACCGCCTCAACTTTAGTGACCTTTATCACCACTTTATGTGTCCATCCCTGATCCTATGTCATTCATTCATTTGACACATATTTAGTAGGCACCTACTCTGTGTTCTCAACACCTGAGATAGTGACGAACAAAACCCTGTTACCAAGGAGCTTTTGCTTTAGAAGTAGGAAACAGACCATGAAAAGATACAAGATAGTTAAGGGAGTGATCAGCACCACAAAGGAAATAAACAGCATGGTAAGATAGAGTTGTGGGGCTGGGCACGGTGGCTCACGCCTATAATCCCAGCACTCTGGGAGGCCGAGGCGGGTGGATCACCTGAGGTCAGGAGTTTGAGACCCGCCTGGCCAACGTGATGAAACCCCATCTCTACTAAAAATACAAAAATTAGCTGGACGTCTTGGTGGGCGCCTGTAATCCCAGCTACTCAGGAGGCTGAGGCAGGAGAATTGCTTGAACCTGGGAAGCTGACGTTGCAGTGAGCCGAGACCACACCATTGCACTCTAGCCTGGGCAACAGGAGCAAGACTCCATTTCAAAAAAAAAAAAAGCTGCGGTAGGACAGACTACTTTATATAGGATGATCGCAGAAAGGCTCCCTGATGTTACATTTGAGCTGAGAACTCATGGATGAGATGGAGTCAAACATGCCATGAAGGGTCCCAAGACATGAAAACCTCAGGAGTGATTAAGGACCTGACAGGGAGGCCAGAGTAGCTAGAATGCAGTAAGGGGAAAGCAGCACAAGAGAAAGTCAGAGAAGCAGGGAAGAGCCAGAACAGGCGGGGCCTTAGAGCCTATTGCGACAAGTTTGGATATACTCTGAATACAACAGGAAGCTATTTAAAATGTTTAAGTCGGGCCAGGCATGGTGGCTCATGCCTGTAATCCCAGCACATTGGGAGGCCGAGGCGGGTGCATCACAAGGTCAAGAGATCGAGACCATCCTGGCCAACATGGTGGAACCCAAGCTCTACTAAAATACAAAAATTAGCTGGGCATGGTGGCGGACGCCTGTAGTCCCAGCTACTTGGGAGGCTGAGGCAGAAGAATCACTTGAACCCAGGAGGGAGAGGTTGCAGTGAGCCAAAATTACACCACTGCACTCCAGCCTGGTGACAGAATGAGACTCCATCTCAAAAAAAAAAAAAAAAAAAAAAAGTGTCGAAGTCATTGGTGAAAACTGTCCTACTGTTGAGAATTTCACTAGCAACCTCGGCTTTCCTTTCTCTCACATGCGTGTTCCCACCATGTTTCCTACCCCTCCCACCAGAGCGGGCGAGGGCAGTATCTGTCAGGTTTCCCCCTCCCCATATCCCTGGCACATGCTTTCCAATAAATGTTGTTTTCACGGGAGAATGAATAATCGAATAAATTAATACATACTTAACGCCTCCTCTTTGACCTCATCAAAACCACCAGTACCCAGTTCTAACATTTTCTCCCAGTATATCAGCACACCCTGCTCACTTATTTCTGTACCTAGACTCAGCCCCATGATTGTCACCCTGAACTGTCTTACCAATATTTCTCAACTCCTCTCTACCTGTCCTTCTAGAATACTAATTGGCAACGCCCTGACTCTGTAGCATGGCTATTACCTACTTCCATGTGCATAGCTGAGAGCTGTTGAACAAAATCACAAGACGCTGCAGACCAGTCCCACTGCAGATGCCTGTCCTCCAAATCATCTGTGTCTTGGTGTCGACCATCTTCTATTCCTTCACTCTCAATTCCTACCCTATCTAGAAAACCAGGGTATGTGACACCCCTCAACTTTGAGCCTCATCCCTTTAGTTCCATCCAAACCCTTTCTTCTCCTCTTCTCTCTTTCCTGGTGGTCTACCTCCTCTTGTTCAGGGCCAGGCTTCTCTGCCCACGTATAAGTTACCCTATGATCTGATAACCATCTATCTTTCCATCTTCAGCTCTCTTTATGCTGTGTCTTATCCTTTATGAACCCCGAATTGTGCTGTAGCAGTACCTTATAAACAACATAACCAGCATTTATCGAGACCTTATTATGCATCTGCCTCTATTCTCAGCACTTTACACATGTTGGTTCACTTCATCGTGCTACACTATACCACTCTCTACTATACATACTATGCT
Source organism: Rhinopithecus bieti (assembly GCF_001698545.2). Classification (NCBI taxonomy): domain Eukaryota; kingdom Metazoa; phylum Chordata; class Mammalia; order Primates; family Cercopithecidae; genus Rhinopithecus; species Rhinopithecus bieti. The sequence continues at coordinate 2,412,471 of NW_016807423.1, read as the reverse complement.
ATAATTATCCCATTTTACAGATGAAGAAATGAGGCACAGAGAGGCTAAGTAAATTGCCATGGTCACACAACTAGTAAGTGATATTCAGGACTGGAATCCAGGCCGATGGACTCCAGAGCTCATGATTTTTGCTTTGGGTTTCTCTCTTGAGCATCCTTTACCTCTGTTTCTTTGCCCAGTTTTTCTCATCCATAAGGACTAAGCTCAAGAATCATTCATTTTAGGGAATATTCCCTTCCCTAGTCTTTCTCCCAAGCCTCTAGACCCACTGCTACTGTCTAGCATGTAGTAGATGCCTGATTTAAAAAATTTAACAGCATTATTAAGGTATCATTCATACACTATATAATTGATGGGGTGTGTGGGGTGTGTGTGTGTGTGTGTGTGTTGTGTGTTTAGTATATTCACAGGGCTGTGCAACCATACCCATAATCTAATTTTAGAACATTTTTATCCCCCTGAAAGAAACCCCATTGGCAGTGAGTCCTCATCCTCCCCTCCACAGCCCCTGGCAACCACTAATCTAATGTCTCTAGAAATTTGCCTATTCTGGACATTTGTATAAATGAAACCCTACAATATGTGGGTTTTTTGTGACTAGCTTCTCTCATTTAGCATTTGTGCAAGGTTTATCCATGCTGGAACATGTGTCATTCCTTCACTCCTTTTTATGACCATAATATTCTATTGTATGGATCTACCACAATTTATTTATCATTCATTGGTTGAAGGGCCTTTGGGCTGTTTTTGCTTTTTGGTTATGATGAATAATGCTGCAATGAACATTCACATACACATTTTTGTGTGGATGTATGTTTTCAGTTCTCTTGGATTTATACCTAGGAGTGGAATTGCTGTTGGGCCATATGGTAACTCTACATTTAATATTTTTAGGAACTGCCAAACTGTTTTCTAAAGAGACGGTACCATTTTACATTCCCAGTAACAAACAATGAGGATCGCAGTTTATCTACATCTTCACCAACAATGAGGATCGCAGTTTATCTACATCTTCACCAACACCTGGGTTTGAAATGTTCTGTCAAATGCCTTTTTTTCTGTTTTCTTTTTTCTTTTTTTTTTTTTTTTGAGACAGGGTCTCACTCTGTCCCCTGGGCTGGAGTGCAGTGGCGTGAACATAGCTCACTGCAGTGATCCTCTCACCTCAGCCTCCACTCCTAGCTAATTTTTAGATTTTTTGTAGACAGGGCCTCACCATGTTGTCCAGGCTGGTCTTGAATTCCTGGGCTCAAACAACCCTCCGACCTCAGCCTCCCAAAGTGGCTCAGACAATGGGTAGAATCTTCCAACCAGATTAATGCAACTGGGTTTTTTTTTGTTTTGTTTTGTTTTGTTTGTTTGTTTGTTTTGACAGAGTCGTGCTCTGTCTCCCAGGCTGGAGTGCGGTGGTGCAATCTCAGCTCACTGCAACCTCCACCTCCTAGGTTCAAGCAATTCTCTTACCTCATCCTCCCAAGTAGCTGGGATTACAGGCATGGGCCACCACGCCCAGATAATTTTTTGTATTTCTAGTAGAGATGGGGTTTCGCCATGTTGGCCAGACTGGTCTCAAACTCCTGGCCTCAAGTGATCCACTCACCTTGGCCTCCCAAAGTGCTGGGATTACAGGCATGAGCCACCACGCCCGGCCAGTGGGATAAATATTTGAATTTGAGCCCATGCCAAGGGAAGGAAGGCTAAGCTGAAGAGAAGCTCTGGGAGTTATTTGATAGTAAATTTAGAAGAAGTCGGCAGGTGCTATGGGCCCCCATGCATCTACTATTATTCGGATCCCAGAACACTTCAGGGGATAGAGAGTTCTGTTCCACTCTGCACTTGTCAGGCTAGCGGTAGATCCACCTAGAGGATAATGTCCAATTTGGGAGAACAAACACTGATCAACAACTCTAATCACTCCCATAGACCACAGACCATGATAGTTTGCCAAGAATGACACGTGTCTATTGTTTAGCATCCTTGATCTTCGCAAATGTCCTGAGAGTGAAATAATAACAGTAGCTAATATTTATTGAGTGCTCACAGTGTGCCCAACATTCTTTGTTCTGTTTTCCACGTAGAAAATCATGCAATCCTCAGGCCGAGTGCAGTGGCTCACGCCTGTAATCCCACCACTTTGGGAGGCTGAGGCAGGCAGATCACAAGGTCAGGAGATCGAGACCATCCTGGCTAATATGGTGAAACCCCGTCTCTACTAAAAATACAAAAGAATTAGCCAGGCGGAAGGCTGAGGCAGAGGAATCGCTTGAACCCAGGAGGCAGTGGTTGTAGTGAGCCGAGATCGCGCCACTGAACTCCAGCCTGGGCGACAGAGCGAGACTCTGTCTCAGAAAAAAAAAAAAAAAAAGAAAGAAAATCATGCAATCCTCATAACAACCCAGAGATGGGTAGACTAACTGCATATTTCAAATGAAGAAGGAGGCAGAGGGGCTTAAGTAACTTGACCAAGATCACACAGTCACTGAGCAGTAGGACCAAGACTCAGACCCAGACTACTGAGGAGTCTGAGCAAGGAAAGGATAGGGAGGCTTGATGGAAATCAACAAATCAACACTAGTTGCTTTAGTAAGTGCTGCAGTGCTAGATCTTAATCTCTCCCTAGACTTGGACCCCCAGTCTGAGCTTTGACACTTGACTTCTGGCACCATGGGGCCTAAGAACGGAGTGGCTCCATCACTGAGGCAAGCAGCCTCTTACATTTGAGACTGTTTGTCTGTATATAAAGGACAAGAGTGGGGAAAACTGTGTACTTAAAGCTATTTGCTAGGACTTTGGGACAGTTGGTTCTGGACACTCATCTGAGACAACCAGCTATTTGTGGATATCGTTTATTCTTTCTGCTCTTCTCCTCATACTGTGACTTCTGCTGACCTCCTCTGCTTAAGTAAGTCTCCACTGAGGTCCTGACCTATCTTTGGACCATGTCCTAAAGAAGTTGTTCCAGGCCAGGCATGGTGGCTCAAGCCTTTGGGAGACCAAGGTGGGTAGATGGCTTGAGTCCAGGAGTTTGAGACCAGCCTGGGCAACATGGTGAGAATCCATCTCTATAAAAATTACCAAAAAATTAGCCAGGTGTGGCAGTGTGCGTCTGTAGTCCCAACTCCTGGGAAGCGAAGGTGAGAGGATCACTTGAGTCTAGGAGGCAGAGGTTGCAGTGAGCCATGTCATGCCACTGCACTCCAGCCAGGGCAACAGAGCAAGACCCCGTCTCAAAAAAAGAAAAAAAGAAAAACAAAGAAAGAAAGGAAGAAGAAATTGTTCCATGGAGAAGGTTGTCCCTTCATCTAGTGTTAGGATAAAGAAACTGAATCTCAAAAAGATGAAGAAACTTACTCAAATTCACGTTGCTATTACATAATGAAGCTGGGATTTTGAACCTTGGGCCTCCAACTCCAGAGCTGTGCTTTTTTCCCCTTTTCCCACCATGACAATAGAAAACAGGCCTAACATTCTCAGCGGAATAGAACTGGAGTGCCTATGGGTCAGGATATTTGAAATCGGGTCATGTTGGAAATCATTGAATGGACTAGAAATGTTCAACTTAGAGAAAAGAAGACTCCAGGGGACATTATTGTTGTTTTTAGATTTCCAAAAGGCTATTGTGTGGGACAGAGATCAAACCTTTTTTGTCTGAGCCCAAGAGTTTAAACACAGACCAGTGGGTGGAACTTCCAGGGAAATAGATTTTAGCTCAAGCTGTGTGTGAACTTTCTAAACAGCCGAAGCTCCCCAGAGCAGCAAAGCCGCCCGAGGATGTCTGGAGCCTCCTGGCCTTGGAGGTGTTTGGGCAGGCCACCTATTAGGAAGATTGTGAAGACAGGCTAGACCATGAGACCCTTTGAGGCTTTATAGAGAACAGTCTGGGGTTCTGGGCTCCAATCCCAGCCTCTCCCAGCCTTCAGAGCTCTGAAAGCTGCTGAGTGCTGCACCTGCCGCCTGACATGCTCTGCTGGTTGTGTGTCCCTCCTTCCCAAAGCATCCTCCAGCTTCTCCATGAGACTGAGGAGTGAAGAGCAGCATGCCTAGGGCCTGTGTGCAGCAGGAACTCCATTTGCTGTGTGGCTGCCTTCTCCAGGCCTTGCTCTTCCCTTGATGTTGAATAGAGCTTCCTAGAGCAGGAAGTGGAGTCAAGGCCAGGCCCAGAGCCAGAGTCTGGTCCAGGGAAACTTCATGGGAGAAAGGCTCATCTGTGCTTAAGAGCTGAGGTTTGGCCAAGCCTTGGCTGAGAAAGGGAGTGTCCTGAAGGACTGCCTGTCTGGTGCTGATTGGGGAAGGTTCATTTGATGACATCTTCATTAGGATTTTCCTCTCGTCATACGGACTCTGCACCACACTCACACACATATATAACTATTGGAAAAACGATTTTAATACCCATGGCACATTGTCCTTGTGTGATATAAAATCCAATGACATGTGGCATTTGGAAAAGGTCACTTCTCCCATCAGGATTCATTAGCCTGTTTCAGCCTCTACGCCTGCAGGACGGGTCCCAGCTGTTTGTCCCCTGCAGTAGGGCCAGTTGGACAGGTAGAGCCTGCAGGGACCCTCCCTGGAGAGCAAAGGGCCTCCCCAGGGTGCTGGCCAGGGAGTTCCTACTTTGGCCAAGCTCTTTCCCACACATGCCTGGGGAGTAGGGAAGGGTGGTCTCCAGAAAAAATGAGACCCCTGGCCAGGCAACCATGGCTTTCAGGTCTGGAGTGCATGGGATACGGAAAGTCAGGGCCAAACCCTCAGTGCTTTTCCTAAGACGATCATCCTTTGGCAGAGAGGGATATTTGAGGGACTCTGGAGAGAGAGCTGAGGGACACGGTGGATGCAAAGAGGAGGCAAAGGACATGAGAGAAGAAAGAGGCCTGGGGGGTGGGGGTGGGCAGGATCCTGGGCCTTCCTCTGGGGACCTGACTGGAACCTGGGATCTGCTGGTGTTCTCTATTCCTTCCTCTTTGGTAAAGCTAGGACTCAAGCCTGGTCTTCTTGCTCCATTCTCACGTTCTTTGTGTGCTCGGGTTTCATCTCTAGGTGTGAAGCAGCTGTGCCCACTAGCCAGGGCCATGGGAATGGGCATTATGTGTCAATGCTGGTGTTGGTGTGGCCAAGGGAAGGGCCCGCCAGCACCAGCATCTATGCCTGCCCCACCTTCCACATGTGGCCTGGCCAGCACTCACCCTGGGAAGTTACTTCCTTACCAGCTAAACGGAGCTGCTTCTCAGATCCTTGGGCTCTTGGTTTGTTTGATGGGAGTCACCAGATCACAGAAGAACTCTAGCTGCAGAATGGAAGAACGAGGACAGTCAAAGGAAGAGAGAAGACTTTGAAAACACTAGAGCTGGAAACCAAGAAGCCAGTAAGCTTGGATGAGGGGAACAGGAAAGAGATGCACCCTAAGGCAAAGGCTGAGAAACTGGCAGCCCACAAAAGTGGGGGTCCTGCTCCTGAGTGGCAGCGACGATTCACTCCCACACCCATGCACCCCTCTTATATGTCTGTTCTTGCCGTCCAGTATTTAAAGGATGGGAAAAGAAGGGCCCTCCAGCAAAGAGAATAACGGGCACCCAGCGATGCAGGAAGAAACAGGGAACTGATATGCCCAAGGTCCAGTAAAAAATTCAAGAAGCGAGTGATGCCGGGCACGGATCATTGAGTAATCCCAGCACCTTGGGAGGCCGAGGCAGGTGGATCACTTGAGGTTAGGAGTTTGAGACCAGCCTGGCCAATACGGTGAAACCCTGTCTCTACTAAAAATACAAAAATTAGCTGGGCGTGGTGGTGGGTGCCTCTAATCCCAGCTACTCAGGAGGCTGAGGCAGGAGAATTGGTTGAATCCGGAAGGCGGAGATTGCAGTGAGCAAAGATTGCGTTACTCCACTCCAGCCTGGCCAACATAGAGAGACTACATCCCAAAAAAAAAAAAAGGCACTTTGGGAGGCCAAGGCGGGTGGATCACCTGAGGCCAGGAGTTCGAGACCAGCCTGGCCAACATGGTGAAACCCCATCTCTACTAAAAATACCAAAAATTAGCCAGACGTAGTGGCAGGCACCTGTAATCCCAGCTATTCAGGAGGCTGAGACAGGAGAATCGCTTGAACCCGGGAGGCGGAGGTTACAGTAAGTCTAGATCATGCCATTGCACTCCAGCCTGGGCAACAAGAGTGAAACTCCGTCTCAAAAGAAGAAGAAGAAGGGAGTGATCTACTGAGCTCAAGTCACTGCCGGTGGAGTCCGGTGAGGATTACTGAGACTTAACCATCAGAACTGGCAAAAAGGGAACCCTTGGCAATCCCAGCCAGAGCGCTTTCAAGAGATCATGGGAGGGGAAAAAGAGAGAATGATGCATATCAGTTTCTCTTTTGAGGAATTTTGCTCCCAGAAGCAGATATATATATACTTATACAAAGATTCATTATTCATGTGAGAAACATTTATTGAGGTCCTAATCTCTGCAGGTTCTGTTCTAGGCTCCATGTACCCAGAAATAAGCAGCACAGTCCTTGCCCTTGGCTTCTCACAGAGTAATCAGTGAATGAATGGGATGAAGCCTCACTTCTCCCACTGACAGTTGTAGCTTCATTTTCATAGCTGTCCAAACAGAGATAAATCCCTGCCCTCTCTGTTTATGAAGTTCAGCATGTCCCAGCTTTTCTAACCTGTCCCTATTCCAAATGTTTTGACCTATTGCCATACCATGTAGTCACACTGGATTCTAATTTTTGATTTAGAAAATGTGGTCATTACTGGATTATTTCAAGAATCAAAGCACATCAGTTCTGTGATGTGCCAAGTGCTCTATCAGTAGAAGACATTTTTCAAAACTGGCTTAGACTAGAGAGGCAGGCTCAGCCACTTCTTTCTTTGTGCATTCAGGGTAACCTGTACGTCCTTCCTTCCCAGCACCGATCTCCTTTCTTTTTAATGTGTTTTAAGGTGTGTGCCTCTCACTCCAAGTTGTAGCTGACACAGGGCCTGGCACGCAGTCTAATTTCTCTGTAAAGATTTATTGAATTTCTGAATGGATGGATAAATGGTGAGGGCATGGGCAGGTAGACAGCAAATTATGATTTAAGACAGAACGAAATGATAATTACCACCACTAACATTTACTGAGGACTTACTATATACAAACCCAATGCTAGTTCCTTTACATGCATTCTCTCACATCATTCTCACAGCTACACCATAGTATCATGTCTCTTCCAGATGAGGAAACAGCCTCAGAGAGGTTAAATGACTTGCCCAAGACACAAAGGTCACCTGAAAACCTGGGAACTCCAACTCAAGCAGCCCAGGCTGCTCACCCTGACCTAGCCAGAGGGCTACAGGAAATGTCCTTTGGCCCTTGGATTGTCCTTCCTTTGGTTCAGTCAATTCAGAATCCAGACAACTGGCCATGAACCCACCACTTATGTCTTCGCCCCTCCTTTATCAGGGCAGGTCAAGCTAGTCCAACCCTAGCAGCCGCTGGGAAGGAGCTGTCCAGAGCGTGGTTCATTCCTCTTTTACAGCCCTTGTCAAATTCCAAAGCAAGTCGTAAATTCATTAACCTGGTAGGGATTAAGCTGTACAGCTTACTTAGCACCATAAACAAGATCATTGGGATGTTGATTTTCCCCTTTTATTGCTTCACTCAGGAAAGCGTAGCTGGCTCCAGCTCTGGAATAGGAGTTGGCTCCCCTGAAGGTTGTCAGGATGGTGGGGAAACCCTAGCTGGCTGTCCCTCGGTAGTTGGAAGTCCTGGAACTTGGGGCTCAGGTATATGTAGCCCAATAATTGCTCCGCAAGCTTGTCTTGACACAGCCAGAAGTAACATTTCTTTTTGCTTTTTGTTTTTTTTTTTTTTTTTTTTTTTTTTTTTGAGCGGAGTTCGCTCTGTCCGCCCAGCTGGAGTGCCAGTGCCGGATCTCAGCTCACTGCAAGCTCCGCCCTCCGGGTTCATGCCAATTCTCCTGCCTCACCTCCCGAGTAGCTTGCGGACTACAGGCGCCCAGCCACCTTGCCCCGCTAGTTTGTTTTTTTTTTTTTTTGGTATTTTTAGTAGAGACGGGTTTCACCCGTGTTAGCCAGGATGGTCCTCGATCTCCTGACTTCGTGATCCGCCCGTCTCGGCCTCCCAAAGTGCTGGGATTACAGGCTTGAGCCACGCGCCCCGGCCTCTTTTTGCTTTTTGTTTGTTTGTTTTGTTTCTTTTGAGACTGAGTCTCACTCTGTCGCTCCGGCGGGAGTGCAGTGGCGCAATCTGTGCTCACTGCAGCCTCCACCTCCAGGGTTCAAGTGATTCTCCTGCCTCAGCCTCCCAAGTAGCTGGGATTACAGGTGCCTGCCACCATGCCTGGCTACTTTTTGTATTTTAGTAGAGACAGGGTTTCACCATGTTGGCCAGGCTGGTCTTGAACTCCTGATCTCAAGTGATCTGCCCACCTCAGCCTCCCAAAGTGCTGGGATTACAGGCGTGAGCCACCACGCCCGGCCCAGAAGTAGCATTTCTAATCTGGTTGCCTGAGCTGTCACCATGCATCCTGGGGAAAGGCAGAGGAGAGAAGCCCAAATGTCTACCCGCCAGGTCACCTGGCTCTCCCGTCTCCTGACTCCCCAGCCCCTGTGGGTTTCCTAAAGCGCCTCTCGTCCCCAGGTCTGTTTAACCCATCTCTCTCTCCAGTAGACTAATGTCCCTCATGAGCAGGAACTGTTCCCTCTCCTAGCACTTGGGATCCCATTTCCTCATGTCCCTCTGAAGCCTGACTCCAGCAGCAATACTCCCTCCTGGAGCTCCAGCTCTCTTCCATACACCAAAAAGAAAAACATAGGATAATCCTTATCCAGACCCTGTGCTTCCTGAGACAACACCAATTCCTCTCTTTCCTCCCTCCAACTTCTGGAACGGTGTCCATGCTTGACATGTGTCTGCACTGTTTCCCTCCCATTCACTCCTTTAACCATGGCTGTTCCACCTAAGTCCCCACCTCTCCCTTGACCCTGTGTTTGCCAAGGTGAGCAACAACTTCAAACTGTCAAATCCAATAGATGCATTTCAGTCATGTGTTTGTTTGTCATCTCTTACTCAACAGACATTTAATGGGATCCTAGGGGCTGGTGACGTAAGAGTAAGCAAAACAGAACAAAGCAGAGACCCCGAGAAGTTAAATATAGCACAGTGGCCATAAGCACAGCCTCCACCAGCCCACTTGGGTTCAGACCTTGGCTCTGCTGTGTGACCTCGGGCAAGTTCCTTAACTTCTCTCTTTTTCTGATCTCTAAATTGGGATAATTATAGCACCGTTGGGAAGATTGTTGTGAGATTGTCTGATCTTTAGGTCAGAGCATGGTACACAGTAGGTGCTCTGGCTGTTTGGTTTAGGCAATTTGCCTAACATCATACACTGGCAAGCAGCAGACCAGGCTGTCGACCCAAATCTACCTGACTCCAAAACCTTCACTCTCTGTTGTCATCAGGCCGCCTCCCTGTTCTTCCTGCCTCCCACCTCCACCCGCATTGCCCTGTGCTATTTGGACTTTGCATAGGGTAGTTACCTGGAAAACATTTGTTTAATGTAATAATTTAATCAGTAGTTCTGTGTTTGGGGAGTCTAGGTGACCAGAATAGTTATTTAATGAGAAGAAATGAGGTGGTGGAAAGGGAGCTGTTTTGAAGAGAAGGTAATTATTTCTGACTTAACATGTTTCACTGGAGGTGACAGTGGAGAGTCCAAATGGACATATCCTTTGGGCAATTGACAATTCAGTATGGGCTTTCAGGAGAGACATCAAATTGGAGGCAGGTTTGGGAGTCCTGGAAAGTTGACATTCAAGAGGGTAAAAAGATAAATTCTCTAAGAGCAAAGAGCACAGGAGTGACAAGGTCCCCGCATCAGGTCAGTGGAAGAGACATGAGGGACAAGGTGAGGATAGAGGGTGGCATGGAAAGGAGGACAGGAGTGCTGAGGAAGAGCCCCAGATGCCTGAGGAGGGGGTCACAGCTCCAAGGACCCAGGGAACTACTGAGGATGATGCCAGGACAGCAACAAGAGCTCCATCCCAGACGGTGGGGAAGGAGATGAGGCGACAGGCGCAGGCTCTCGCTCTAGGAGGCAGACTAGAAGCAGAAGAAAGGAAGGAGATAGATGAAGCGGCAAGGTCCAGGGAAGGGTTGGCCCTTTTAGGAGACAGTTACACACAAAGAGGAGAAAGGACCACTCTCGCGGCAAAAATGCAAGAGCGAGAGGAATACCGCGAGGGCAGGGTCCCCGCTGAGGATGGAGAGAAGTGACTCTAAGGGACAGTAGGCACTAAAAAAGTTCTGAAAATTGAGGGAAGATGGAAAATCAAGTGGAGGCAATGGATATTAAGCTGAAGAGAGGAGTGGCTAACTCCTTTTACATGGTGTTCCCAGTAACTGCATCATAACAATGATGATTAAAAGTTTATATACGAAATATTATCCCCCTCCAGTCTCTACCAGCGACACCTCAACTGCCCTTGGATAGGCAGTTCATCCCTTAACAACATGGGCAAATTCCCCCCAATTCTCAGTTCCTTCTGTTGTTTTTAAAGTTGGTGTAGTTTGAAATTCCACTGTTGTATCTTCTTCTTCTTCTTCTTCTTTTTTTTTTTTTTTTTTTTTTTTTGTTGAGACAGAGTCTTGCTCTGTCACCCAAGCTAGAGTGCAGTGGCGCGTTCTCGGCTCACGGCAACCTCTGCCTCCCAGGTTCAAGTGATTCTCCTGCCTCAGCCTCCCTAGTAGCTGGGATTACAGGCACCCACCACCACACCTGACTAATTTTTATATCTTTAGTGGAGACAGAGTATTGCCATGTTGGCCAGGCTGGTCTCAGACTCCTGACCTCAGGTGATCTGCCCACCTCAGCCTCCCAAATTGCTGGGATTTTAGGCGTGAGCCACTGTGCCCAGCCACTATTGTATCTTCTTTGAGGCATTTTCCCCCTTCTCTTCATCACCTTGTGGCAAGGAGGGGGTGGCAAGGATGGGGAACATCCCCACCCCCTCTTGCTAGCCTCGGCTCCTTTGACAGGGAAGAGGGAGGGGGTGTGGAATGGTCTCTCTTGCCCTGCAGGCTGGTGTAGTCTAGCTCTTTGGTGGTATTAGTTTCCCTGGCCAGCAGACGGGTATCAGGGTTCTCTGTAGGGCTGATTCTCTTCTAGGGCTCATGTGTTCAGATAACTTAACCTGCTTGAGCCTTTGTTTCCTCTTCTATAAAATGAGTAGCTCTGGCTTGGACCAGCCTTACAGGAGCAGCGTTAAGGATTAGACAAATGCTTATAAAGCACCTTAGACACAGTGCTTGCTCTACAAATGAACTCCCATTACCAGATGCATGCGTGAGATAGCGCCTGACATGAATGTGCATTTGTGGCTATGTCCAGATGTGTGTGTGTACCTGTGTGTGCAAGGGAGAGTTATGTGTGGGCTGGGGATGGGGCACCCTTGTGAGTCAGCTATTGTGTGTGTCATTGCCTACCGCTGACCCCGAGGCTGTAAATCCTGCCTCTATACCCGCTAGAGTGAACACTTTATAGCCCAAGGTCGGGCCCATGAATCATAAGCAGAGCTGGCAGGAAGCAATCAGGCAGGTCTGGGTGGAGCTGGGCAGGAGGAGGTCCCAGTATTTGGACCACTTGGAGAGGAGCCCTGGGCATATCCTGCAATCCTGATCTCTGGGAGCCAGGCTGTTCCCAGCAGGACTGCAGCTTCCACGGAGGCTCGCTGGCAGGGAGCCCTTCTCTACTTGACCGCATCACTCCTGCTGGAGCTGCCAAGCGGCAGACCTGCCCCGCCAGGACAGGCCTATCCTGCATCCCAGGCACCGGCACGGCCAGTAGGCAAGCTGCTCTTCAGGCCTTTCCCTTGGAGGCTTCGGAGTCCTCAGCCCAGTGCGCTCAGCCTGGTGGATGTGGAGCGGCCGCCCTCTAAGCCAGATGCTTTTATTTCTTCTTTGCCTTTCCAATCTGTCTTGGGGAAAGTGGCCCCAATAAGGCAGCCCTTTCACTCTGAAACCTTTTTATGACTCCAACCATAATTAACTCGAGTAATAAAATTTTTCAAATCCAAATAGATATAATTAACATTTAATGCCCCTGGTTGGTGCTGGTGGCTGGGCCCATTAAGAGCACAGTATTGATTGAGAAGGTGAGCCAGCTGGGCCAACTGCTAGGCCAGGGGACAGAGGTGGCTGGAGCTCAGGGCTGCCTATGAGCAGGGCCCCGGCCCAGGTGTGAAGAGGGTGGCAGGTGACCAAACCCCACCCCTGCCTGGGGTTCAGGGAGTGACTCCCAGGCCAGGGTGAACTCCTTCCTGCCATCAGTTTCTGGTGGCTCTCCCACCTTCGGACTCTGCCGTCTCAGGCCTCTCCTGCCATGAAGTACTTCTCCGCCAACCCTCACCCTGCCTGTCATGTGCCTGAGGCCTGCCTCCTCTCCTAGAATTGATCAGGCTTCCCAGGACAGGGCTGCATCTTCTCCCTGAGGGGCCCCCTGGCTCCGGGGCATGCCCCTTCCCACTATTTCTCCTTTCTGACTTGCCCTGCTCAGCTGTGTGCTGCAGGTTGAACTCTAAACCCAGCTGGTCAGATGAGAAGCCATATCTGTCTTCTAGACATGACTTACACCTTCCACCGAACTTCACTTTCCCCAGGAAGCTGTACAGTGAGACAGTGCCAGAAGCACTCACTTGAATCCCAACCTTCGATTTCCCAGCTATGCAACCTTTGGCAAGTCGCCGTGTTTCCCTGAGCCCCAGAGTTCTTATCTGTGAAACAGGGATAACAAGAATATCCACCTCCTAAAGGTGGAGTCATAACAGTCTTGACCTCACTTAGGGTTCACAGGATTCCCAGGTCATAGGAATTACTGTCTCCATTTTACATGGAAAAACTGGCTTAAGGAGGCAAAACCCTCATCCCCTGTGTCTTATATTTCTCCGTCTCTATCACTAGTTGATATATGTTTATAAACAACACCTAAGCTGGGACTACAAAGAATATGATGATTCCTTGACTCAGGGTGCTCGTGATCTGGGGGTATAAGGCAGGGAGAAAGGGTGCACACAATCAGCTGGTTTAAGTTAAGGCTGCATGGGAGGTGAGAAGGCTCTGGGCCCTGTGCAAATTAAGATGCAAAACACTATAGGAAAAATAGGTGAAGGTCATGGGCCCAAGGCAAAGCCAGATATGGGGACAGAGGCACTGCCAGGGATGGACAGGGCACAGCAGGGCTGATGTGTGTGGCTCCGTGGCAGTGCGGATGCTGGCCCAGGTATGGTCTTCAGAGAAGGCATTTTCTGTGATGATCCCTGAGCCAGGGAGCAGGCTGGTACCAAGATTCACAGGTGTGGTTTAGGACATCCCAGCTCATCCACTCAGCATGTTAGAAGGACCAGCCTTCCAGGCAATCACTCACATGAGGCCCTTTGGTGAGCTGGGCAGCCCAGGCCCTGCTGGGCAAGGAAAGTCCAGGGAGGGGCTGAAATCCTTCCTGCATCCAACTTTGCTGCTACTGTGTGCCGCTGCTCCCAAGCTTATGATCCTGTGCTCTCCATGGTCTGAGTATTCTCCATCCATCAAGGGGCTTCCTCTCAGTGGTACTTTCCCAGCCTGCAGGAGCCCCATGCTTCCTCAGAGCTCTCATGGTTCAACAGTGGCCTTATATGTAGGGTCCTGAATACATCCTGCTTTAGGCTAGGTCTTGCATTGAACTAAACTTGGGTGAGTCTCTGCTGTGTCCGGTGCCCCCTCCCCAGAGTGTTTGCCCCTGCAGACTCTGTTCTTTCAGCCCAGCTCCATGCTCAGTGCTGTTACTCAGGAGGCCATGGAGAGTAGATGCTGCTGATACCAGAAATGATGAGTAGGAAGTGGGGGGCTGGGGAGGATTCATTCACCTTCCACTCATTCATTCATTTGACGTCACTCACTGTGCCAGGCCCTGCTGAAGAAATAGACAAGTAAAAGTGTAATCACAATTAGGGAAGTCTTGGGGGCTAGAGAGCACACAGTCTAGCCAGACTCTTCTAATAGTACTGCCTCCTAGAAGAGTTAACCTTGAAGCTGAGCCCTGGAAGATAGTTTTCCAGGCAGAGGGAACAACACGGTTTTTGTTTTGTTTTGCTTTTTGGTTTTTCTTTGAGATGGAGTTTCGCTCTTATCACCCAGGCTGAAGTGCAGTGGCACCATCTCGGCTCACTGCAACCTCCGCCTCCTGGGTTCAAGCGATTCTCCTGCCTCTGCCTCCCAAGTAACTGGGACTACAGGCGCCCGCCACCACACCCAGCTAATTTTTGTATTTTTGGTAGAGACAAGGTTTCACCATGTTGGCCAGGTAGGTCTCGAACTCCTGACCTCAGATGATCTGCCCACCTCGGCCTCCCAAAGTGCTGGGATTACAGGCATGAGCCACCTCACCCCGGCCAGGAACAACATGTTTAAAGGCCCATTTGAGAAACCAAAAGAATTCAGTGGGACCAGGACAATGGTGTGCAAGGTGAGAGGCAGCAAGAGAGGAGGCTGGCAAGTCACCCATGGTCCACGCACAATGCCCTTGCAGGCCTTGCTAAGGAATCTAAGCCCTTTCAAGTCCCAGAGCCATTATGCACTTGCAGTGGGACTTCAGGTATCTTTTGCTTGACTTCTCTGAGTCTCGGTTTTATTCTTACTAAGTGAGGTCAGTAATTCCAACTACATCCGCCATGTCTAAGGATCCAACTGCTTTGTGCTGGGCCAGTCCCTGGCTTATTAGGGTGTGGTTAGAGGCATGGCCAGAGCATGTCCTTCTGCAAAGGAATATTCTAGTCACAAGCCATAATTTCCTGTCTAAATATGGAGAGGACAACAACATGGTCTCTAAGTCCTCCCAGCTCTGAAACGCCCGCAGAAAGAAGGCCCATGGGAGGCCCCACTGACCTTTAGAGCCTGGACCCTCTCACTCCTCTGTCCTCCTCCTCCAGCCACACTAGCCCTGCTGGGCTGCCTCTTGGCCTTTGTCTTAATTTTCACTCCACTCTTCCTTCTCTTGCCATCTGACACTCCAGACTTCTCTCCTCCAGGAAGCCCTCTCCACCTCTGAGCCCTGACCTCCTCCTCCTCCTCCTTACTCCTCACTTCAGCCCCACAGGTGGTATCTTAGGTGCTCAAGCCGTCCCCCATCCTGTGAGCTTCTGAGCCTGGGCTTCACTCCTTCCTCCACACCCCCAGAGTACTGGCCCACAATCTTTGAGTGTGTTCCAGGACTAAGTTTGGAAAAGGACATGATAAAAATGAAAGGAATGAGAGAAGAAGGAAGGGAGAAACAGACCAACAGACAGACGGAGAGAGGGCGGAGGGAAGGCGCTGCCTCGAGCTGACCCAGCCTCAGTCGTGGTATACTTCCCCGAATTCCTTCCTGCAGCCCCACTCTGTGCTTAGAACCAAGAGCTAGGAGAGCAAGGGTGCCTGGGATTGGCACCTTTCAGCTAGGGGGAGCTGGTGGTGGCAGGGCAGAGAGGCCCATTGCGCAGCTGGTAACAGGCTGTGCCTGGCCAGGCCTCCCAGCTGCCCCTCTGTCTCAGGCCCTTATTGCACACAACATCCAGCCCAACCCCCTACGCAGCTGCCTTCCTTATGACACAGGCCTGTGTTGTCCTGCTGGCCACTGACCACTGTGCCTGGGGAAGGGCCAGGCCTTCCGGGGAGTAGGAACTCTAGAGCCTGTGGGCAAAGCCTTCCCCAGGCTCCCAGATTGGCAGCCCAGGCCCCCTGCACTCGCAGGCCCATAGCTGCTCTGTGATTCCCCACCCAGGGCAGGAAGGCATGCTGAGAGCCACTCTGCAAGTCCCTGTGCTTCAGGTAGTACACCCTCCTCTCATTCATTTGTTAAAGCAAGGGGGAGGTGAGTATTGTCATCCTCAGTCTCTAGGTGGGGAAAAGAAGAGTCAGATGGGTTACAGCATTTGCCCAAAGACAGATGGCTAGCCATGCTTCCAGGTGCTTTCAAGACCAGGTCTCCCTGATGCCAAAGCTCGTGTTCTGCCCTCCCAGGCTCCTTGCCTAACTCCTGTTCCCTATGTCAGCCCAGCCCTGGCCCTGGCATTCTGCCTATGATGGAGCCACCAGGATAGGACGCAGGGAGTGGGAGTAGAGGGGGATGCCATGTGGAGAGAAATGAGGATACAAGCTTGAGGAGAGAGGAAGGTGTTTTTGATGGGGGGATGGGCCCAGAGCTGCCATGGTGTCTCTGCCTCTCTCTTTTGGTCACAGAAGCCCAGTAGGCAGCCACAGAACAGATCCAGGAGCAGACTGTACCCTACCTTCTCTCCCAACACAGACCCAAGCCTGAGCCAGCCCACAGGGACCCACCAGTTTGTTTGGCAAAGCCCTTTTCCCTGTGCAATCCCATGCCCTAGACCCGCAGAGGGCAGGAAAAGATGAGACCCACTGTCCTATCACAGTCCTGAGAAGGATTACTTTGACCGGATGTTTTCAGTGTAGGAGTCAGAACACAGCATTGGAATATTAGGAGCCCAAAGTTTCATTTTTCAGCTTTCTACCAACATGACCTCAGGCAAGTTTTCCCTTTCCCTATCTAAAGAAATTTTTCATATCTAAAGTGCTAAATATCACAAGATATCAATAATAATAACAGGCCAGGGGTGTTGCCTCATGCCTGTAATCCCAGCATTTTGGGAGGCCAAGGCAGGAGGATCACTGGAGCCCAAGAGTTGAAGACCAGCCTGGGCAACATCGTGAGAGTCTATCTCTACAAAAACTAAAAACTACCTGAGCATGGTGGCACAAACCCGTCTCCCAGCTCCTCAGGAGGCTGAGGTAAGATGATCATTTGAGCTCGAGAGTTCGAGAGTTCAGTGAGCTAGGATCGCTACTGCACTCCAGCCTGGGTGACAGAGTGAGACCCTGTCTCAAAAATTNGGTGTGTGGCTCCGTGGCGGTGCGGGGGGTGGGCCAGGTATGGTCTTCAGAGAAGGCATTTTCTGTGATGATCCCTGAGCCAGGGAGCAGGCTGGTACCAAGATTCACAGGTGTGGTTTAGGACATCCCAGCTCATCCACTCAGCATGTTAGAAGGACCAGCCTTCCAGGCAATCACTCACATGAGGCCCTTTGGTGAGCTGGGCAGCCCAGGCCCTGCTGGGCAAGGAAAGTCCAGGGAGGGGCTGAAATCCTTCCTGCATCCAACTTTGCTGCTACTGTGTGCCGCTGCTCCCAAGCTTATGATCCTGTGCTCTCCATGGTCTGAGTATTCTCCATCCATCAAGGGGCTTCCTCTCAGTGGTACTTTCCCAGCCTGCAGGAGCCCCATGCTTCCTCAGAGCTCTCATGGTTCAACAGTGGCCTTATATGTAGGGTCCTGAATACATCCTGCTTTAGGCTAGGTCTTGCATTGAACTAAACTTGGGTGAGTCTCTGCTGTGTCCGGTGCCCCTCCCCAGAGTGTTTGCCCCTGCAGACTCTGTTCTTTCAGCCCAGCTCCATGCTCAGTGCTGTTACTCAGGAGGCCATGGAGAGTAGATGCTGCTGATACCAGAAATGATGAGTAGGAAGTGGGGGGCTGGGGAGGATTCATTCACCTTCCACTCATTCATTCATTTGACGTCACTCACTGTGCCAGGCCCTGCTGAAGAAATAGACAAGTAAAAGTGTAATCACAATTAGGGAAGTCTTGGGGCTAGAGAGCACACAGTCTAGCCAGACTCTTCTAATAGTACTGCCTCCTAGAAGAGTTAACCTTGAAGCTGAGCCCTGGAAGATAGTTTTCCAGGCAGAGGGAACAACACGGTTTTGTTTTGTTTTGCTTTTGGTTTTCTTTGAGATGGAGTTTCGCTCTTATCACCCAGGCTGAAGTGCAGTGGCACCATCTCGGCTCACTGCAACCTCCGCCTCCTGGGTTCAAGCGATTCTCCTGCCTCTGCCTCCCAAGTAACTGGGACTACAGGCGCCCGCCACCACACCCAGCTAATTTTGTATTTTGGTAGAGACAAGGTTTCACCATGTTGGCCAGGTAGGTCTCGAACTCCTGACCTCAGATGATCTGCCCACCTCGGCCTCCCAAAGTGCTGGGATTACAGGCATGAGCCACCTCACCCCGGCCAGGAACAACATGTTTAAAGGCCCATTTGAGAAACCAAAAGAATTCAGTGGGACCAGGACAATGGTGTGCAAGGTGAGAGGCAGCAAGAGAGGAGGCTGGCAAGTCACCCATGGTCCACGCACAATGCCCTTGCAGGCCTTGCTAAGGAATCTAAGCCCTTTCAAGTCCCAGAGCCATTATGCACTTGCAGTGGGACTTCAGGTATCTTTTGCTTGACTTCTCTGAGTCTCGGTTTTATTCTTACTAAGTGAGGTCAGTAATTCCAACTACATCCGCCATGTCTAAGGATCCAACTGCTTTGTGCTGGGCCAGTCCCTGGCTTATTAGGGTGTGGTTAGAGGCATGGCCAGAGCATGTCCTTCTGCAAAGGAATATTCTAGTCACAAGCCATAATTTCCTGTCTAAATATGGAGAGGACAACAACATGGTCTCTAAGTCCTCCCAGCTCTGAAACGCCCGCAGAAAGAAGGCCCATGGGAGGCCCCACTGACCTTTAGAGCCTGGACCCTCTCACTCCTCTGTCCTCCTCCTCCAGCCACACTAGCCCTGCTGGGCTGCCTCTTGGCCTTTGTCTTAATTTTCACTCCACTCTTCCTTCTCTTGCCATCTGACACTCCAGACTTCTCTCCTCCAGGAAGCCCTCTCCACCTCTGAGCCCTGACCTCCTCCTCCTCCTCCTTACTCCTCACTTCAGCCCCACAGGTGGTATCTTAGGTGCTCAAGCCGTCCCCATCCTGTGAGCTTCTGAGCCTGGGCTTCACTCCTTCCTCCACACCCCAGAGTACTGGCCCACAATCTTTGAGTGTGTTCCAGGACTAAGTTTGGAAAAGGACATGATAAAATGAAAGGAATGAGAGAAGAAGGAAGGGAGAAACAGACCAACAGACAGACGGAGAGAGGGCGGAGGGAAGGCGCTGCCTCGAGCTGACCCAGCCTCAGTCGTGGTATACTTCCCCGAATTCCTTCCTGCAGCCCCACTCTGTGCTTAGAACCAAGAGCTAGGAGAGCAAGGGTGCCTGGGATTGGCACCTTTCAGCTAGGGGAGCTGGTGGTGGCAGGGCAGAGAGGCCCATTGCGCAGCTGGTAACAGGCTGTGCCTGGCCAGGCCTCCCAGCTGCCCCTCTGTCTCAGGCCCTTATTGCACACAACATCCAGCCCAACCCCTACGCAGCTGCCTTCCTTATGACACAGGCCTGTGTTGTCCTGCTGGCCACTGACCACTGTGCCTGGGGAAGGGCCAGGCCTTCCGGGGAGTAGGAACTCTAGAGCCTGTGGGCAAAGCCTTCCCCAGGCTCCCAGATTGGCAGCCCAGGCCCCTGCACTCGCAGGCCCATAGCTGCTCTGTGATTCCCCACCCAGGGCAGGAAGGCATGCTGAGAGCCACTCTGCAAGTCCCTGTGCTTCAGGTAGTACACCCTCCTCTCATTCATTTGTTAAAGCAAGGGGAGGTGAGTATTGTCATCCTCAGTCTCTAGGTGGGGAAAAGAAGAGTCAGATGGGTTACAGCATTTGCCCAAAGACAGATGGCTAGCCATGCTTCCAGGTGCTTTCAAGACCAGGTCTCCCTGATGCCAAAGCTCGTGTTCTGCCCTCCCAGGCTCCTTGCCTAACTCCTGTTCCCTATGTCAGCCCAGCCCTGGCCCTGGCATTCTGCCTATGATGGAGCCACCAGGATAGGACGCAGGGAGTGGGAGTAGAGGGGATGCCATGTGGAGAGAAATGAGGATACAAGCTTGAGGAGAGAGGAAGGTGTTTTGATGGGGGGATGGGCCCAGAGCTGCCATGGTGTCTCTGCCTCTCTCTTTTGGTCACAGAAGCCCAGTAGGCAGCCACAGAACAGATCCAGGAGCAGACTGTACCCTACCTTCTCTCCCAACACAGACCCAAGCCTGAGCCAGCCCACAGGGACCCACCAGTTTGTTTGGCAAAGCCCTTTTCCCTGTGCAATCCCATGCCCTAGACCCGCAGAGGGCAGGAAAAGATGAGACCCACTGTCCTATCACAGTCCTGAGAAGGATTACTTTGACCGGATGTTTTCAGTGTAGGAGTCAGAACACAGCATTGGAATATTAGGAGCCCAAAGTTTCATTTTCAGCTTTCTACCAACATGACCTCAGGCAAGTTTTCCCTTTCCCTATCTAAAGAAATTTTCATATCTAAAGTGCTAAATATCACAAGATATCAATAATAATAACAGGCCAGGGGTGTTGCCTCATGCCTGTAATCCCAGCATTTTGGGAGGCCAAGGCAGGAGGATCACTGGAGCCCAAGAGTTGAAGACCAGCCTGGGCAACATCGTGAGAGTCTATCTCTACAAAACTAAAACTACCTGAGCATGGTGGCACAAACCCGTCTCCCAGCTCCTCAGGAGGCTGAGGTAAGATGATCATTTGAGCTCGAGAGTTCGAGAGTTCAGTGAGCTAGGATCGCTACTGCACTCCAGCCTGGGTGACAGAGTGAGACCCTGTCTCAAAAATTTTTTTAAATGATATAAAATAAAATAATTGCACTCTTACTTAAAAATCACAAAATGTGACACTTAAAAGGGATAAACTCTTGGCCGGGCATGGTGGCTTACACTTATAATTCCAGCACTTTCGAGGCACGGGTGGATCATTTGAGGTCAGGAGTTCGAGACCAGCCTGGCCAACATGGCGAAACCCTGTCTCTACTAAAATACAAAATTAGCCAGGCGTGGTGGTGGACACCTGTAATCCCAGCTACTTGGGAGGCTGAGGCCGGAGAATCACTTGAGCCTGGGAGGCAGAGGTTGCAGTGAGCTGAGATGACGCCACTGCACTCCAGCCTGGGCAACAGAGTGAGACCCCATCTCAAAAAAAAAGGGGGGGGGGATAAACTCTTAAAGTCCAGTTTGAATAACCTACCACCCCTGCAGGAATCCACTTCTGCACTACCCAGAAGGGCCAGTCAGCGGACAGAAAAAAGAAGGTGAAAGGCCCCCAAGAGAAACTTTGATTTGAACAGAAAAGCCCTGGAGGGCGCTTTGCCTGCCCCCATCCCTCCTTGTTGCTTCATTCCTTCCTCCTCCCTTCGCTCCCTCCATCCTACCCCCTTCACCTGCACTTGGGGCTGGGTTAATGGACACGCTTCCTCCCAGCCTTCCCCACATCCCAGGAAATGGAGCCCATCGGGCAGAGCAGAGCCACATGGGGTAAGGCAGGGACAGAACTCCTTTCCCCGACAGAAATGGCCTTGCAGGGAGAGTCTGGGGAATGCCTATTCTCAACTAGACTGCCAAATTGCTCTTTTCCTTTGTCTGGGGCAATCCCTGAGCTCCCTTACTGAGTCCTCTAAGAGCCTGATCCAGGCATGTTTCCCCACACCCTAATACCCCACTGCCCTGGCTCAGGCTGGTATCCAGAAGAAAGTATGGTAGAGGACGAGGAAGGTTATCGAGAGGCTAAGAGGGCGTTCGGTCTTGGGCAGGACTGAAGCAATCAATAGCCCGTTGGGAACTGGGGTTAATTGGGGAATTTGGACTGGACTGGATTGAAGTTTAGGGCTTGGGCTAGGAGGCAGGGCTGGGTTGGCTCAAAGTACTGGGGTTAGGTTTAGGTTCAGAGCTTCTCTAGAAACTGCCCAACTCATGCTGGTCTAGCTAAGCCCATCTCCAGAAAAAAAGAGGGGCTCTACCCTTGGCCTCTGATTCAGGGCTTTATTTAAAGACATAGGAGTGAGGGTGAAGATGGGCTTTGGGAGACAGCAGAGCCAGTGCCTCCCCACTATGGAGCTGTTTAGTTAGGACCTTGCTACTCAAAGAGCATCCACAGACCCACAGCACTGGTTTCACCTAGGAGCTTGGTAGAAATGCAAAATCTTGGATCCACTCTAGAGCTGCTGAATCAGAATCTGTGTTTTAGATTAACCTCCAAGTGTTCCATGCACACTTAAAGTGTGAGAAGCTTGGTGAAGGCTCTGCCTGAAGGAAGGCCTGAGGTAGGAGTGGGAGGCCAAGGGGCACCCAGCACCTCAGCCAGCTCCGGGGCCCCTGCCTAACACCCCCTCCAAGTGCTGGAGCCACAGCGACACCTACTGGCCACGGGCACCTAGGCCACCTCCTCCAGGGCGCCCAAGCCCTGTGGTCCATCTGGCCCAGGCTGTCCTGCACCCTGAAGCTGGCATTCCTGAGTTCTGGGAATCTGGCTCCCTGGGACAGTCTAGCGGAGCAGGTACAGGATGGGCCAGGGCTCAGTGCAGAGCAGGGCTGTGTGCAGACTGGGGCTCTGGGGCCTCAGTGTGAAGAAGGCAGGATCAGTAAGCAGGTGTTTTCTCAGGGGCATGACGCTCAGGTCACATCCCCAGCCCTAGCGTTCTCTCCAGACTCAGCAATACTGAGCATGTGTTTGTCTGCTCTCTTCACTGAAACCCTCAGCCAGAATGGACAGGGTACAGCTTCCCATTCCAACCAGCATCGAGCAGATGCCCTGTGAGGAGCAAAGATTTTTTTTTTTTTTTTTTTTTTTTTTTTGAGACAGGGTCTTGCTCTGTTGCCCGGGCTGGAGTGCAGTGGCGCAGTCTCAGCTCATTGCAAGCTCCACCTCCCGGGTTCACGCCATTCTCCCGCCTCAGCCGCCCGAGTAGCTGGGACTACAGGCGCCCACCACCACGCCCGCCTAATTTTCTGTGTTTTAGTAGAGACGGGGTTTCGCCATGTTAGCCAGGATGGTCTCGATCTCCTGACCTCGTGATCCGCCCGCCTCAGCCTTCCAAAGTGCTGGGATTACAGACGTGAGCCACCACACCCGGCCAAGGAGCAAAGATTTTTGAACCTATGTCTACATGACTCTTCCTGGAAATGGACTTTTAGGAAGGACAACAACTAAAAAGCAACTCAAGGAAGGGGAGCAGGTAGGATATTTCCACTGTAGTGGTTGCTAGAGACTCCCATGAAAGAATTCTAAGTCAAAAGGGGAGACTGAGGCCAATGGGCAGAGAAGTAAAAAGAGAAGGGGCTGCGTGCGGTGGCTCATCCCTGTAATGCCAGCACTTTGGGAGGCTGAGGCGGGTGGATCACCTGAGGTCAGGAGACCAGCCTGGCCAATATGGTGAAACCCTGTCTCTACTAAAAATACAATAATTAGCTGGGTGTGGTGACAGGCACCTGTAATCCCAGCTACTCGGGAGGCTGAGGCAGGAGAATCGCTCGAACTTGGGAGGCAGAGGTTGTAGTGAGCCATCGTGCCATTTGCACTCCAACCTGGGGGACAAAAGCAAGACTCTGTCTCAAAAAAACAAACAAACAACAGTACAGTGCTTTGCACAGAGTAAGCATTTGATTAGTGTTACCACTTCCCTCAGTCTCAAAAAAAAAAAAAAAAAAAAAGATTGGGAAGGAAGCCGACCCACTTCCAAGGCAAGGCTCAGTGGACCCATCCCAAGTGGCCTGACTGGCCTGGGGAGGAGAGAAGGGACTCTTTCTGGGCAGCAGAGAGCCTCCTCTCCCATCATTCCCAAATGCCAGTTATTGCTGGATCCCCTCCCTCTAGTCTGCTCTCAACTATGAGGAGTTTGCCCAAGAACTAAATGAATGTGATTGCCCACCAGTGTCTGCCATTAGTGGTGATTAGTTAAAACATCAGAGTCTAAACAGTCAATTGGTTCTAATAATTAATACTGTGGCTCAGCTGTGATTGAGAGAGAACAAGAGAGTGGGAGAGAGGGAGGAAGGAGGGTAAGGGAGATGGAAAAAGAAGAGAGAAAGGGATTGGCAGAGGAGCCGCAGCTCTGTAGCTACCATTTCCTGACCCGCATGCCAGATGCTATGCTGTAGAGTGCATCTAGCTCCAAATTCTGTGCTCTTTCGAGACATTTTATGTAAGTTATACCACCAAGGTATCCTAATCACCCTGTTAGGCAAGTATAATTATTATCTTCTTTTTATAGGTAAGAAAAAGGAGGCACAGGAAGGTAAAAGCTAGCAGATGCTCAGTAATAATTTTGTGAATGAACAGATAAATAAATGAATGAAGTGGCCAGAACTGAAATTCAAACCCAGGTTAGCATGGCTTCAAAAACTTTGGGGGGGAAAGGAGTAAGGAGGGGACAATTTGAATAGACAAAGGAAAACAAGACAGAAAATGCACATCCTTCTCTGTCTCAACATACATACACGCCCTTCTCTCTCTCTCACACACACACACATACACACACACATACACACAGACACAGACACACGAACCTCTCTCACGCTGTGCCCCTCCCTCTCATCCACACCTCTCACATTCTTTTCATACACAACACGTCTGTCGCTCACCCCTTTCTCTCATCCCCCCTCCCACACCCACTCTTGCACACACACCGTTTCACATGAACATCTCCCAGATGGCTCCGGCACACACACGCACCTCTCTGTCTCATAGAAGCCTCTCACACGCACATATTCACCCCTCTCTCAGCCACACTTTTTTATTTCTCCTTGCACACTTCTTGGTCTTTCTCAGACTTACATGGACCTCTTTCTCTCGTGTACACACCTCCTCTTCCCAGCGCCCTTGTCTGTCTTCCTCAGTGCGCTATCTCCAGTCTCAAAGAGTATTTGGGAAATGAAATAAACATACACCTGTCTACCTCCTTCACGTACAACCCCCCACTGTCTCCTCACACCCCACCCCACCCACCTCTCTCTCTCTCTCTCTTGTTCTCTCTCGAACACAGGTGTACACTTTGGGATGTATCCTGAAACCAGCCCCCTCACGCCCCCTGCCCACCCCCTCCAAGAGTCAGGCCTCCAGATGTGCTCTCTCTGGCTAGACTTGCTAATCTTTGAACTGTCTCCAGATCTTGAATGGTCATGTGGACTTTCCTGCCTGGTGATGGGGAGGGGGAAACAGGGAGGGGGCTAAGCAAAGAGTCCTCAGTTATTCTGGAGCAGGTTCAGCTCGTCCCCACCCCTCCCCAGGTCATGAGCAGCAGCAGGAGCTGCAAGCGAGCAGGATGGCTGTGTGTGCATTGCTATTAATCACCCCTCCTGGTCCGCTAACGAGGCTAATGCGGTAAGTGACAATAGCCCATCTTGGTTCCTGATTTAGGGGCTCAGGACGGAAGCTGGGCTCCTGGGAGTGAAGACGTGAATTCTCCACGACACTAAACCTTCAAATAAATCTCCTCCAGTCAGAGAAGCCCAGGGCACTAAATCCCACACGCCGGTAATTGAAACCCTTAGAGCTTTCTTGGGTAGGGAAATTGCTGAGCGAGAGAGAGAAAGCGTGCAGCCCAGGGGTTCCGGGTGGGGCATGGGCCCACCCGAGAGGCCTGCAGAGGGCTCTGGGATAGGGGAGCCGCTGGGGACCCTGTAGGAGCACGTGACTGGCCGTCTGTCCTCGTGTGCATGTCTGTCAGTGTTTCTAGGCATGGTTATGCTGTCTGGTTATGTTCACATGGTCACTGCCCACCCATTTCCCACCAGGTCTATGAACACTTAATATTTTGGTAAGGAGAGCGGTTCTGGAGCTTCTGCCTTTTGAGAGCTTCTACACTTTGACACTCTTGGGGCCTCTGACTCTTACTGACCATGAAGCAAGGCTTCATTTAAGCAAAAGAAGTTTTCCGCATTGCCCCAATTGCCTTCCTTCCTCTGTTCCCATCTCTCTCACCCTCACACTTCCCCCACCCCACCTCTCTTTTTTTCCAGGCATTCTCCTGCAGGCCCTTCACTCCCATTCACTTAGTCCCTGAATCATTCAACAGTTACTAATACCCACCCTATGCCAGACCCTATGCCTAGGGTCCTGAGTGTCCCAGGATGAATCAGAGAATCTCTCTGCCCTCAAAAAGCTCAGTATCGGCTACTCTGGGCACACTGCCTATGGGGTAGCCCTGCTCCACAGGGAGCAGTAAAAAATAAATAAATAAAACAAAGAGCTCAGAATCTCCCAGACAAGACAGATGAATAAACAAATAATTGCAATATTATATGATGTATGCAATAATAGACGTATAGACATATGCGGAACATAGCACGAAAAAGAGAGTAATTAACTATCAAGGAAGGCTTCAAAGAGGAAGCATTGTCTGAGTGTGCTCTTCAAGAATAAATACGGCTGGGCACGGTGGCTCACGCCTGTAATCCCAGCACTTTGGGAGGCCGAGGTGGACGGATTGCTTGAGTTCAAGAGTTCAAGACCAGCCTGGGCAACATGACCCAACCATATCTCTACAAAAAGTTAGCTGGGTGTAGTGGTATGTGCCTGTAGTCCCAGCTACCCAGGAGGCTGAGGTGAGAGGATCACTGAGCCTAGCAGTGGAGACTGCAGTGAGCTGTAATTGTGCTACTGCACTCCAGCATGGGCAACAGAGTGAGACCCAGTCTCAAAATAAAAAAGGAATGAATCACAGTTAAAAGTTACCCACAGGGAGATGATGGCATGGGCATGAGCATTATTGGCAGTGAGAATGCCAGATGAAGAGCTACATTTTGTCCAGCCAGAGCACACACCATTGCAAGATGGGATAGGAGGCTGGAGAGGGGCTTGTATGATAAAGAGTTCGGAATGTATGCTGTGGCTTTGGGAGCCAGGGAAGGATCTTAAGCAGCAGAATGATATGATCTGATTTGTGTTTTAGGAAGATCCTTGTAACTGTAGGGATGGAATAGATTAGAGGGGAGAGAAATACATGAGGAGACCTAAGAGTAGGGACTGAATATGAAGATGCTTGAACTAGGGCAATGAAGAAAAGAAGATGGTTCTGACCAGTACTTAGGAGGTAAAAAACAGGTAAGATGTTGACTTACTGGATGTAGAGACTGGAGTAAAGAGTAAAAGTTAAGATTGTCAATTTTGGGAGGTCTCTGGATAGTGGCACCATTCACCAAAACCAAAAGCAGGAGGAGGACAGGCCTAGAGGAAGGTAAGTCCCATCTCAGACGTGTTGAGCTTAAAGATCCTTTGGGACATCCAAGCAGAGCATCTTCTACGCAGTGTTGTACATGGCTCAGATTGGAGGTACAGGCTGAGGGAATGAAACCTCAGAGTTTCAGAGATCACACATAGAATGCGGAGAGAGGGAGAAGTGAATGATGACAAGGGCAATAGCTAACATCAGAGGCAGCAGAATAGCGTGGTTAAGAGCATGCATGGGGCCGTGGTACTACATAAGTCCCACACGGCCACTTACCTCGTAACCATGGGCAAGCTAAGAACTTCTCTATGCCTCTGTTCCCTTACTTATAAAATAGGGATTAGGCCGGGCGCAGTGGTTCACGCCTGTAATCCCAGCACTTTGGGAGGCCGAGGTGGATGGATCACCTGAGGTCAGGAGTTCAAGACCAGCCTGGCCAACATGGCGAAACCCCATCTCTACTAAAAATACAAAAATTAGCCAGGTGTGGTGGCACACACCTGTAGTCCCAGTTCCTCGGGAGGCTGAGGCAGGAGAATCACTTGGACCCGGGAGGCAGAGGTTGCAGTGAGCCAAGATCACGCCATTGCACTCCAGCCTGGGTGACAAGAACAAGCCTCTGTCTCAAAAAAAGTAAATAAAAAGTATAGTGCTTGGCACAGAGTAAGCATTTGATTAGTGTTACCACTTCCCTTCTTCCTCATCTCTTCAACAAGTACTTATCTATCACACCTCAGCTTGTGTACTCTTCCTCAAGGAAGCCTGTCTAGGTTTCTCTGAACAAGGCAAATCTCCATATTACAGGCTCCCGCAGCAATGTTGACCTCTTTTTGGCACAATTGCAGTTTTACAATTGTACAAGTATTTTATTGCACCTGTTCTCTCACTAGACTGTGAGCTCCATAAGGACATGGATCTTATTGTATCCCTAGACCCCAGTATATTGCCTAGCACATGGAAGGCACTCAACAAATATTTATTGGACTAATATATAAATATGACTGGAGTATCTATTGTGGATGATCACCAAGGACCTCATTGAGAGTAGTTTCCATAGAATGGTGGGGATGCAACTCAGGCTGTGATGAGTTAAGAAGTGGTTAGGAGGTAAAAGTATGGAGAGCAAGCAAGAGTCTTTGGAGCATCTTAGGTGAGAAGAGAAGGAGAAGAAAAGGCCATTAGTAAAAGGGTGCCATATGGAAGAGAGAGCTGGGTTGTTGAGGTTGATGTTGCTGTAATATGGGAGAGACGCGGGAGTTGATATGCTGATGGAGAGAAGCATGAGGAAGGGAAGGAGAAGATGCAGTAGAGAGGGAGAACTTGGCGGCTTTCCCAGGGAACACAGGCAGGATTGGGATTGAAGCCCAGGAGAAGTGATTAGGCTAAAGTAGGAGGATGCCTCTTCCACTGAAACTGGAGGGAGCAAGGAGGTGAGAGTAGATCCATAAGCTGAGGAAATTCATGCCTAAGGACTAAATTTCAGAGTGAAGGAGGAAGCAAGGCCACCTAGCAGAGAGAGGGGGACAGGAGATGGAGAGGCGACTCAAGATAGTAAAATATTATTGAATTGTCTCTGTGGGAAAGAGGAGACAGAGCTGACCAAGAGCATGTAAAAGGATTGCTTAGTGGTGCTGAGATTGGAAACTGAATTTTTATTGGCACATATCTGCGTGGTTTTGTTATTTTCCCCAGCTGTGCTTAGCCGCCTGCGTGTCTGAGACAAAAAGGAGAATAGTTGGGTTGTGGAGAAGGCAAAGGAAGTAAGAAGTTGAGTGTGTTGGCAAGATGGTGTTGAAGGTGCACAACGGGCCCGGGCTAGCATCCATGAGTATGTGGTGGCTTGGGAGTTGGGAGAAGGGAAGAGGGAAGAGCAAGTTTAATGGGTACAAGGCTTTGAGAGGGCTTGGGGGAGAGGGAGTTCCATCACAGGTCCTATTTAGGTTGATGACAAGGATCTCCAGGAGGAAGTCAAGTACAGGAAAAAATAATAGGAGCTGAGGGGGTCAGGACAGTGATGGGCTTGGGGGAGAGAGGCGAGTGTGAAAGTCCTGGGTGAGTGTAGAAAATGGTAGGTAACTGACCTCAAAGAGTCCAGAAGGTGGAGAGGCAATGAGCTGGAAGACACTGGCCTCAGGCACTGCCTGCTAGTACATCCCAGGCCAGCTGCCTCCCTCACACCTGAGGGGTTAAGAGACCCAGAACCCTAGGGAGGGAACAAGGACTATGAGAGCAGCAGAGGGAGGTAGAGGAAGAGAAGGGCTGGATGGGGAGAGTGAACAGCCAGCCACGTGCTGCTAAGGCTGAGGGGAGCATGGATGTCCTTCCGGCCTGAGGAGCATGGAGTTGAGAGAATAAAAAGCCTGCACTGGAGAGGACTGCAAGTGAGTGGCAGCATCTCCAGGTTCTGGGAAAAATGAGTAGAGGAAGTAAAGGGAGTATCTAGAGACTGCAGATGGAGAGGAGTTTATTGATATGGTCCTGTGTCCCAGAGGTCATGCTGGGAAGGTAGTGGAGAGACATCAGTCAGAGCCATCTCCACCACTACCCTCTGTCCACCGCAACCCTCCCAGAACTGCCTGCATCTCTAGCCTGCCTTCCCCAACTTGATGTCTCTCCTCCTTCACTGACTCCCAACTCCACCCCACACACACATACTGCTCATCTCATCCACCCCACACACACATACCGCTCATCCCATCCATCCATCCATTCTTCTTCTTCTTCCCACACTCCTCCTTATTTCTCCCCTCCCCAGACCCTTCCCCTGCCCTGCCCCACCCCATCCGGCCTGAGTGAGCAGGAACCCCTGCACCTTCATTTCTCAGGTCACTGCTTGGCTAATGGGCTATTAATTTGCTCAATCGTCCCCTGTGAGGCAAACTCAATTTCTGCCAGCCAGTCGTCCCTCCCTGTCGACAGCGTGATTGATTGGAGGAACAGCTGTCACCGCCCGGCTGCCTGCTCCCTGCCTCCTTCTCTCCGAGTCCGCACCACCCCTCCTCCTCGGGCCGCCGCCCTGCGCCCACAGAGGCAGCGCACCCTGCCACCTGCCCAAGGATCTGTCGCCGGCAATGAAAAATGACAGAAATATTTAAGGACAAATAAGGTTTCCCAACGCAATTGAAAATGATTACAGGCAGCTACAGATGGGGCCAATCTGATGCGCAGCAGCAAATCAAATCGAATTTCCTTATCGGTGTATTATTTTAGGCGTTATCTGGCACGTTGATGCAGTTATCAATTCAATTTCAGCCGCCGGTCCGCTGTTTACTGTCTCGCTTTTGCTGGGAAAAGGTAAACATGCTCAGCCCAGCAAATTAATTTCTGGCTGAAGCCAGAGGCTGCAAAGAACTGCTACCCAGGACCCACGGCCCCCACCTTGGCCCCGGGCTACAGTGGGCCAGGCCAGAGCTCGCCCAGGGAGCAGAAGCCCCACTATTTGCCTGCCCAAGTCTGGCCCCAGACCCAAGCAGGATTCAGAGCTCCTGGGAGGCTGAGGTGACCGTTGTTGGCTCCGGCGCTGCTGCCAGGGAGAGGTGAAGGTCTCCCATTAATTCCCAGCTAAAAATGACAAATTCATCTTGGACGACAATTAAATGAAGTCAGTAATTGATGCTAATTGATCTCCAGATGCGAGGGCTCCCCTCAGCCTTAGCAGCACGTGGCTGGCTGTTCACTCTCCCCATCCAGCCCTTCTCTTCCTCTACCTCCCTCTGCTGCTCTCATAGTCCTTGTTCCCTCCCTAGGGTTCTGGGTCTCTTAACCCCTCAGGTGTGAGGGAGGCAGCTGGCCTGGGATGTACTAGCAGGCAGTGCCTGAGGCCAGGCAGCTGGCCCATTGCCCATCCAACCCTGCAGGCACTTGTAATCGGTGCCCCACGGTCCACCCATCAGCCTGGAAAGCAGGTAACACTGCCCTCCTTGGCAGCTCAGGATTTATTGCCCACAGCTGCGGAGGTTCCCACTTCATTTTTATAAGCTCATCGTCAGAACCAGCAGGGGGTAAAGCACACTTGAAGTTACTTTCCTTTAAACAGTACAGTCTTAGCATTTTGGCTGCATGGCAAGGAAGGCATGGGAGAGAGTGGAGTGTGTGGGCAGGCTAGGGAGAATAGGCAGGTATAGTGGGTCCACACCTGAACATATGCATAGGAGCTCAGGTGTTTGTCTAAATGCAAAAAAATACCCACACCATGTGAGCACCTGTGTGTGTGCCAGTGCCAGCACAAGCATGTGTCCAGACACTCGAGAGGATGCATGTGCAGCTCCACATGCGGATATTTTCCAGAATCAGGCCCTTGACTGTCGTCTCTGAAGCCTAATCCCAAACTCTGCAAGGCCCTGCCTGCCCCACCCACCACTGGCCCAGCCCAGCCCAGGGAGCTGTCTGGAAGTTATTAGCTAAAGAAGGAGGGAAACTGAATTGTAGCTCCATAAGAGGAGAGAGGCTGTAGTTATGTTTGAAATAGCCAAGGTCATGGGTGTGAAACAGCTGTGGCCCCTGAAGCCCCACCAGTCTCTGAACAGGTTGGCTGGTGCCTTTGGCTGCAACAAAGGCTCGTGGGGCCGAGGGTTTAGCTTCTATGACCAAGACTCAGTGAGCTTGCTTGTGCCTTGGCCTGGAGCCTTTGGCTCCAGCTCGAGCCCAAGTCTGAGCCTAAACCTGTCCACAGACTGACCTCACCTGGCTATCTTGCAGATGTTTGCCACTGGCCACCCAGGAGCCATGTCTGGCTCAATCCAGGCACCCTCTATTGCTAGAGACAGTGAATAGCATGCATTACAATAGGAATCAGGCTCTTGTACCTGGAGCTGGCAGGAGGCCATGTGGAATGGGCAGTGCCAGTCTGAGCTTCTGCAGGCAGAATGGAGGGAGAAGGAAAGATGGCAAGGGTATGTAGGTATGAATGTTTCACACCTGTATATTATATCTAGGTATGTGTGTCACATATAAGGAACCTCATGCTGTGTCAGAGGGTCTATACATGCCTTATAGAAGGAAGAGGAGCAGATAAAGAAAAGCCTATATAGGGGCCGGGCGCGGTGGCTCATGCCTGTAATCCCAGCACTTTGGGAGGCTAAGGCGGTGGATTATGAGGTCAGGAGATGGAAACCATCCTGGACAACATGGTGAAACCTCATCTCTACTAGAAATACAAAAATTACCTGAGCGTGGTGGTGGGCACCTGTAGTCCCAGCTTCTCAGGAGGCTGAGGCAGGAGAATCACTTGAACCCAGGAGGCAGAGGTTGCAGTGAGCCGAGATCATGCACTCCAGCCTGCGACAGACTGAGACTCCGTCTCAAAAAAAAAAAAAAAGAAAAGAAAAGAAAAGAAAAGAAAAGCATATATAGAAGGGTAGATGACCAGACTAGACCAGAGTCAGGGTGGGACAAGGAATCAGAGAGAAGCTGCATGGCATCTCCTAGTTGGCATCTGCCTCTTTGGGGATTTAGCACGGTCAGTGATCACTTATTCATTAATTCGAACAATATTTATTGATTTCTATTATTACTATGACTATTCTCTCACTTTGGGCTATGCCCTCTGCTAGATGCTGGGGCTATAGCAGGGAACAAGTTAATTTTTGCCCTCAGTAAATTTACAATCTAAAGAAGGTGACAGAATCATAACAGGCAGTAATAAAACTGTGACAAGTGCTGTGATAGAAGTAGCACAAGAGGCTTCGGGAACACAGAGGAGGCACCCAGTACGGTCTGGGGGAGTCCGGGAAGGCCATGTGGAGGAAGGAACCCTAGGTTGAATCCTAAAGGATGAGGAAGAGTTAGCCAGCTTGTGCAACTAACCCCTGTCCTATCCTTTTTAGTTGTTTAGCAAGCCCAAAGCAGAAACAAATAGGCCTATTGGGTTCCAAGTGACTCTGGAACTGCTGAAAATGTCACCTCTGCCCCACAAGCACCGGTAACTACCCTGGGGTCTGGGCAAGAGGGTGCACAGCTGTTCCTAGGACATCCCTGGGCACCAGAGGAAAGCATGGGCCACGGCTAAATACATATCTCTCCCCTGCCCGCCCTACCCCCACCTCCTCAACCAGGGATGCCTATTAATCCTGACAAATGATGACTTACGAACATGTAATGCAAACTGATTCATCATACATTCAAATCCGCCGCCCCGCCCCAGCGGGAGGCCCCAGCCAGACAAGTGTATTACACGGATAATGTATTTGACGTATTAATAAAACCAGCCGCATTGCTCTGGCCCGTAGACTGGGGAATGCCAATATACGATGACAGATCACATATTGATGAAATCCAGATGTTTGGAATCATAGTCTTGGGGCCTCGTTCATATTGACTGAAGGTAAAAAATGCCATCTGTCAGCATGTTAACTCTTGCTGTCCCATACTCAGCAGAAGCGCCGATCATAGAGAAGGAGGAAGGGACTGAGTGAGGGGAGAGTGGATGAGTAATTAGGTGGTTTGGATGGATGACAGGTGGATGAACTGGAGGGTAGATGGTTGTGCTATGGATAAGATGAGTGGATGGGACACTTTTCATGCCTTGTGTTCTTGACCTCTCAACAGCATTTGACCTTACTAAGGACAGTAGAGTCCTTGAAACTCTTCCTTTCTTGGCTTCAATGACATCACACTTTCTTTGTTTTCATTCTGCCTCTTGGCTCTTCCTTCTTAGTCCTTGATGCCTTATATTTCCTCTAACTGTAAACCAAGGTTCTATTCCAGATACTCTTCCTAGTGTATTTTCTCTCCCTAGGTGATCTTGCCTACTCTGAACTTCATTCACTTATTTATTCAATAAATATTTATTGAGTATTTACCATATGCCAGACATTGTTCCAGGCACAGAGGACACAGTGGTGAGCTTTGGTTCTCTATGTCAGTGTCTCCCAGGTTTAGAACTCTAGCTCTGGCTCACATACAGTGCCTACTCAGCATTTTCACATGGATGTCTAATAGTTCCTCAAACTCAGTACATCCAAAACTCAACTCATTTTCTTCCTTACCAAGCCTGCTGCTCCCATTCCATAAGTTGGTCAACGGTCTACCACCTAGAAGTTGCTCAAGCCAGAAACCTTAGAGTCATCCTTAACTCTTTTCTGTCCCTTAACTTCCATGTCCAATCCATCTGCTTCTATTCATCTCCAGCATCGTCATGCTAGAGCAAGCTGCCACCGTCTCTCCCGAGTTAGTGAGATAACCTCCTAAATAGCCTTCCTGCACTTGCTCTTGCCCCTTAGACCACTGGCTACTTTGCAGTTAGAATAATCTTTTTAAAATGCAAGTCTGATATATCACTCCCCTGTTTAAAACTCTGATGGCTTCTTGTTGTATGTTAAAAAATAATAATAATAACCAAAATCACTAATGTAGTTTAAAAGTCCTCCAGGATGTGCCCTCTCTATCATCATACCTCAGCACTCTGCCCCTCACTCACTCTGTCTGCTTCAGCCACATT
Organism: Rhinopithecus bieti; assembly: GCF_001698545.2. Taxonomy (NCBI): domain Eukaryota; kingdom Metazoa; phylum Chordata; class Mammalia; order Primates; family Cercopithecidae; genus Rhinopithecus; species Rhinopithecus bieti. The sequence continues at coordinate 2,378,074 of NW_016807423.1, read as the reverse complement.
GGACTTTTTCTGATTCCTCACTTAGGCTCTTTCTCCTGTGTATCTTCAAATGTGCTGTTTTCTTTTCTTTTTTTTTTTTGAGACGGAGTCTTGCTCTGTCGCCCAGGCTGGAGTGCAGTGGCGCAATCTTGGCTCACTGCAAGCTCCGCCTCCCGGGTTCACGCCATTCTCCTTGCCTCAGCCTCCTAAGTAGCTGGGACTACAGGTGCCCGCCACCACGCCTGGATTTTTTTTTTTTTTTTTTTTTTTTTAGTAGAGACGGGGTTTCACCGCGTTAGCCAGGATGATTTCAATCTCCTGACCTTGTGATCCGCTCACCTTGACCTCCCAAAGTGCTGGGGTTACAGGTGTGAGCCACTGCGCCCGGCCAAATGTGCTGTTTTCTATCTAGAGCTCCACTTCCCACAATCACTGTTTGACTGGTTCCCACACATCCTTCAGCCTTCGTTGAATGTCACTTCCTTCACCTTCCAGACCCGATTATATATTCCCCTAGTTCCGTGTACTTTTTTTTTTTTTAAAGACAGGGTCTCACTCTGTAGCCCAGGCTGGAGTGCAATGGGGAGATCATAGCTCACTGCAACCTCAAACTCCTGGGCTCAAGCGATCCTCCTGCCCCAGCCTCCCAAGTAGCTGGGACTACAGGCATGTGCCACCACAGCTGGCTAATTTTTTAATTTTTTTGTAGAGACAGGGTCTAACCGTGTTGCCCAGGCTGGTCTCAAACTCCTGGCCTTAAGCAATCCTCGCACCTCAGCCTCCCGAAGTGCTGGGATTACAGGTTTGAGCCACCACACCGGCCCCACGTACTTTTCTTTTCCTAAAACCAATCTGGGGACAATTGTTTCATGTTTCCATCCATAGTTAGGTCCTAAGCTCCCTGAGGGCAGAGATGCCTGTCTTCATTATTGTCTGGCATCTGTGCTATAGCGACCCCTAGTGGTCATCCAGTAAACATCTGTGGAGTTGTATTGAATCATTAGCTAGGTGAGTGGGTGGGTAGGTGGGTAGGTAGGTAGGTAGGTAGGTAGGTAGGTAGGTAGGTAGGTAGTGGGGTATTGTTCAGGTCTGGACTCAGACCTGGATTTAAATCCCTGCTCTGAACTTTGTAGCTGTCACCACATTGTTCTGAGCCCCATTTTCCTCATCAGTGTGACAGAGACAGTAACACCTACCTCATGGAACTACTGTAAGGATTAATGAGGTAAAGTATGTGTAGTACTGACCTACAGCCAAATATATAATGATACTTGATAGACAGTTGTTATTATTAAAAATGGACAGATAATGGATAGATGATAGTTGGATGGACAGATGGATACACCACCACATAAACCAATAAACAGATAAATGGGTAATGATGGATAGGAAGAAGGAACTCCATGGGGGCCAGAGGAACTAGGACCAGGGCACCTACTGAATGGTAAAAGATCTGGATCATAGAAGGGAAGAAGGCCAGATACAGGCAAGGCAGGGCAGGTGTCAGGATGGGGCGGATATTGGCACAAACAACAGACTTTGCCAGTGTTACTGGAGGCACTAATGACTCCTCCCTTGTACACAGCCCTGATTTCACTGGATCTTCACAGAAGTCCTGGGAGTTAGATATCATTCTCCCCATTTCATATAAGGAGAAATGAAGCTTAATAACATTAAGTGATTTGCCCAAGGTCACACAGCTAGCAAGAGGCAGCTCTGTTGAATTCTGCTTGAAGTTCCTGTTTCTTGGTCACTAGGAAATGGAAGCCCTTCCATTGAAGAGGTAGGGTTAGGACACACATGTGTACAGATAAACACACACATATACCCACACACATACTCTTAAAAGCCCCAGCCTCCATGGCCATCTGTCATTACAGTCACCCTCACCCTCATTTCAACCCTCCTCATCCCTATCAGACACCAGGCAGTCACGCCATGCTTTTTGTGGTCTGTAGAGAAAAGATAATAGAGATGGGATTTGTTGCTTGGACAAGCAGAGAGGTGAGAATGGAACTCTCATGCAGCAGAACTGGGCAAAACCAAACAGGCCAAGCCAGAGAGGCAGTCACACGGTGGGGAACTGCAAGGCCAGATGTGGGTGAGTGGTCAAGGAGGGGAGGGCTTTCCCTTTGAACGAGACCCCTGGCCGCTATATGTCCAATTCTTCACCAGGCTTCGCTGTGGAAGATGGCCGGGAAGGAGTAGGCTGTGCCGGCCCTTGAGTTGCCTGTTCCCAACGGTCAACCATTCCCAACAGAGGGGGGCAGCAGAGGGCTGATCTAGGACCCCAGGTATCTGAGGCTTTGTTTTGAGGTGAGAGGGCTAGGCCGGCTGGAGCCTGGTCCAAGCTAGAAAGAGGGCTGCCTTGGCATGACCTCTCCTCTCCTCCTCAACAGGCCTGTCCTTTGCAGCTTACCATCAGTCACTCCCTGTTGAAGCCTCACTGTTGTCCAGCAGGAAAGGTGTTCTAGCAGCTCAGCAAGGAAAAGGGACTCTCTGGAGGTCATACAACTTAGGGAGCCTCCAGGCTGGGACCTGATTCCCCTGACTCCCAGCCCCTGCCTCTACAGAATCGCCTCTCCGCTCTTGGAGCTGGAGTTGCCCTGTGTAAGGCTGAGGATGGGGTCAGCGCCCCTCCCCTCCCCGCCCTCCTCCTGCTTGCGGGGATACCTGCGGCAAGCAGAGAAGTGAAGGTGGCAGGCACTCCGTGGCTGGGGCGGTGGGGAGGGAGGTGCAGTAATGAATGTGGACGGGAGGCGGAATGAGCGATCCATCTTTGCATGGGAGGGAGGGGGCTGCGGGCGTTCCCCCCACGCACTCACACACTCAATCAGGCGCTGTCAGACCTCCGGCCGCCTGGCATTTTGGTGAAGAATCTCTCAGCTAAAAATTGTTGTCAGTCCCATTTCCTCGTTATCAGTGCAAGGGCTGAGGCAGCGCCCGGGGATTAGCAGGAACAGCGAGCGCCCGCACCCGCCATCCTCTGCCGATAACACTGGGCCTCCCGCCTCACCTCCCCCATTCATCATCTTTAGCACTGACAGCCCATCCCAGTCCGTGTCCCCATCCCCATCCCCTTGTGCTTCCCGCATCTCCCCACTATGCTGCTCAGCCCGGCTCCTGACCTCCTGAGGGAGCAAGGCCTCCCGAGGTGGGACAGGATTCAGCAGAGGCCTATGTGACCTAGACCTACCTGTGGCAAAAGGCTTTGGCTGACTTTTGGGGGTTGGGGGTGTCATGAGCTGGAGAGAGGAACACTCGAGAGGACACCTGCTGACAGCCTGCCTCTGATGGGCTTGGTCTGCCCACCTGTGGTGCTGCCAGTAGTATTGGAGAAGGGATTCCTGCATCCGATGGGCAGCTGGACTAAGGATTCCAGGGGCCTCGCCATCCTGAAATAGACTCCCAGATTCTGGGAGCTGCGGAAAGGAAGAGCCAAAGGATGCTTCCTCCCAAGCGTAGGAAGAATATGGGGTTGAGGGCTTCATTTCCACCCCAGCAAGACCACAGCCCCCTCCTCTTGGCCATCCCCAGCGGTTTTATGGCCCGTTTTATGGCCACTGTAATGGCCCAGGTCAAAAGCTTCAGGGAGCTGTATTCTGGGAATTATGCAAACGAGGAGCAGGCCCAGGGCCAGAGTATGGATTTTGTCATTAAACCTGGGCAGGCCATGTCGTTAGTGCAGTAAAACCCACGTCATGACCACAGGTCTCAATATAAAATTATAGAGAACACAGCGGGGGAGGGGACACAGGGGGCCCATGGCCATGCTGACACCTGCCACTCTAACCCCTGAGAAAATGGGGGTGGGATGGAGGGCAGAGGCTGCAGAGTCCCTCTGCTGATCCCTGCCAATGCTATTCCTGAAGCTTGGAGGCAGAAAGAGGGCCTGTTGTCCTGATAGGAAAACTGGGGCCAAGCTCAGAAAAGTAGAATGTCCCTGTGGCAGCAAAGCAGATGAACTGAGTACAGGTATGTGGGAATGCTGACACCTGGTCCCCAGGCCTGGAGTCAGACATCTGGGCTCCAGGAACCCCTAAGAGCCAGACTTGGTATACCAGGCTAACGGGGGCTGAACCCCTGATATTTCTAGCTCAGCTCAGACCCCATGTCTGGGATCCACCTCTTTCTCCATTCTCCTCTCTTACCATTGCCCCCTTCAGACCCCAGCCCCTGCCTCAATTATCTGTTCCAACAACCTGTCAACTCCCTAACTCACTCCTTGTGCCTCCTGCTGAGCGTCACCTCACCCACAGATCCTGCCAACCTTGCTGGCCCCTTCCCACCCTCCCACGAATCCTTCATGTCCTACTCATAGTTCTCGCCAGCACTGACTGCAGTCATGGGCTCTCTTTTTGCCTTTCCTATTAATTTGTGTTCTCCTCAAGGCCAAGGATGCATTATATTTATCTCTGAGCTCCAGTTTCTCCTAGAATAGTACCCGACAGAATAATTGTTACATGTTTGCTGAGTGAATAAAGTAATGAGATCAAAAGCTGAGTACAAAGGTCTGTGTCCCATTCTGAGCCTCAATTGCCCTAGCTGTAAAGTAAAGATAATGGCCTGGAGAATGTCTAGGGTCTTGTTCACCTGTGAGATTCTCTGGCTAACTGAAGGTAGGAGCAGAGCTGAGACTGGACGCCTCATCTCCCACCTCCCACACCTGGGCCATATCTGCTGCTGTTACTCAGAGCTTCCCTCCAGCTGTCCCCTGAGCATCCGAGGCACAGCCACCTGATCAGTAGGACTTCCTCCCCTCCTCAGAGACCTTGCCACACAGACTGGAGCCTCCTGGATGGCTGGAGCTGCTGTCCCAGCCCTGCAAAGGTTATCTGGCTTCTAGGACAGTCTGTTCTTCATTCCCACCTTTCTTCTTCCCTTTTCTCTTTTCCTCTCTCTTGCTTCATCGTGGAGCATCTAGGCTATGCCAGACCTGATATAAATTGTCTATAAATATAAAGATAGATAAGAAATGGTCTGTCCCACAAGGAACTCACAACTTATTCACTAACTCATTCATTGGCCTGATATACTTCTAAGGTACAGCTTAAATTTCACTTCTTTGGTTAAGCCTTCTCTTTTTTCCAGGCCTCCAAACACACACCCAAAATGAATTCCTTCTTCCTTTGAGCCCTCAGATGACTCTTATCTGGGCATCCAGGGGAGCCGTAATCATCCTCAGTCTGGTGTCAAAGGGAGGTGGGTTTTGTGCTCAGCCTGAACTTGAGGCTTCCTCAAGTACAAGGTTGCTAGATTTAACATATAAAAACATGGGACATCCAGGTAAATTTGAATTCTAGAAAAATGATAAATAACTTTTAGAATAAGTATGTCCCATGTAACACTTGGGACATATTTATACTAAAAAAAATTCATTATCTGAAATTCAAATTCAACTGGGCATCCTGTGTGGAATCTGGCAACCCTACTTAGGCAACTATCTTGCTCATCACTGGCATGGCCTTTATCTCTCTGAAAGCTGATTTTGACCCCCTCCAGGAACTGGTGGGAAGAAGAAGAAGGAAGGAAGATCTGGGCTCAAACTAAAGTCCTTTGTGCAGTCAGAGCATCCATGGATATGCAGGGATATTTCTAGATTAATAGGGCTCCCCAACCTCATGCCTGTAAGCAGAGGCTACAGAGCATTGCATGTCCCCATGAGTGGCAAGAGAGGCGTTTAAACATCCCAACCAGCCAGGAGCAGTGGCTCATGCCTGTAATCCTAGCACTTTGAGAGGCCAAGATGAGAGGATCACTTGAGGCCAGGATTCGAGATCAGCCTGGCCAAAATAGTGACACCCATCTCTATTAAAAATAATAATAATAATAAGGCCAGGCACAATAATCCCAGCACTTTGGAAGACCAAGGCTGGCAGATCACTTGAGGCCAGGAGTTTGAGACCAGGCTTACCAACAAGATGAAACCCCATCTCTACAAAAAATACAAAAATTAGCCAAGCATGATGGCACACGCCTGTAATCCCAACTACTCAGGAGTCTGAGGCAGGAGAATCACTTGAACCCAGGAGGCAGAGGTTGCAGTGAGCCAAGATCACGCCACTGCACTTCAGCCTGGGCAATAGACCAATACTCTGTCTCTAATTAATTAATTAATTTTAAAAAAAATAGACATCCCATGGGGGATGTGCCCTAATAGATTTCTGAGAGGGGTGGCTGGCTGAGGAGGTACCATTCATGGGCACAGCCTCTGGAGCTGCAAGGAGGAGGGGTGCTTGTGGGTTCTGAAACCCTTAGGCCTCTCCTCTAGGCCAAGAAGCCCTAGAAGGCAGCAGCAGGCTCAGGTTTCAGGACTGAGATGCTGGGTCTGCCTCCTGGACTAGCCCAGCTTACGTGTCTGTCTGTTCTTCTCCCCTCACCAGGTAAGAAGAAAGCAGCAGCATTGTTCGACAGCCAGGCCCCAATTTGCCCCATCTGCCAGGTCCTGCTGAGGCCCAGTGAGCTGCAGGAGCATATGGAGCAGGAACTGGAGCAGCTAGCTCAACTGCCCTCAAGGTAAGCCACCTGCCAGGGAGCCTGCCTGCTGGAGGCAGGGTTCTGGCCCCCGGATCCCAGGAGCAGCCGCCTGGCCCATACCCCAACCCCTCGGGAGAAGACAGGACCCTGCCACCCTTCTCTACAACTCTGTTTCAATCCTCAGATCTTTCCGCTGAATGAAGCCACTTTCCTCTTCTTGCTCTATTTTTGGAGATGTGAGGAGAGTGACCCCGCAGTCCCCAGCCTCAAAGGAAAACATGAGAGGAGCTAGACAGGGGTGAGCCACTGCCACAGGCCCAGCACTGCCATGTTGAGCCTCACAGCAGAATAAAAGAAGCAGGTCCTAGGCCTGGCAGGCCCCTCAGAAGTACAGCCTAATCCCTCCAGGGGAGTGGGCACTACCTTCTCTATGAATCTCAGTGTCTGAAAGATGACAATCTTGAGAATGTGCTCAGGTGTGTCCCCCACTGTCCCACCCCACCTCACCCCCAGCCTCCCTCCCTTGTCGTTGCCTGAAGGACTGGGCTGAGCCTCCTCAAGGCCTGGTGGAGGAGCCAGGTTACCAAAAGAGTAGGGGAGAGGTGTGACAAATTACCCAAAATCTTAGCAGTTTAAAGCAACCATTTCATTGTGCTCGTGGAATCTGTGAGGTCAGGAATTCAGACAGGGCACAGAGGAGATGGCTAATGTCTGCTCCGTGATGTCTGGGGCCTTAGCTGGGAAGACTGGGTGGCTGGGAGCTGGGTCATGTGGAGGCTGCTTCCCTCCCACGTCTGGGGGTTGATGCTGGCTATCAGCTGGGACCTCAGCTGAGGCTGGAATCAAAGCACCTACATAGGGCTTCTCCATGTGGCCTGGGCTTCCTCATAGCTTGCCCACCTTGGGATGGTTGGAATTCTTGCATGGCAGCTTTGGGCTCCAGAAGCAAATGTTCCAGCCAATGAGATGGAAGCTGGATCACTTTTTATAACCTAGCCTGAAAGTCGCTGAGTCTCACTTCCATTGTATTCTATTTATCAAGGCAGTATTAGACCACCCAGAATTCAAGGGGAAGGGACATACACCCCCTTTTTGATGGGAGGACTGGCAAGATCACATTGTAGAAACATATGTGGGATGGAAGATATGGTTGCAGCCGTCTTTGGACAATATAATCTGCTACTGAGGGACAGTCTGCCCTGCTCCTCCTAGTCCAACCCTTATTCAGTTTAAGTCATCAGACTTGACTGATCCTCCTTCCTTCTACCTTCTCACCGAATCCCCACGCAGGGTGCAGGGGATCCCATAGTGAATCAGAATGGTCCCTGACCTTGAAAGTTCATAGCATGAGGGTTGGGAGGGTCGGGCAGTACAAACCTGGAGGGATGGAGACTGCTCTACAGGAAGAACTGGAGCTGGGGGGTGTCAAGGAGGCACCAAACCCAGCACAGAGCACAGAAGGTTTCCTCAGGAAGGTGAGGCCTGAGCTGAATTTTGAAGGAAGAAATATTTAGTCATCTATCTCTGTGCTACAAATTATCCTAAAACCTAGCGGCTAAAACAACACACATTTATTATCTCAGTTTCTGTGGTCATCAATTCAGGAACAGCTTAGCTGGATGGTTGTGGGTAGTAGTGGCTACTGGCTGGGAATCTCTCATGAAGCTGCAGTCAAGATGTGAACCAAGGCAACAGTCATCTAAAGATCTGACTGGGACTGCAGGATCTGCTTCCAAGATGCTCATTCACATGGCTGTTGGCAGGAGGCCTCAGTTCCCCCACATGTGGGTCTCTCCATAGGACAGCTTGAATTTCCCTATGACATGGCAGCTGACTTTCCACAGAGCATGCAGTCCAAGAGAGGACTAAGGAGGATGCCACAGTGCTTCTTATAATATAGTCTGGGAAGTCACACAGTGTTGCTTCTATTCTATTCTATTCTATTCTATTCTATTCTATTCTATTCTATTCTATTCTATTCATTAGGAGCAAGTCGTCAAGTCCAGCTCATTCTCAAGGGAGAAGAATTAAGCTCTAGAAGCTCTATCCCTTGAAAGGAGGAGTATCCAAGAATCCATGGGCATAGAAGACTATACTAGTGATAATAATAATAATCCTTGTTGAACACTCACTATGTGCCGAGTATTTTACATTGCATTAATTTATTTAATCTTCACAACAACCCTCTGAAGTAGGTGATAATAATTGCTCCCATTTTACAGAAGAAGAAACTGAGGTGCAGAGGAGTTAAGTGACATCTCTAAGCATAGCTAGTAAGTGATGAAGATAAGATTCAAACCTAAAGTAATCTGACTTCAGTACCCATTCTCTTAATCACTCCCATCCCCACCACTTCCCACACATGCCTAGGATTGGCCTGCCAGTGGCTGAAAGTGTGGGAAAAAAAAATCCTTCTGCAGTTGAGTTCCATATTTTGACTGTCCAGGAGGGGTCCTGTGTAATTTGCTCCCAGAGGAGGACTTCTCCTAACAGGGTCAGAGAATAGAAGCAGAGGATAGAGGAGCCTGCCCAGCCTTGTAAAAGCAGTGTGCCCCCTAAGGGCCTGGAGAATGGGGGTCCCCAGCTCTCTGCCTCCTCGGTGAGGGCCACATTACAGCGCAGTCCCAGGTGCTCCACACCTGCAATGTCCGGGGCATGCACTTCTGCCAACAGCCTTCCTTGTTCCACACACCCACCCATGACCCTGCACAAACCCCTCATCCCCCACATCCTCCCAGAGCATCCCTGTGTCCATTTCCCGACCCCCAGCTCCATGCTTCTCGCGGCTATGTCTTGCGTCCCCGCATCTGTACCCCTCACGTTGCGGCCCAGCCCAGCACCCCTACGCCCATGCCCCCTCCGTCTGTGCATGCCCTGCGCCCCCGGCACGCGCCCGCCTCCAACCGGGTGTCTGACAGCCGGACAGCGGGATCTGCACAGCAAGTGAAATTCCCGTCGGATCGATAAAGCCGAAGCGCTGGCGGCGACGGGTCGATGGTTTTATCTGTCTTGGCCCCGCTGCGCCCGGCGCGCTGACAGTCGGACCGGCCGGCAAAGGCGTTCAAGGGCAGCCGCGCCCGCGCCCCCTCCCCTCGCTTCTCTCGCCCTCCCTCCCTGCGGCCGCTGCGCCCACCGGACTGCGGGCTGGACCGGCCCGCCGCCGCCCTCGTGATTTATCTGGATTTTTAATTGGAAAAAATTTGCGAATTAATTGATTTCAGGAACTTGCCAATTAACATTGTAATTGGGTGCGTGATAAATTCCCAAGGAGCGTGTCAGCTCCCTCCGGGCTGACGGCCGCGCAGCGGGGATCGCGGGGAGGGCCCCAGCCTTGGCTGCCCTTGCCCCGCCCCTGCCCGCTCTAGGGAAGCCAAGACAGCAGAGGAGGTTGGGAAAAGATGACATACGGGTTCCTGAGACCCCTCTCCACTCCCCACCATCAGCTCCCTGAGCAGAGGGGCCTGAAACCAGCCATTTCACAGATGGGGAAACTGAGGCCCGCAGGAGGGCAGAGTCTGTGTGTGCCTCACTTCCAGGGTCCTGGCAGAGCCCACATGAGGGCAGCCCCATCCACCAAAGGCACATGGTTGGAGGCCTCCTCCCCAAGCTCTCCCTCCTCCCCTCCCCTCTCCTCTCTGCCCCAGCCCTTCTTTCCCCTGCTGGCTCCTCCCTCTTCTTGCCGCCAACCGTCCCCTTTCCTCTCCTACCCTGCTTTTGCCTCCATTGCCTCCTTTGCCCTCCCTGGCCTTCCTCAGCTTAGCCAGCTCCTGAGTCTGTGGATGCTGCCGCCAGGTGCCCTCCATCAACCTGGACATGTTCCCCCTCCACTTGACTGCTTCCTAAGGGGCTCTTCAGACTGGCCTGGTGTTCTGCCTCCTGCCTCCCTTTGCCCAACAACACAAAGCACACCCCACTAGGAGCAGGCTGCTATTTCAGACACACTCACGGGCTCACAGAGTTCTAGAAGCAGGGACCTTCCAGCTCCAGAGCCAGGGCTGGCTGTGCTTCAGACACAGGCACAAACATATACAGGACACGCAGGTGCACACACACACCCATTCCAACACAGAGATGTGCCCACACACACACCCTGAAAGAAGTCTTGTCCCATGGATGTCATTCCCATATACATACATGGGCGCACAGACACTTACAGAAAGAGTAGTCAGAACTTCCTTTGGCAAAGTCCTTACACTTTTCCAAACACTTTTCCATTTGAGATCAGAGGCTGTGCCAACACTCTCTCCCTCACCCCATCCTTTGTCTTTCCCCTTCTCAGCCCCTTCACAGGGGCTCCATTAGACCCCAGAACTTGGCCAGGTAGAACAAGGAGGGCGAAGTTAGATGGAGAACAGATTGTGGAGGGCCTTCAATGCTGGAGGACGTCCTTGATGGGGTGGAGAGTAAGCCGAACATTCAGGAGCCAGGGTGAAGCTCGGTCAGAGAGAGACAAGTGGGAGGGGCATGGTTGTGAGGCCAGTGTGGAGTGTGGATTGGGGGTAGAAGCGGGAGGCAAGGGAGGAGGTTGGCTGGGGTACAGGGGAAAGTTGGTGAGGCTGACCCAGGACAGTGGCAGTGGCAGTGGGGATGCAGAAGAGAGAATGATGAGAGACTGGGTGGAGGAAGAAGCCACAGGACTTAGTTGGGGTGCTTACTGGGAGGAAGCTTTCTAACTTGGATGATTGGGAGAGTGATGGTAGCAGAGAAGCAAGTGTCTGAGGGAAGGAAGGGACGTTGGGCAAGCTCAGCCTAAGATGTCTCTGGGATGGTGATGGGGGAGGGACTGGATGTGTGGAGAGACAGGCAGGGACATAGATAGATGGGGGCTAGAGGTTGAAGGGTGGGGGCGGAGGAAGGAGTTGGCCCCCAGACTTCCCAGTGGCCCTCAGGCAGGAGTTTCCACCCAGAGAGATGAAGGAGCCTTGGGCATGGAGAGATTGCACAAAAGTGGGGCTTGGCTTGGTGGGGCCTGAACTTAGAGATATTCTCTGGGAGATTTCTGGAGCCACTCAAGATGTGGCCTCTGGACTGGGAAACCAGCTCTCTGGCCAGCACTTTAAAAGGCCTGAAAGAAGCCAGAGGGAGGCTGAGTGACTCTAGAGGAGAGGCGGGGTGTGGACATGGCAGTGCCCCCACCCCCACTTAAGCCTTATTTAAGGCCGGCCTCGGTGTTTGGTTGGGTAATGAACTAGATAAACAATTCCCCAAATAGATTAAAACGAAGTGTAACTTACAAAGGCGGCTGGTGATGATGGTTTATTCCCAGGCAGCACACCATTTCTTTATTTCCAAGGATAATTCAGTGTAAATCACCTTAATTAAAAGTGTCAGCCCAGCCCATGAATATTGTACTTAGGAACGCGTTTCCTGGGTCCCAGTTATAATTTAAAACCCATGGATCACTAGGCAGCGAGTGACTGAGCAAGGGAGGAAATCGTTGGGGGCGGGCTGTGGAAATAGGGAGGGACGAAGGCAGAGCTGATGGGCTGGGCGGGAGCCAGGCTGCCTACAGCTGCTGGCCTCAGACCTCTCTTCTATGAGGCAGGCCCTTCAGCAGACTGCTCAGCCTCTGGGGGGCCAAGCACACTGGGAGGTAATCAGGTTGTTGGAGGGAAGATAGGGAGGGGGGTCCCTTGCTCAGAGAGAGGCAAGGAGCCTCAGGTAGTACCAATCCAATGCAAGGGACAGCAAAGAGTGTTGCCAGGAAAAGATCCAGAGGAGTGGATCACCAAGTGACAGGCTGGACATTCTGACCCTGAATGTCCGTTTCTGTTCACCAGCAGAGCAAACTGAAGCCCAGAGTCAGCAGTTCCCTCCCCAAAGTCACACAGCAAGCAAAGAAAAATAACTGGATTCTGCCCTCTATTCTAAGCCCTGGGTGTCTTTATGTAGGTAGCATGGATATTTCAAGGCCAGCATTGTGAGCTTGGCCAGACACCACCTCAAATCCCAAACCCTCCACGGACTGTGTGACCATATAAATGTCATTTGACCTGGTAGTCAACTTTGTAGAGATTTTGTGAAGTTTCAATGAGATAACATATATGAAGGCCTGCACCTGTCACATACAGTGGGTGCACAATCATTGTTCATTCCTTCCTTTTCTGCTGTCACCTGATCCAACTGGAGATAATACTCATATCCTAGGCCAGGGCAGAGCAAGCATGATGTTGTACAGTAGATGCCTCATTTCCATACCAGAAATGGTGATGGTAGTATTTGTTTACTGAGTGAATGAAGGAGTGAACGAATGATAAAAGCCATAGACTCAAAAACTAGTTGCTTCTCAACAGCAGTTCCGTGTCCTCTTTGAATCCCCAGTGCCTACATCAGGGCTGGCATGAACCATTTATGAGCAAAACATTATTGAATGGAACCTATTGTAGCTGGCCTTCCTAGTCTGTGATGCCCCCGCTGTGTGATTAGACTGGCTGACAGCTATGTTTTTACACTCAGACCTTGGCCTCACTCTGCTGCTGGGCCTGGCGGCCCCTGCACTGGGATGTACATATGTTATGTGTGTGTGTGCATATGTGTCTACATTTGTGGGTACATGTGCGTCTGGGTGTGTGTTGGTACACACAGGTGTCCATATCTATGCATGTGTTTATTGGACTTGTGCATATGAGCAGCTGTCATCTAATCTGTGTGGCTGTTGTAAATCCTTTTTTTTGAGACAAAGTCTCACTCTTGTTGCCCAGGCTGGAGTACAGTGACGCAACGGCTCACTCCAACTTCTCCCTCCTGGATTCAAGCGATTCTCCTGACTCAGCCTCCCAAGTAACTGGGATTACAGGCACCTGCCACCACGCACAGCTGATTTTTGTATTTTTAGTAGAGACAGGGTTTCACCATGGTGGCCAGGCTGGTCTCAAACTCCTGACCTCAGGCGATCCACCAGCCTCGGTCTCACAAAGTGCTGGGATTACAGGCATGAGCCACCGCGCCGGACCATGAATCTGTATGGACATGTGTCTGGGAATATGCCTCTGTGGCCCTGTGCATCTGTATGCGTGTTTGAGTCTCCAGGTGTGACTGGTTGTATCTGTGCCTGTTGGCAGAATTATAGGAAGTCTATGGGTATATATGTGTGCACCTTTATACCAGGGTTTCTCAACCTCGGCACAGTTGACATTTGGGGTCAGATAATTCTTTGCTGTGAGGGGCTGTCCAGTACACTGTAGGCTGTTTAACATCCTCTACCTACCACATGCCAGTAGCAACCTCCCCTCCCTCCACTCAAGTTTTGACAATCAAAAATGTCTCCAGACATTGCCGGATGTCCCCTGGGCAGGCAAACATCTCTTCCCCTTCTCCCCTGTGCCCCATTGAGAGTCACTGCTGCATCCGAATCTGCCTGTGCTTTTGCTGGCATGTCCGGTATGTCTGTGGGTGTCTAAGCTCATCTGTGCATGTTCCTTATGTCTACATTCGTTAAGTCCCTATGTGCCCCATGCATTCTGCCTTGGATGTGTGTCTGTGTGTTCTTGTGCTTTCTGGGTATATCTGCGGGTGTGCTGTACATTATAGCTCATATGTGTGTCTGTACGGGGACCCTGTGTGAATGGGCTGCGTCTGCCTCCGTGCATTCATCCGCCGGCACTTCTGTGAGCATGTGTGTGTGAATGCACGCGCATGAATGTGCGAGCACAGATGTGGCGAGCGTAGTGGGGGCAGCAGGCAGGGAGGGACAGGAACAGGGATATTAATGTTTCTGAAGTGGATCTGATTTGATACGTCTTGTTCCATTGTCAGCATCTGTTTAGTGGGGATTTGTAATACTTTGTGGCTCTGGATCACTCATGCTTAGCGCGGGATGTGGCCTTGCATACCAATTTTGTTATTAAACACAGTCCTTGCCTCCCCCACAGCCCATCCATCACCTCCCACCCCAGCCCCCGCCTGCTCTGAGCCGCCCACCATATTTCAGGGCCCAGCTCCCGCCTGCCTGCCGCGCCCGATGCCGGAGGGCCTGGGGCTGACAAATTGAATCAGGGGGAGATCATTCCTGGCCTAACACAGTTTGCAGCATGTTGGAGGGAGAATTGACAAGAGCCATGTCAGCTCCATCACCCCAATCCCACAGGAGCTAAGAGCGGGCTAGGGACAGGGGGTGGAGAGAAGGGGGTCTCCAGGACAGGCAGAATCTTCAGGGCTGATACAAGGAGTCAGGTAAAGTCCCTTTCTTCAGATCCACTGGGGAGTCTACCATGCCTAGTGTCTGTGTCTCCCTCCCAGGGGCCACCACTAGCCCTTGGCCCATGAGAGACGCTGAGCTAGGCTGGGCCACTGGAGTTGAAAGGACTGGGTGGAGCTTGGCTGAGCTGGGCTGGGCTAGGCTGGCTATGCCTTCTCTGTCTCTGGGGTCTTCTTGCTACTCTACCGTTGCATGCCCTGGGCGGCAGGTAGAATGGTTACCCTGTTCTCTTCTTTCTTGGCAGCAAGAATTCCCTTCTGAAGGATGCCATGGCTCCAGGCACCCCCAAGGTAGGTGGCCAATTACATGTTTTCCTCCTGCCCATACTAACCAAGGCCTACCCAGAACTGGTTCCTCCTGAGAAAAAGGAGCTTTTCTAGTATCCTCAACTACCTCCAGCTTTTCTAATATCCTCAACAATCTCCAGGTCTTGAACATCATCCTGAGGCCTAGGGCTGCACTGCGTGTGTGTAAGTGTGTGTGGTCTGTGCATGAGGGAGAGTGTGCTCATCTGACTTTCTCCTCTTCCAGCCGGGAGAGGGGTCAGAGCCAAGAATGGCCTGGGAGATGTGGGTGACCCCGACACTAAGGGTGGGAAGACTCAAAGGAAGAAAGTGAGCTATAGCAGATGAAGAAAAATAAAGAAATGCAGGTCAAGATAGTGCAGGGCCCTAGATGCCAGACTATGGGGGCGCAGGGGTGTATGAGTGTGCGTGTGTGTGTGTGTGTGTGTACTTTGTCCTGAGGGCAACAAGGAGCCAAGGAAGAGGCTGGACTCATCTGGGGAATTAGTCTGCCTCTCTGAACAAACCCTATGGGAGAAAGACTTGAAAGCATCAGATGGAGAAGGGGAAAATGAAGAGCAAGTATCTGGCTTAAAGGAGGGGCCAAGAAGCCTTAGCACAATGAAATTTATACCAAGAACTCCCCAAAGATGGCCACAGACACCGTGGGTACTACTTACCCAAAGGTGGTTTTGAGGGGATGGATACATGGGGAGAACCAAACTCTCCCTCACTGAGTATCCCCTTCCCCATTCCTCGGTAGAAGGCTGCATCCTTTCTCCCACAATTATTCAGAATGGGAGGCCACCCCTAGCCCATTTTATAGGGAGTGAGGAATGACTATGGAAGATTTGGGAAGGGTGGAATCAGTGCAGGAGAGTGTTTGGAGAGATTAGAGCAAACACCAAGGTGAGAATCTGGGGGACTCCTGCACTTGGTGTCAAGATAAGGTGTAGGAAGCAGGGAAGGAGACAGAGGAGGAAAGCTCAGTGAGTTAAGAGGGGCACAGGAGAGTGTGGTATCTCAGGATCCTAAGGAAGAAAGTTTCTAAACGTATCAGGTGGTCAGCAGTCAAACTGGGAAAGACTGGAGAAGGGGCCTGTTGTATTTAGAAGTCTGGCAGTGACTGGTGACCTCTAAGAGGGCAGTTTTGGGAAAGGAGCCAGAGTGACAAGTATCACCTCCATGGGGTAGGCCCAAATACCCTGCAAGCCTTTCAAAGGTATAGGAATGGATCGTGTACCTTCATTTAGAAAACTGCTCACCTGAGCAAGCTGGGAGAGGAGGAGCAGAGCGCCTAGCCCAGCCTTGGGTGGGTATAGGCCTTGGCCAAGGAGGCAAAGCCCCAAAGAGAAAGGGGAGGCTAGGGGTGCCAAGCAGCTGCAGACTCACAGAGGTAGGGAGCTATACTCACTGAGTGTGGCCCAGCCTGCAGCATTTCATGGTGTGGTTCAGGAAAGTCAGAGACAAGCTTCCAAGTCGGCCACCACAGGTGAGAGCTGACACCTGAGCATGGCTGGCAGGGTTGGGGACTTGGACATCAGTGAGGCCTGTGTTCTAAGGACAAACCCCTGGCAGACACAATCTACCTCTGTCCCTAGCTCCCCACATATGCAGACCCACACACACTCAGGTCACAATACAGACATAGGAAGTCTTAAACATGTGGCCTGAAACCACAGACACAGGCATACTGGCCATCAGACACAGAGACAAGGGACACTTGCTCACCCACTTCCAGATATATGCCCACACCCCCAAAGCTGAACAGTTCAGGGTCTATCCTCTGCCTTGACCTAGGCTTTAGGGAAGCAGGTCATGGGTGGAAGAGGCAAGAGAGAGAAGGTTCAAACAAGAGACTGAAAGGACAGGGAGAAGGAGGGAGGGAGGAGGAGGAGAGGGCGAGGGGGCCTTAGACAAGATTGATGGCCTCGTTGCCATTAAGAAAAAAATTAGCCGGTGGCGGCTATCATATTAAAGGGTGAAGAAGCCGTGAATTATTTTCTTAAAGATCTTATCGCTTACAATGATAATTTTACCTTCCAAAAGGCCACTTTTAATGAGGCGAAGAGCCGGGCAAAAAGTCATGATTTAATGCCGGGATTTTTTTTTCAAAACACATTTTACTGCTTTTTGGTCCATGTTTAAAAAGCGCCAGTGACCTTTTTTTATTCCGCTTGCCCCAGGTGTAATGCCGAGGCCTCTCAGGGCTTCTAACCTAGAAAGAAAGAGAGAGAGAGAGAGAGCGAGCGCGAAGGCGCACAAACAGGAGCTTTTTCATGGGCCGGAGGTCGGGGTGACCCACACTGTTCCCCCTCCTTAGCATCTTCCTTGGGACCAGAGAAGGAGAAGAACATTGCCTGAGAGCACCTCCTCTCTGAGCTGAGGGCTGGGTCACCCACGAGGCCTCCCACCGGGCTTGGGTGGTGAAGAAGGGGCTCCACGTTGCAGAGAATCCCGCACAGGCCCTTTCCAGTCTCTTCTCTCCTCCAGCTCCTGGGGTATGGGCAAGTCAGGGAGCCCTGCCAGACCAGCAGCTGTCCCTTCCCTTTCCAGGGCCCTTTCCAGTCCAAGCCTGAGGATGCGCAGCATGGCCACCGCATGCGGGTCACATCCTAAGGCTCAGGCGGAGATGAAGGATAAATGGCTGCTCCATCTTTCCCAAATTGCTTTCTTTGGGCTGTCACTGGCGATTTGGCGTGGTTTTCTAAGCTGGGGAGGACTCCTAGGGAATTGTGTGCTTCCGGCTCAGAGCTGTACAGGCTGGAGAAGGTAGGGGGAGGAAGTATGGATTGCTTTCAGGCCTCTAGGCCCCCCGTTTGCAGCTGAACAGGCCTTGGCAAGAGCTGGCTCTCAGGCAGAATGTGCCATGTGGCATTTCAAATTGTGGTGCTTGCACACAATTTCAAGCAGACAGTTTATTAAACTGCAGGCGTATGTAGAAGAGGCCATACAAGATTGACATGGGGGGATTCGTTTTGCTGGGATTTTTGCTGGGGTCATCAACGTAGCACCAGGATAAATGGACCAGTGTACATCCCTAGCTGCACGTGGGAAACTCACATGCTATTTAATTTACTGTCTCTATTGTGGGGCTGCCATCAGCCTGTATTAAGGGCAGGCAGGGCAGCAGGTATATGGCTTTACCCCCAACCCTTCATGGGGATCCCAGAGTGTCTGCTCTCCAAGGGAAAACAAAACATATACAGTCTCAGCCTACTGGGAGTGGACTGGGAGTCTCGCTCCACTGGGGCAGAGATTAGCCTAAGCAGGGTCCCTCAGGGGGTCTCTACCCATCCCTAAAACCAAGCCATGCTCTCCCACAACTACACTCCTAGGACTTGACACCACGCCTTTAGAATCTCGAGAGTGGTCTTTCTATTCCTCAGCCTCCTTCTCTTTGCCTCGCTCCCAAAAGTGCCACAGGACTGGGAACTCTAGAGACTGACGGTAGGTCTCATTCGGCCTGAGGCCACATGTCCTTTTTCTTCTTCCAGTCCCTCCTGTTGTCTGCTTCCATCAAGAGGGAAGGAGAGTCTCCAACGGCATCACCCCACTCATCTGCCACTGATGACCTCCACCACTCAGACAGATACCAGGTGAGGAGGGTGGTGGGTGGCCATGAGAAGCAAGCTCACCTGGGGGAAGGTTTCAAGAGCCTACCTGGTGCTAACTCCTCCTCTCCTCCGCAGGCCACAGGAGAGGCCTGAACTGGGTTTGATTCCCTCTGTGTCCAGTGCCCCTAAATGAACCCAAGAGGTATAGGTGTCAGGGAATAGGCCTTAAATAGATGGATTTTAGGGAGAGATGCCAAGGTCACGTGGGCTCCATGGACTCTGAGCACCTCTGAATCATTCTATCCATCAGGAAGTATCCTATGGGGTTTGGTTTCATAAGAGACCCAGATACACAGCCCAGAATCACCTGAAGATTTCAGACTTCAAAAGCATGATACTGGCCGGGCGCAGTGGCTCAGGCCTGTAATCTCAGCACTTTGGGAGTCCAAGGCAGGCAGATCACGAGGTCAGCAGTTCGAGACCATCCTAGCCAACGTGGTGAAACCTCGTCTCTACTAAAAATACAAAAATTAGCCAGGCATGGTGGCAGGCGCCTATAATCCCAGCTACTCCAGAGGCTACGGCAGGTGAATCACTAGAACCCGGGAGGCAGAGGTTGCAGTGATCTGAGACCATGCCATTGCACTCCAGCCTGCGTGACAGAGCAAGGCTCCATCTCAAAAAAAAAAAAAAAGAACAGAAAAGCATGATACCTTAAGCAAATAACCATTCAATTCCGCCAACCCTGGACACTGCCTGTGAGCGTCTTGGGCAAATAGGAAGGGAGTCATCACACAGTCCTACAAGATCATAGCAGAGGGGCCTAAGGGTAGCATCTTAGTTATAGATGGACCTTCTCTGGAGTAGGAAGGACAAATAACTTCCCCCAAAACTTTTGTCTAAGGAGAGGCAGAGCCCTGTCTTTCAGAATCCCAGAGCCGTTCGATGAAAGAAAACAACTCCTATTCCAAGGAACATTTGTCCAAATGGCAACAGGGCTTCTCAGGGAGGCCCAGTGTGAGAAGGGAAGAACAGCTGTGATCTGATGTGGAAAAACAGGGCTGCAGGGACCTGTAAGCTGGGGTAGAGAACCAGGGGCCCTGCTGGCACACCTGACCCCTTATGGGAATTACAGAAAGGTGTTCTCTCTGCACCCCTTCCTTACAGCTGACACAGCCTGGCCTGGCACAGGGTGCAGAGCTTGGAGAGTAGAGTGCCCAGCACGGCTGGACAGACGCCACCAAATGCCTTCACACGGGACTCAAACTGCAAAGCCCAAGAGCAAGCCCTGGGAAGGGATCCCTGCTCTCTCTAAAGGACCCAGTTTCAGAGAGGAAGCCCAATAAGCCCCTGGGAGACATTGCCCCGATCCAGACAACCCTGGTTCAAGGCAGAGAAATGACCAGACCCCAGGGAATTCTGATCTGAGAGGGAACAGAGACAAGGCTTTGTTCCAGAGCATTCTGGTCCGGAGGAACAGACAGAGCCCCACCTTCAGAGGCCTGTCCTCTGTACTGCACTCATGGCATGCACCTTGCCCATCTGTTCAACTAGGAAAGAGTAACCATCAGGCAACAATGCCTCAACTCCCTGACCCACCTTCCTCCCCACAAATGTCAGTATTTCTTTTATCTCCTAGAGACTATGAGGAAAGCTATGGACTCTCTTGCCTAAAAACATACACATGTGTTTTTACATACCACACAGGCACACACACATGCAGTATTATACATACAATTTCAGGAGGTTAGGAAAGCTCTAGAGGCCATCCCAGTACCACTTAGAGATCTCTGAAGCCCAGGTTAAGACCCAAGACCCTGTTCTAGACTCTAAGCACACCTCCTAAAGGACAAATCAAACTATGTTGTATCCTACAAGATAAAGCTGAAGCTCCTTATCATGGCAGCAAGGCCTTCTGTGATATGGATTCAACCTGTATGTCCAGCTTCCATTCCACATACTGTCCATGAATCCTATGGACTATGCTCACTGAACTAACGCTAACCACTCCCTGGATGACGCATTCC
This sequence comes from Rhinopithecus bieti, assembly GCF_001698545.2. Classification (NCBI taxonomy): domain Eukaryota; kingdom Metazoa; phylum Chordata; class Mammalia; order Primates; family Cercopithecidae; genus Rhinopithecus; species Rhinopithecus bieti. The sequence goes on along the minus strand of NW_016807423.1, from coordinate 2,357,553 downwards.
TTTCTTGCCTCTATACCTTTTCACATGCTATTTCTTCTAACAGAACTGTTTTACCCCACTCCATCAAATTTCTATTTATCCTTCCAAATCCTGCCCAAATATCATCTCCTCCAGGAAGCCTTTCTGGATGAGCTATCTCATGACCCTTGTGTGTCCTGATTATTGCCCGTCACCCTACATTGTGATCAACTGTTTAGGTATGTTTCCGTTATCTACAAAACATCCCAAAATTTAGTGGCTTAACACAACTCATTATTTATGATGTTGTGGGTTGAGTGGGCATTTCCTCACTCATGCAGCTCATTCATCCTGGAGGACAGGCTGGGCTGGAAAGTCCAAAATGGCCTCACTGCATGTTTGGGAGATTGGGTGTCTTGGCTGTCTTCCACGTGGCCTCCCATCCTCCAGTATGTTCAATAGCTTTCTTACTTAGCAATCTCAGGGCAGTGTCACACCAAGAAGGTAAATGCCAAAGCTACAAGGCCTCTTGAGGCCTAGAATCTGGAACTCACACATCACTTCTACCACTTTCTATTAAGCAAAGCAAGTCACAAAGCTAGCCCATAATCAAAGGATGAGGAAAGGCAGCTCTTGATAGGAGAAGATGCAAATAATTCTGGCCGTATTTAATCTTTCACAATGAATCTGACTCCACTAGACTTGGAGTTTCTCCAAGGCAAGGACCTTGTCTTATCCTTCCTTTACTCAAACATTTATCTAGTACTCACTCATGCTCAGCTTAGTGTCCTTGCCTTCAAGGGGTTAGATTTGCAGATAGATAATTACGGTCCAGTGTTTTGAGTGCTATGACAGGAGTATAAATAAGTTTCTAGGGGCCACGCACAGTGGCTCATGCCTGTAATCCCAGCACTTTGGGAGGCCAAGGCAGGTAAACTGCTTGAGGCCAGGAGTTCAAGACCAGCCTGGGCAACATGGCAAAACCCTGTCTCTACTAAAAATATAAAATTTTAAAAAAAATTAATAAAAAAGAATAAGTTTCTAGGATACTACAGCAGAAGGAAGGGAAAATCGGAGCAAGCTTCACACAGGAGATAATGACTGAAAATGGACTCAGAGAAGGAATAGAAGTTCACTTAGCAGACAAGGAAGAAAGGTTACTCCAGATATAAAGGCAACACTATGTACAGAGAACATAGAGGTGTAACAGAATGATATATCTGGGGACCTGTTAGTAGTTTGGTTTTGTTAGAAAGTAGAATGCAAGAAAGTTAGTAGATGAAGCTGGAAAGCAACCCAGGGACTAGCTGGGTATCCCGTCCCTTGATCTTTACACAAGGCTTGGCATGTAGTAGTTGTTCAGCTATGTTGGATTTTTTGTTTTGTTTTGTTTTTTTTTTTTTTTGTTTTTTTTTTTTTTTTTTTTTTTTTTTTTGAGACGGAGTCTCGCTCTGTCGCCCAGGCTGGAGTGCAGTGGCCGGATCTCAGCTCACTGCAAGCTCCGCCTCCCGGGTTTACGCCATTCTCCTGCCTCAGACTCCCGAGTAGCTGGGACTACAGGCGCCCGCCACCTCGCCCGGCTATTTTTTTGTATTTTTTTTTTTAGTAGAGACGGGGTTTCACTGTGTTAGCCAGGACGGTCTCGATCTCCTGACCTCGTGATCCGCCCATCTCGGCCTCCCAAAGTGCTGGGATTACAGGCTTGAGCCACCGCGCCCGGCCGCTATGTTGGATTTTTAAAGTCACTGAGCTAGGCCTTGAAAGCAGGGGTACTGGTTTCTGGGTTTTGTTTTGTTTTGATAGAGACAGGTTCTCACTATATTGCCCAGGCTGGTCTTGAACTCCTGGGCTCAAGCAGTCCTCCTGCATTGGCCTCCCAAAGTGCTAAGATTAAAGGCATGAGCCATCGTGCCCAGCGTTGGTTTCCAGTTTGAATTCTCATTTACTTAGCCCCTGCTGACTAACCCTCTTTATCATTACCTCACTTAAACCTCATAGCAACTGTATTCATCATCCCCAATCTATTACCAAGGAAACAGGCCTAGAAAGAAGTGACTTTTCTAAGAACATATAAATTGCAAGTAACAGAATTAGGACTTGAACTTGAGTCTGTTTGGCCCTAAATCCGAGATTGTTTCCCAACCAACCCATCACTGGGCTCAGGGCTTATAAAGTCTTTCTCCCCTTCCCACTGATGTCTCTTTCATGCAAAACACTGTGCTGGGTAAATGGCTAGAGATGACCTCCCAAGTACAAGGGACAGATATGTAAACAAACAGTCAAAATATACATGATCAAAGAGAAGCAGTGGAACTGCGAAAACTCAGAGGAGGCATCAAACCCAGGCTTGGGGGACAGAACTAAGTCTTACCAGAGTCCTGAAGGATGAACAACAGTTAACCAAGCAGGGGATACTGGAGGCCATGGAGGCTCTCTGGCCTGGAGTCCAGAGCATGGAGTGCTCAAAGAGCTACAGTTAGCTCTGCAAAGCTGAGTGGCAGGAGTGTAAAGGGAGAGAATAGCAGTGGGAGAAGAGTCTGGCGAGGCAGACAGGGCAGGCCTATATGCCAGGTTGCAGATCTTGGTGGAGAACCACTGAAGGATTTAAAGAAGGAGAGGGTTAATTTTATCCAATAGAAGGATCACATTGTGTGTAGTGTGGAGGATGGGTTGCAGAGAGAGAAGCTGGAGACCAAAAGATGAGACAGGAAACAGCTGCAAATTTAGAGAGCTCGTAAGATTATGTATGACTGGAGCACAACGACAACCAAGGTAGGTACAACCATGGAAAAAAACTCAGGGCTGACTTGCCTATGCCCAGCACCATGCTGGGCTCTGGGTTCACCCAAATAACTCACACATGGCCCCAACCCTGAAGTGGTCAGTCCACTGATAAAAACCTACACAAGCTATGATAACGGCGCAGAGATGAATGTACTCTTACACAAGGCAAAGCTATTTTTCAGTTACAGACCAGGAAGGATGAGTAGGAGATACAGAGGTGGAGTTGAGAAAATTAGAGACCTTTCAAAGTAGACTTTCGGGATCTAGAAAAGGACTGAGTGTGAGGGATGGAGAAGAAGGTGGGGTCAAGGGCGACTCTCAACTTTACTCTGTGGGCACACCTGAGTAGATGATGGCTTCCTCTTTTGAATAGGGAACCCAAAAGAAAGGCCTCTGTTTGGAGGATACTGAGTTTAATGTTGGCCATGTGGGTATGCAGTGCCTATGGGAGCGCCAGGGGCCGTGCAGCAGACAGCTGACATGTTGGGAGTCGTCTGATAACAAAACTGGGTGGCCTAGGGGTTGGGCGGGGATCGCCCACTGACGATCGGGAATTCCGACGCCCTGTCCCCTGCAAAGCGCCCAACGCGATGCCTCTGCCCTAAGGGCAGCCGCGCGGAAGGCAGGCACAGGAGGCGGGAGCTGGGGCCGGGCGGTGGGGCGAAAGGAGCCCCGCAGCGGGAGGGGACGTGGTGGGGGGGGGGGGGGAAGGACTTTGCAGCCGCTAAAGCTGGGGTTGGTAGGCTTCACGGGCGGTGGGAGGGACCCCGGGGAGGCTTCTGCTGGTTGCTACCGGAGTACAAACGGCAGCTTCCTGGTCTCGGTCCGGCCGCCCCCCCGCATTGTGAACTTTCACCCCCAGCGCGCGACGGCGGCAGATCACGTGATCAGGAGCCCATGGCCCGCGCGCCGCCTGGCGAGCTTGAGGTGCGCCGCCGCGGGGGCAGCCGGCGAATCCGGCGCTCGCCGCCCTCGCGGCGGGCGCCCGTGGGCCAGAGCCGCCGCAGGCCGGGGATCGTGGCCTCTGGGGGCGGCACGCGCAGCGGGCCACGCGGGTCCCTTTAAGCCCAGCGTCGGCGCATATGCGGGAGGAGCCGGAGCGGCGAGGAGCAGAGCGGCAGGACGGAGGAAGTAGGTTTTTACGGGCTGTTTGAGGGCGGAGGGAGGCTTGACGGTTGGGAGGTCCCGGTGCTGGGGCGGGGGTCAGGACTCCAGGCGCAGCCTGGACGCTCTCTTTTTTTCTTTTCTTGACATCTTGCCCGCGATCTTCTCCCAGACCTTTCTGCGAGTACGAGCACGGCAGACCCGATCTGAATGGTGAGTCTGCCCGGCCGCCCCTCCGCCCACGCCGCCTCTCCCCTCCCTCACTGTTGTGCCGCTCCTGGCTTGCCTGGGTCTCTTCGACTTTTGGGCCCATTGGCTTCTTCGCAGTTAACGGCGCCTGAGTATGTGCAAACCAAAGCTGCCGCTCTCAGTTTCCCCGTCTGTCTAATGGAGGTAGGGCTCCCAGCCCTTGCCCAAACCTCTCTAAAGGCCCTGAAGAGCCCTGGGTGGGGGCAATAAGTGCCGGAGAATGAGGAACGAGCTACACAATTCTACTCGGGAACTCAGCTTTGAATTTGCAAACTGCTGGGACCTCACTATACAAACCTGCAGGGCGCTGAGAATGTTTTTCTTCCAGTTTTTAATCAGTGCCCAGTAGTGTGAATACAGCCTCTCTGCTGAGACTTGACAATACAGTGAGATCTGGAGTTCCCACGGCAACAGGAACTAACTCATCCCAGGGCTCTTTGAGTTATCAGTCGGCCCACATTTCACAAAGGTGATCAGCGTGGGCTCGACAGCTCTTAGAGGCCTTCTCTGAAAGCAGGCCGTGTATGCACTACCTAGCAGCCCCCCTTTTGGATTCAAACCTCTAGAGCATTCCTGTTTGCTGAATACAATTGAACGATCCTAGCTTTTTGTGCTTACTGGGGTGTGGTATCTGGGGGGTGACTGTAAGGGGTTTAGGGTCTCTGGACCAGCTGGTAAGTGAGAGAGGCCATGGAGTTCAAGATCCCCAGCTCTTACCACGTGGGTTCTGCTGCCAGGCTGAGCCCTGGTCTGGAAAAGGGAGAACATTCATGATGAGTTGGCGCCATGTTAAGCACCATTCTCACAACACCTCTGAGAGGAGCATTACACACCTTTTGTGAATAAGAAAACAGGCTCTGAGAGGTGAAAGTGGTTTGTTTAAAAGCACACAGCTGGGATGTAACTGAGCCATGATTCATTTGAAGTTTGTTTCCCGCCAAAGCCCGTGTTTCTCCAACCACGCCATGCTACCTACTTGGCAAATGCTTTGATTCTTCCTACTCATACGTAGCCTCTGGATAGAGAACAGAACTTTCCCTACTACACTTTGGTAAGCTTAGTTCAGGATTTAGAAGATGAATGGGAAAGGTGAAAACCAAACCTGCCTTCCTTCTCTGAGAATTTCCAAATGAAGCCCAGTCCATCAGGGTGCTTTCCAGGGACTACAAGGGATCATCTGCTGGCCTGTGTGTCCTGAGCAAGGAGCACATCCAGTATCGTGCTTTTCTTGACCATTCCATGAGATTGATTTCCTTAGTCATCGAACATTGTGGTATCATCAGCACCTTCTTACCCAGGGAGGTGTTCTCTTGGTGTAGGCATGGTAGGGAGGAAGCTTTGTGTTGGCACACTGCTCCATACTACACTTCTGAAACTCTCAGGGTCCTTTGCTCAATGCCTTTCTGAGGTTTCACGTCCATTGTCCATCCCAGCCCTGGCTCTAGAGTGTCAAGGCTACCTAAGTTTGAGATTCCAAGAGTTTGGGCAGCCAAAGTGAAGAGTTCTCGATCTTTGTCCACAAAGTCAAGTGGGGCACTCGGACACAGTCATGTCACCTATAGTGAAAACACAGGAAATTGAAGAGATGGACTGGGCTACAGACCAAGTTTTCTCAAACTCCATGCCCAGTTCTGGCAGGATGGTAGCTTTCCTTTTGGTTTGGGTCTTTCTGGGGTCGCTCTGTTTTGGAGTTGGAGTAGCTCCCTGCCTCAGACTCACAACAGGCAGGAGCTGGAGCTCTAGCACACTCACTGGGACCAGTCAGTTGATGCTGCTCAGTTAGGGGGTCCCCTTGGAACAGAAGGGCATTCTAGGTTATGAAGTCAGGCCTGGTTTCCTATCTTGCCTTTGCCACTTTTTAGCTACTTGGACACGTGCCTTGATCTCTCTAAGCTTCGGGTTTCTTCATCTGTTAAAATGGGATAATGCAATCTAGCTTCAGCAAGTGGTAGTAAATGAGCTACCTTGGGTAACGTACTTGGCTGTGAGCCTGACACACAGTAGAAGCTCTAAACTGTAACATAGCAGCTCTCACCTGTGTTCCCCTCCTAGATTGCATTCATGAACTTCCTGTCAGGGTCACTGTCCATGAGAAAGTTCTTCCTGGCCCTGCATTGGGGAACCTTTACCTCCTTGGCTGGCTCTCCCCCATCCCCATCAATTTGGTCCCAGAGTAGCCATCTCTGATCCTGCTATGGCATTCTGGAAGGGACTAGAGGGAACAGAGTTTCTTGTTTTGACCCCTTCCTGCTTCAGTGACAGGAGGGCTACCGAGAGGGATTAGTGAGCTAATTAGAAATGATTGCATCGCTCAGCATTAATTAGCAGTGCTGTGGGCTTGCAGTGTGCACTTTGGAACTGAGCCCCCTGCGGGACAACATGGCAGGCAGCACTCTGCCTCCAGGGCCTGCCAGCCCCTCTGTACTGATTAGAAATGATGGAACAGGTTCGGGTGGGCACAATAAGGGCTGCCTTCTCAGGGTTCCCTGAGCCTTCTGACCTGGCTGCCAAAGGTCTGACCTTTGTGACTGGGCCTCAGTCTCCTTTTCTGTAAAATGGGATTCGTGGACCTCAGAGAAATTCTTCCTGTTAAGATTCTAGGTGGGATGCTAGGAGCTGTACCTCAGGGCTCTTGGCCCAGGAACAAAAGAGGATTTAGCTGATGAGTGAACAGCAGGCCAAGTCAGGCCACTGGAGGGGTTAGGTTCTAGCCAAGAGATGCTCTTTAGAGTTGTATTTCCCGACACCAAAAGAATTCATGGTCTTGGCTTTCTGGAGAGATACCTAGCAACATGGAGTGTCTTTGCCCATTGGACTCTTACTAAACACTGGAAATAAAGGTATGGGTAGACCTTGCACCAGCTGTGGCCAAAGAGTAGACTTACTGGCTTAGTTAGCACCAGTGTCCTCCCCAGGTGCTCTTGGCAAAGTCCAGTCCCCAAAGGAGCAGGAGGTACTTCAAGATGAGGGCCAGATCAGGCACTGAATAAAAACGCTAGTGGTTGGCAAGAGGTCAGGATGTGTCAGCTCCACTGGGACCTTGGGGGCTGCAGTGACCGTCTGCTTGTTCTGTGCTTTGTTTTCGGTTCCCCCGTGCAGCTCGGATTGGGAAAATGAAACGGAGGAAGCAAGATGAAGGGCAGGTATGTCCCCTGTGCAACCGCCCCCTGGCAGGATCGGAGCAGGAGATGAGTAGGCATGTGGAGCATTGCCTTTCTAAGGTAGAGGGGCCATCACCACCCACCTTCCTTCCCCGCTCCCTTCCCCCGACACTAGCTGCAGACTACCCCTGAATCTGTGGGCTCTTGGGGTCTCCATGTGGTCTCAGCAGCTTCTTCACTTCTGTCCACTGCTCTCTCCCTTTGCTTTCACTCTCACTCATTCCCTCCTTGGGCTCCAGTGGAAAACTATTGGGAAGAGGCCCAGGTCTTTGACCTCTAAATTGGTTTGCTTCAGAGGAGCCCTAGAGCTGAGGGCCCACTTGGCGCACCACAGCTGGGGCTAGAGCTGTGCCTTCGTCGCAGACTGTGGGGAGCAGGTGGGGATGGCCTGGGCCCAGCATGATCCTGCTCTGCTCTTCACAGAGGGAAGGCTCCTGCATGGCTGAGGATGATGCTGTGGACATCGAGCATGAGAACAACAGCCGCTTTGAGGAGTATGAATGGTGTGGGCAGAAGCGGATACGGGCCACCACTCTTCTGGAAGGTGGCTTCCGAGGTACAAGCAGCTGACACATAGACAGTGGCACTCTGGTGCCAGGCCTCTGCTGGGTATCCATCTGTTGGGAGCCAAGAGGCCGAGGCTGGTGGCTGGTCATCCATCCGTTCCACCACGTGGGGACTGCTGCTGGTGGGGCTCCTTTGTGACCGTGCTGCCTGCCTGTGATGTGCATATTAAAATGGATGTATTTGGGTGGGGAAATGGAATTGTGAGGCTGCAAGCTAGGAATGACGAGGGGGGCTCTCAGCCTCGGGTGATGCATTGAAGGTGACAGCCAAGCCGCGTTAGCACCTGCATAAAATATTAAAGGGACGGTTATGCATTTATCACTCCATCCCTCTTAAGGCTGATAAATGAGAATCCAGCAACCTGCTGTACACCTCCAGCACTGGGGGCCCTGAGGGCTTCCAGGCAAACACATTGGATTTTCCTCCTCCTACTCTTCAGCCCTATGTCAGGGAAATCAGTTACAGAGGAGAGAGTGAGTTATGGCAAAATTTGACCTCCCATGAGCTTCATTGGTGAATCTAATTTTAGCTCTGATCCCATCCCTTCTCCCTGGGCGCCCTCTGCCCTGAAGCAAGAGGGGCCTGGGCCCAGCTGCTCCCTCCTTCCCTTGGGCTCTCCCCAGTTGCTGCAAAGGAGTATGCAGGGCCCTGCCCATCTCCAGTGCCCTCCCAGCTCCTTGGAGGAGCAAGGCTTGGCACCCCCCACCAGGTCATACAGCAGAATTGGTTGGGTGCCCAGGGTCAGTGACTTGTTAAACTCCCCAGCCTTGGGCAGGGGAAAAGGGGAGCTGTCTGCCTCTTGGCCTACAGCTCTTCTCCCTTTCTGTGCATGAGCACAGCTGGTACTGCAGCTTGTGGTCATTAAGTGAGCCAATCTGCTTCCCGTCTGCTTCTCGTTCTCTGGGCAACACCTTTGGGAGTACTGCTGTGTATGGTCCCCGGGGAATCTCACAGCAGCTGGGAAGAAGTTCTCTGCCTCCATGGGGCCACGCTACCTGGGCGGATGCTGAGGAGTGGTCTCTGCAGGGCCGTCCAGTGCAGACTGGTTCCACGAAGGGGCTAAGAGCCCAGATGGGACATTATGCCTCTGGGCGTCTCTCACATTACGCAGGTGTTTGGGGGCAAGCCAAAACATAAATCAGGAAGGTTAGTCAGATCAAACCGTCTCCCTGAACCGGAGCTGGAGAGTGTGAGTTTGCCATTTCACTCATCCTGTACTGGAGCCTTAGAGTGTCTGAGGCCCTAGAAGAGTGAGCAGCAGAGCTGACGATTGTCTGTCCTGTGAGTTGGACACATGGGTGTTCGGTGGCAGCCACACAGGGTCAGTTCCAGCGTGCCGCTCTGGTTAGCGCTGTTGGCAGCTGCAACTGCTCACATCCTCTATTGCTGTGGCAACTTCTTAGGTTCCTTGGCACAGACCTGGACCTGATGGCTTCTGGGCACCAGACAGGGCTTAGGGAGGATGAAGCTGCGAAGGGCCTGCTGATTTGACAAGAGTGTTTCCCTTGTGCCGGGATGCACTTGCAGAGCAGTGTGAGGGGCTCTTAGGCCCTGGGCGGGTATCCGTTTTCCCAGAGTGTTTACACTGTGAGGTTGTTCCTTTCAAGAATTCCTGAGGGGAGTTCAAAGGGGGCTTTTCTTTGAGCGATTTGGAGAGCGAGAATGAGAGTGAGACTTGAAGAGGGAACAGGGGCCGGAGGTGCCTTTATCTGCAGAGAATTGCTCCAGCTTTCCTGATAGAAGCTGCTGCCGCCTCTTAAACAGCTTAGTGCAGTCAAAAGACAGGCAGACTTGAAAGGCTGTTTTACAGCGAGATCAGCGGGGGCCACGAGGCAGAGAGCGGGGCGCACTGGAGCGGAGGAGGCAGAGGCTCCTCGGTGGGGGGACTATCAAAGGGAGGCCCTGGCTGATCCCTACTGCCTCTGCCCCCAAAACCCTGTCTGCAAAAGCTGGCCATCTGTCAGCCTACCCTCCCTGGCCAGGACCGAGAGGCCCCAACTCTTGGGGGGTTGGGTGTGGCCCCGCCAGGCGGGCTGGTGTCAGTGCAGCGCATTGATCGCCCGCCGGGCGGGCCGGGCCCCAAGCCGGGCAGCGCGTGCTTAATGTGATTGAAAGGCAGTTAAAATGGCGGTGACCTTTTCAGGAGGAATTAGATTGCCTGCCAAGACCGGTTAGAGGGAGTGATAACGCCAGCTGAAGAAGCTGCCCAGCCGACTTCAGAGAGAGGGAGGCAGAGGCAGGATGAGCAGGCGAGTGGCGAGGCCCATTTAAACTGCGCTGTGCGTGCTGACAGAACAGAGATTGCTGTCCTTGTTAGATATGAAATAAGTGAAGAATTGCAGATAAGTTCCTGTATCCGATCACCCCCATCCCTCCTCCCAGACTAGGGCCCCTTGGTCATCCTCAGCAAAGCTTCCCACCAGGCCCCTGTGGGTTGGTCTTATGGATCAGATCAGTTACCTCAAATGTAATCTGCTGTGGGAAGCAGTGAACAGGCAAGAGTTTCAGTGGAGACACTTGGCTGAGGGCAACAGGCCTTAGAGATGGGGACCTGTGGTTACTGAGGAGGAGCTCCCAGATATCTCAGGCCTGGGAGTGCTCGGATTGGTATTTTAGGACAAAATAACTAGACAGAGCAGGCGAGCACTGAGGTAGGTCCCACTGGAAATAGATTTTTGAAAAGACTAAAGGAAATAGGTATTACTTCAAATAAGTAAGTTGGAGGGAATTTTTGCTGCCTAGGAGGCACTCTGACCTTCCCAATTCTAGAAGAAATACTTAAGCTGTGTGCCTAAGCTGTTGATTGTCCTTTCAGAACCACAGATTTTCTAACCTGCTACTGCTCTTTACATAAAGGGCAGCACACAGAACCTAGTGCGCCACGAACATTCCATTAAAAGAGATCCGCAGTTAGGGAGAAAAGATGTTTTTCTTGGGTACCATGCCAAACCTGGGCTGAGCAAGGGACTTCTAGGCTAGAGAAGCAGACTACAGGGGAAACCTAACTATACAGCCCTTAAGACAAGCCTGCTTCCACCTGTAGTCTAAGGAGGTGTGTGACTAAGGAGCCATGCCTTTCTTCTCCTGTCCTCCATCCAGCTCCTGGATCCTGGAGAAGAGACCTACAGTGGTGAGCTGTGGTCCCTCCTGTGTGTTGGTTGCCAGTGAGAGTTCACCCAACTGCATTGGGGAGCCCAGAGCTCCTCATATCTGGAAGGCACATGCTGGAAGGAGGACAAGGGAATGATTGGTTTCAAATAAGGTGGCAATGATGTGGTCACAAGAGTGGTGAGATGGAGGAATTTCCCAGGAAGCATCACAGGAAATAGAGGCTACAGCTATATCTTTAAGCCCTGGAGGTGAATGCATTGCTCAAATCCAGCATGAAGCCCCTTTGAACCTAACAGGTGGAGTGGGTAGGGAGGAGAAGGGTGTTAAGACAGTCAGCAGTGCACGGCCTCTGTCCTGCTCAGGTCCTGGCGTGAGGCGTTTCTTATCTTTCATGAGTTCCTTACATTTAAGCTGGTTCCAAGTAGCTGGATGAGAAGTCATGAAGCAAACAGGCAGAGCAGCTGTGGCACAAATCTTATCTTTTCTTTTTTTGAGACAGAGTCTAACTTTGTCACCCAGGCTGGAGACTAGAGTGCAGTGGCACAATTTCGGCTCACTGCATCCTCCACCTTCTGGGTTCGAGAGATTCTCCTGCCTCAGCCTCCCAAGTAGCTGGGATTACAGGCATGTGCCACCACACCCGGCTAATTTTTGTATTTTTAGTAGAGACGGGGTTTCACCGTGTTGGCCAGGCTGGTCTTGAACTCCTGAAACCTCAGGTGATCCGCCCACCTCGACCTCCTGGGATTACAGGTATGAGCCACCACACCCAGCCTGGCACAAATCTTTTATCTGGCTACTTCTTGATAAAATTTCAGCGCCAGAAGTATGGGGCAAGGGGGTAAGAGGTGTTGTAAGCCCCAGGGCATGGGCACATAGGCCTTGCCCTAGCTGCTGCCTCCTTTGGTGTGCTGGTTCTCAAAAGAAAGGAGCCCCAGGTGCTAAAAATGTCCCCCAGTGCAGCTCTGCTCCTGGTCCAGTCAGTCCAGTCAGTGACAGGTGTTAGAACAGCACACTGCTGGAGGCGGTCTTGGAGTGGAGAGGGTTGTGCTGCTGCCTTGTGACTCCTTAACCACCTTTAGTTATCTCTGTTGCCTGTTGGGAGGGGTGAGGAGAGGCGGCAAGGAGCAAGGCACCTTCTGTCCCCTGTGGCAACTGGCGGGATTTAATCGCCTTTTGGAACACAATTGTTAAGCTAGGACAGAGGGAGTGCAGGCAGAAGGAGCAAGTATCAATGGTTTTAAACGGCGTCTGTCTCTCTGTGTCTCTCCTGACGTGAGGCAGTGAAACGCGTTATCGAGGAGGCCCGGAAAGTGGCTAAGTGCGTTTGACACACGCCAACTCCCTGCCTCCACACTGGATAATTGCATTGTCAACTGTTCAGCGAGGTGGCAGGTGACACTGCAGGCCGATTGATTGTCCCGCATCGCAGCTCCCCAGACTGTCAGCTCCCCAATCGATGGCGTTTACACAAGACACCGTAACTGCATCTGTAACTAATTCCAGTGTAAAACTCGCCGGAAGCTGCTGCCCCTGCCCTCCGTGTTGGAGAGCGCAGGCCTCTGGAGGGCCCCGAGACTTTCCTTTCTCCCTGGGCTCTGGTTTTGTTGGGAGCAGCAGGTGAGGAAATCGATGCCTCCTTTTTTGTGGTTTCAGGTTCCAGGATGATACTACCCCCAGTAAACGGGCATCTCCAGTTTCTCAATCGATCATCTGATCAATTGATTAAATTAACACTGATTTTTTTTTTCTCCCTTCTCAATAACCCAGGAAGAAATGAGTTTATTTTATAAAATGTAGACCTGTGTTTCATTTCTGCACTTAACTCTCTCCCTCTTTGTTGCTAAGTTTTCACTGTGAGGAGAAGGATTTTTTTTTTTTTGCACTGCCCACCCTGCCAGGAATGGGCAACTCTGGCACCACCCTGCTGGGTATCATTGACCATCAGGCTTAGGTTGCCTGTGGGTGGGGGCTCAGGCCTTTATGCCACTTTAAGGTGGGGCGGAACCGTAGCAAGGGGCCCTCCCTGGTGACTGAAGGGTACTCTGGGCCATCTTGGAGGTCCTGGGGGCTGAGTTCCTTCCCTGGATAGCAGCAGTAGGAGTGGCAGCTTGCCTGTTATCCCTGGAGCTACATGGAAGAGGAGCCAGAGACTTGGAAAGGAGCTGTCTATGCCATCTTGCCTCTGAGTACTGGCTTGGGATATTCCAGCAGCTGAGAACATCAAACGACTATGGAGCCTTCCTCTCCAAGCAGGAGGGGGCAAGCTGGCGGGGGTGCTGTCTGCATAAAACGGCTTTATGGCCGTTTCTTTTTATTATGATTCTGCCAGAAGTCAGCAAGTGACATTTCATTAAGAAAATAAAGTTTAATGTGCTGGGAAAGAGGTTGGAACAGGCTGGGGCAGCACAAGAGTGAAATTGGCAGCAGCCTGTTCTGAACACCTGTGGGGGTAGGGAGAGGTTCCCAACATCTGTCTTAGCTGGAGGATGGGGTCAGGGTCAGAGTGAATGGCTCAGACCAGAGGCAGAGGCCTTTTCTTTGGCAAAAAAAGTGTGTCGTGCTGTCCATCCTGCCTGACTGGCCAGAGGAACAGAAAGCTGCTGCCGGACTGGGAGCTGGGATCTGATAAGGAAAGTTGTATCCTCAGAGATTTCTCCAGGCCACCCGCTAACTAGGACCTAATATAGCAGTGTCGCCAGTGTTTAGCCAGTACTGCTGGGGTGTGCTGTGTGGCACCAGCCATCAGCCCAGCCAGCTCTGCTGGGTGATGCTGAGATCACAACAGTGAGTCAAACTTGGGACCCTTGCAGCTTCCAGTCTGGTGAGGGACAGTGACAATATGTGGTAATAAATATGATTCTGGAGTTACACAGGAGTCTGGGTGGACACCAGGGAAGGGCCACCTGTGTATAAGAAGCTGGGAAACCCCATCTACCACGCAGAGCACCGTGAGGACAGGGATCAGGTCTTGAAGCTCTTGAAGCTCTCTGTTCTCAACATGGAGCCAACCAGAGGATGAGCCCAATAAAGGTTGAAAGAATGGCATTGAGGTGTGAGTTCTTTCCTTTAGCAGGGATTTAGAGAGCAGCTGCTCTGTGTGGGCACTGAGTTAATGGTAGGAGGCACGGTTGGGCTGAGTCAGACTTGCCAAAGGAGCAGGCATGTGCATTGCAGACCAGGAGGGAGAAGGTTCTAGGCAGACAGCAGGAGGTATGGAGGCATGGGGGCATGAGAAAGCACAGAGGATTTGGGAGACCACAGTAGCTCTGTTTAATGGAATATGAGTCCTGGGCCAGGCATGGTGGGCAGTAAGACTGCAGAGAAAAGGACTTCAGGCCACAGGGCTACTTTCTGTGTTGAGAAGCTGGAGCTTTTCCTGGCGGCTTTGGGGTACCCTGTTTTCTTTTCTTTTCTTTTTTTTTTTTTTTGAGACAGAGTCTCACTCTGTCGCTGAGGCTAGAGTCCAGTGGCACAATCTCAGCTCACTGCAAGCTCCACTTCCCGGGTTCACGCTATTCTCCTGCCTCAGTCTCCGGAGTAGCTGGGACTACAGGCGCGGGCCACCACACCCAGCTAATTTCTTTTGTATTTTAGTAGAGACAGGGTTTCACCATGTTAGCCAGGATGGTCTCGCTCTCCTGACCTTGTGATCCGCCCGCCTCGGCCTCCCAAAGTGCTGGAACTACAGGCGTGAGCCTCTGTGCCCGGCCTGGAGTACCTTGTTTTCTCTGCTTTGCCATGGAGCCATATTGGGCTCACGTGTGGTGCCAGGGTTCTCTGCTTTCCACTTATAAGGCAGGGCTAGGCAGGGCCAGACCGAGCAGAGGATGTGAGGCCAGCTGCTGAGCTGCGTGTACTTGGGGAAGGGGGGTTGGCAGGGCTTGGGTGCCGCAAGCTGTAAGTGAACCTGATAGCTACATTCTGATTGATGGTGGAGTTTGTCTCCCAAACTGTCAGAGGGTTTATAGAGGTGCCACTCACCCACAAGGCGGGAATTGCTTGTCAGGACACCTGGCTGTGAACAGGAGACAGAGCTGTAACTTGGTGTTTTCTCAGCTTAATGGCCCTGCTGCTGACCTGCTTGTTGCCTCAAGTGTGTCAGTGCCTCAGGGTAGAGGGCAAATGAGGACTGTCAGGGAGAGGTGGAGCCCAGGCAGTGCCTGGCGTCTTTCGTTCCCGGTGCTGCTTACCTTTGGGATTGGTGGTATCTGTGAGACCAGAGACTGGTGGGGTAGAAGGGAGAAGGATCAAGACTCAGTGTTTTTCAGGGCTTGAAAAATGGAGAACATTCCAGATGGAGTGAGTAGCATGGCAGGGGTCTTAAGAGTGGGATATACAGGGTATGTTTGGGGTTTGGTGAGCAGTCTCTGTGTCTACATGCAAGGGGTTTACAGAGTGAATTAGTAGAGAGCAAGGGTAAAGACATAGATGGACCCGGATCTTCATGGATCTGGCTGAGGAGTCTGGGCTTGGTTGTGCATGCAGTGGGGAGCCATCGATGGTTTTGGAGCAGGAGGAAAGGTGGTCAGAACTCAGTGGTAAGCAGGATGAGGGAACAGATAAGAGGCCTGAGGACTCCCTACAAGACATATCCTAATGAGAGTATAAGGACCTGAGAGGAACAAGCAGAAATGTCTGAAATCATCAGGCAGACACTGAGCTGCTTCCTCACTTCTTTAAGTATTTCTTTGCTGATCCCAGTAGCCACAGAGTCTCACATTCTTTTGTCCCTGGCAGGGCTGTGCTGGCTAGTGAGGTGTGGCCTGAGACCCACTGGGAGGAAGTGGGGAACTGGGGGGAACAACTCTATAGCACTTGACCCTGGGCTATCAGGAAGGGTGGTCCTGGATGACAGAGAGATCCCCTGGCAGGTGAGCAGGCCTGGTGTAGCCCCAGCAGCTCGCCCCTCCCCCTGAGCTGAGAGCCCACCCATGGCTTGCCAGATGCACCTCAGGGGTCAGCCGCCTGCCTGGCCCATGGCCTGGCCTCCGCTCAGCCTGGTTGCCTTCATGGACTGCTTTGAGAAGTAGGTGTGCATGCCTGTCCTCCCTCGTCTGTCCCTTCTTAATCCCTTTATAACTGCACTTGTCCAGGAATCTGGGCTGAGTGAGGTGGAGATGAATAATTAATGTCAGGCGCTTCAGGCACCAAATATTTGAACAGCTGCCTGGTGTTTTTGCTGGCAAGGACCTAGCGGCCAAAATCAGGATGTTGGCCGGGGGTCCCACTCTGTGGCTCTCATTGGCCTTAGCCAGCCTGTTCTTTCCTCCAATGGACTTGTCAGGCTGGATAATGGGGCATAGGGGGAGGCCCCACTCCTTTCCTGTGAAATTCCTAGACCTGAATTTTTCTGTCCTCTTCCTGTTCTTCCTAGACCTGGAAGATAGGTGGACAGCAGGCCTGGGGCTGAGTGTCCCCCAAGGACGTGACATAATGTATGAATGGGCTAGTTTATGAGCAGAGACCACTTGGAGCAGCATGCAGTGGCAGAGAAAGATGAAGTTTGCAGAGTGAAGGGCCTGAAATGTCAGGGTCAGGGGCACTGAAGTATCTGGCTCTAGATATCCCAGGCCCAGGTTTCCCTCTGGGCTTTAACAGGTCCGAAGCCTAACCATTACCTGCAGGCAACAGGAGGGGCACCCTCGGCCTAGTCTTGTTGTCCGCGGGCCCTCCTCACACCTTGCTTCCCACAGGCTCTGGCTTCATCATGTGCAGCGGCAAAGAGAACCCGGACAGTGATGCGGACTTGGATGTGGATGGGGATGACACTTTGGAGTATGGGAAGCCACAGTATCCTTGGAGCACTGTGGGTGCTGGTGGGGCTGATACGGCAGGCCACAGGGAATAAGAAAAGTAGCTCCTCTGGTATTCACCTGCACCACCCGCCCCCGGCCAGAGTCAGCTTTGGCCAGGAGGGGCATGCTCTCCTGAGGATTCAACCCTCATGGCCTGCTGCAAACTAGGATCCATTGTCCTTGACCACCATGCCAGATATACAGAGGCTGATGTCATCCCCTGCACAGGCGAGGAGCCTGGTGAAGCCAAGGAGAGAGAGGCACTCCGGGGCGCAGTCCTAAAGCAAGTGTGGGCACAGGCCTGGGGGGTGGAGCAGAGAGAGAGGAAGCCCTGAGGCAGGAGTCAACCCAGTACTGACCCTCAGGGCTGTCCTGCCCGCCTTCAGGCCTCACTTTGTTCTTCCTCCCTCCTTTCCTCCAGTGGCGGCCCTCCCAGCACACGCATCACACCTGAGTTCTCTAAATGGGCCAATGACGGTAAGTCCTGCCCCAGGTTAGGAGTAATGGGGGAGAGGGGGTATCCCTGGATGGTGGTGACTGACTCAAGCCCAACCCCTCACCTGTGCTGCCCAGTCTGGCCGGAGTGTGAGTTGCCCCTCTGTCCCAGCAGAGATGCCATCCACCAGCAATGGTGAAAGCAGCAAGCAGGAGGCCATGCAGAAGACCTGCAAGAACAGCGACATCGAGAAGTAAGCGTTTGGCCAGGAGGGGGCCCTGGGACCGCAGTTCAGTGGGAGGAGGGGCCCTTTGCTAGCAGGAAGGCCTGCTGCCAGGGCTTCTGGCCCTCCCAAGTGCAGCTCAGTGCTGCTGCCCTGGGCACACAGCCGGCAGTGGAGCCCAGCTGGTGCTAAGCGTGACTCTGTGAATTGATCGCTGGGCCACGGCCCTGGGAGCCTTGGCGGAGGGAGGAGCAGTCTGCCCGCCTGCCTGCCCGCTGTGGCGGCCTCCACCCGGGGAATGTGATGTATGGCCGCCCAGCCCAGCCGGTGCACTTGATTCATCTCCAGTTTCTGTTTCTTAATCGGGAGCTAAATTGGTTTCATTTTTCTTGTCCCGGGTGGCACTCGCAGTGGGTTTTAGGCAGGAACATTGGGTCTCATCACTTCTGGTAGGAATTTTTGGCCTGGGTTCTCTGGCAGAGGAAAAGGGATCCATTAGCACTTCGCGCAGCGCTGGGCAATCCCTGGCCTGGATCCCCGGGAACCACAAAGATTTAGTATCAGCTGGGCATCTCCCTGACTTCCCAGAAGCCCAAGGAAAGCCAGTTCTGGCCTCAGGAGATGGCATTGTCCAGTCTGGGCTGCCTGGTGCTGCTGCCATTGGTCATTGCTTAACTCCAGTACCCACTCCACCTTCTGACTGCAGGCTAGGTTGCCTGGGGTTAAAAGGCAGCCTCTTCATTCCAGGGCCAGTGTTCCATCTTTGCCTCCTGCCAGGAGAGTGGATTGCAGGCCGGTGCAGGGCCGGGTCGGTGGCCCAGGGTCACCTCCCATTTGTTTCCCTCCATTTTGTGTTGTCATAAATTCATTCCAGCCCGTTGTGGTTGATCAGTTTATCTCGGCCGGGGCCGCGAGTGCTGCTGGCATGATGTATGGGCCGCGGCGCAGGGCCCGGCTGCCCATGAATCACCGCAGCTGCTCCGTGTCAGCGCCGGAGCGGGCCGTACGGGTTCGGCGCAACCAGCTTGTGGGGGGGAGGAATGACGTATGGATGTTTATTTAATAATTCTCTCCTACTCCAGCTGAGCGGGGCGGGCGGGGTTGTAAGGGGCACCCACCCTCGTCTGGAGGGGCTGCTCATAAATCAGAAAGACAAGATCATTAATCAGGGATGGCGCCCAAGGGGGAGGTGGGGGCAGAGCCAGTGGCTTCCATGAAGGTACAACCCACCCAAGGCTGGGGGGAGCCAGCATTTCTGTCCCACCTGTGTGAGCACAGGCACCCATAGGCAGGGATCTCTATGATGAGGTGGAGACTGGCTCAGTCATGTGCAGAGCTCTCCACTGGGTCTGGGTCTGCTGAGACTGGGGCCCGTCAGTCCCCGAGATTTCTCTATTTCTTGCCCTAGATCTGTTTTACTACGCAAGGAAAAGGAATGGTAGGATGCCATGGCTCCTCCAGGAATCTCCCCACCCCCCCATGCCCTGGAGGGACTCAGGAATAGCTCACAGCCAGCCTGGACCAGGGGTTGGAGGTTTGGGTATTTCGCCAGAGCTAAGATTGGAGGGCAGGTGTGTGCTGAGCACACCCAGGATAGGCAGGCTCTGGAGTTGGCTGTTGGCCTTCAGTGTGGCCTTGTAGCTCTTGGAGATGGCATGGGAAATGACTTCGTTCTCTCCTGGCCTTATGCCCTTCCAGCTCCAGTTCTCTGATTTGAGGTTTGGGAGTTAGTTCTCCATTCTGGGGTAGGCCGCCCCCAGCTGCAGGCCTTAGTTTCCCCATCTTTGAAATACCCATAAAGGACTAGGCAGATTCTCAGCTTAGTCCTTGGAGTGGAAGGGAACACAGCTACAAATCCTTGTCTCCTTATCAGGAATTTACCTGTAATCCAGATGGGGGTGGCACATATGGCATTGTGCAAAATGCCAGGGAAGGAGCCTGCTGTTTGAGGGCTTGTGACGAGAGAAGGGGTAGTAAAGACTTCCAGAACCAGAGGGATAAATGGAAGCCCCCAGGGAATCAGCCAGTACCAGGAGGAACGAGTCAGAGCCTTTCTTGGCATCCCTGGCAAGAGGCAAGGCTGAGGGAATCATGGACCCTAGGGTGATGGATTTAAGTGTCCCTGATACAGGGACACAGCCACTAAGGAGTCATGCTCTGTGTTGCTGCTAGCTCCCCAAAGGAAAAAGGCCAGAGATTGAAGTTTGTTATTGCCCATGAAATGTGACCACTACCCTCCCTGCACTCCCATTACCACTCACATCCAGCAATGACAGACCACCTGTAAGCTCTCAAGCTTCCTGAGCTGATTGTCTCCCCTAAACTGCAGAACAGGTGCCCCCAGGAGACTGTCCTTGCCCAAAGTCCACCTCCCTTATGATTCCCCCTGCTCTCAGTCCAGCCTCTGCTTCCTGATTGAGTACATCTGTGAAACCTGAGCTGTTCATACCCCGCTCTTCCAGCATCCTCAGCAGCTTCCTGCTGTCCGTGAGATAAACTTCAGCTCCTGCAGGTGTGGCATTTGAGGTCCTCCTGCATGCCATCTCCTTTCTCACTGTAGCACTTTGCCTGCACATGGGCCTTCTAGCCAGATTGGAATCTTGGGCCTCTTGGCCTGGAACCCCCCTCCTCCTGGGTGTAGCCGGTACAGTCATGGTCAGTCACACAGTTGCTAGTTGATCATGGAATCAGTCTGCCAGGTTTGAATCCCATCTCCCTGACTCTGTGGGGACCTTCAGCAAGCTACTTAATCTTTCTGTGCTTTAGTTTCTTTGTATATAAATCGGAGATATTAGAATCTTCTCATGGGGTTTTTGTGAGGTATAAATAAGATAATAATTATCAATCCCTCAGTAAAATCCCTGGCATTTAGTAAGTGCTTAATAAATTTTAGCTATTTTATTTGTATTATCATTATTATTCCCTAAGGCCAATCTCCTATACCATCTTTTCTACTCTTCCAAGAAGCATTCTCCTCCCTCTGAGAGCTCCCCTGGGTCCTGTTCACTTGTTTTAGGAGGGTGGGAAGGTTCCTTGAGAGAGTCCTAGCTATTCCCTGTTCAGCAGTGCAGCCCAAGGAGTCCTGGAAATGCAGGAGGGACCTTCTGGTGCAGGGCTTGGCCCACAGACAGGACTACCAGGGCATCTGATATGCCCAGGAAGTTACAAGGAGCCCTGGAGGCAGGCCAGGCCTGTGGCAAAGGGACCTAGATCATGTGGGACCCGCCCAGTCCCTGCATCTCTCCCCCTCTCCCTGGAGGTTGGACGGGCCCTTTCTTCAGCAGGTGTTTGCTCGTGCCCCGTGCTTGAGGTGGGCTCTTGGCCATAGTATTGGTGGAGCGAGCAGCCCACCCTCAGGGAACCCACACTCAGGAACTTTCCACTGCTGTGGTGGAGTTCACACAGGGGCCTGTGAGAGCCACTGTGCAGTGCTGGCTCGGGGGGCTAGAAAAGGCTTCTGGGAGGGCATGAGAACAAAACTAGGTCGGAATGATGAGGCAGAGCTAGTGAGTCAGGTGAGGGGGTGCGGAGGGATCACAGTGCAGAGGCCAAGGCAGTGAAAAAGGTGGCATGGATGGTGACACGTAGCAGTCGAGCATAAAATGCATGGCAAGGTCCTCAGGGGTGCGGCGGGCTGGAACCGGACCAAGGAGTGTGGTGGAGCTCTACTCTGAGGGGGACATTGGAAGGTTGGAAGTCACACCACGAGAGATTCGCTTTGAGAACATAAATTCTTCTAGGTGCTGGGAGAGTGGAATGGAGATGAGGGGCCTGGAGGCAGAGAGGCTGTCTGGAAAAAGTTAGTGGAGGAATTGGTGCAAGACATCTGAGAGCCTGGACTAGTGGTGGTGAGGGGCGAAAGAAGTGAAGAGATGCTGGAGATACTAGGAAAGATGACAGATTTGGGTTGTTGGGAAGACTGCAAAGGAGTGGTTGAAAATGGTTCCCTGGTATCTGTGGTGTACAAATTCATCCGGATGGGAATGGAGGAACAGAGAGGGTGAGGAGTAGTTTAGTTCTGGAATGTGGAATTTGCAGATTTGGGTTATCAGAGGAAGGGGGCAGGCAGGGATGCCTAGGGGACATTTATGTATTTGGTTCTGGAATTCAAGGGAGGTGTAGGCTGGAGGTGCAAATGGGAGATGCCCGCCTGCTACCCAACCATGCCTTCCTTTTTACAGAATCACCGAAGATTCAGCTGTGACCACGTTTGAGGCTCTGAAGGCTCGGGTCAGAGAACTTGAACGGCAGCTATCTCGTGGGGACCGTTACAAATGCCTCATCTGCATGGTGAGTAGAAAAGAACCTAGGGGTTCCGTTGGTCAGGCTTCTGCGCCCTCTGTGGGAGTTGGAGAGCGTCTCCACACTGTGCTCTGGGCTCTTCGGAGGGTGGACCTGCCTCAGAGTGACCCCTTGTCTGCCCCCTCCTCCCTAGGACTCGTACTCGATGCCCCTGACGTCCATCCAGTGTTGGCACGTGCACTGCGAGGAGTGCTGGCTGCGGACGCTGGTGAGGTGGCATGGGGGTCGGGGAATGGGAGGCCGTTCCGGGCACTGCCCAGATGTCCGTGCTTATGCCTGAGCCTGCCTGGGGGAAGTGGGGAGCATGGGGCAAAGGAGAACAGGATATTTACCCCCAGGATATTTACCCCAGGCTCGCTGCCTCCTCCCCACTGCAGGTTTAGGAACTTCTCCCCCTCCATGAGTTCACTGCATTCTCCCTTCCCCTCCCCCTGCCCCCCGAAGGCCCACTGCATCACACAGACTGGTGAGGCCCAGGGTCAGGAGGAGGCTGGCTGTGGGTAAACAGGACCAGGGCCTTGGCCCCTCCCCCTCCCATTACTAAGCTCCTTCTGCTCCTGCCCCTGTTCTTCGCTCAGGAGCAGCCATTAAAATGTCGCCCGGAGACAGCAATAAAAGGCTCGGACGTGGGCTCTGTGTCCTGATCAAAGGCCGCGTGTAATCTCGTTAGGGCTGCGGCTGCCACAGCTGGACCCAGCCTTGTTCTCATTACCGGGGCTCCTGCTGCGGGGCCGGCCAGGCGGTTTGATCCTGGCGTCCCCCCAACACAGGAGCGTGCCTGCCTGCTCACAGAAGCTGCCTATGCGTCCCCAGCCTGTGCTGACAGGACCAAGGTCCCAGCATACACGGGTGCAGAGAGACAGGCCTGCAGGCCCAGGTGCTCACATGCGCACACATGGCCACATTGCTGTGTATGAACCAGAGCCCTCCCTGCTTCATCGCCCTGTAGGGTGCCAAGAAGCCCCCTCTGCCCTCAGTGCAACACTGATCACCAGCCCGCGCCCGGAGACCTGCGGAGCGAATTCTACTTGTGAGCTATCTGCCCCAGCACGGCTCGCCTCAGCCAGGGGCCCCACCTGCCCCCAGCCTCTGTGACAGTGACCCTCTCCCTTTGTACATACTTGCACACAGGTTCCCCATGTACATACATGCACATACTCACACATGTGTACACACACACACACATTTACACACGCAGGACTCTGGAGCCAGAGTAGAGGCTGTGGCCCAGGCACTACCTGCTGGCTCCCACCTATGGTTTGGGGGCCATACCTGTTCCAGCTCTGTTCCCAGGGTAGGGCAGGGAGGTGGGGGTTGGGGGAGTAGTGGGGCACGGCTCCTGAGATGCAGCCCCCAGACTGACAGATGGACAGACAGACATGCAAACACCAGACTGAAGCACATGTAATATAGACCATGTATGTTTACAATGTTGTGTATAAATGGGACAACTCGCCCTCTACCTGTCCCCTCCCCCTTTGGTTGTATGATTTTCTTCTTTTTTAAGAACCCCTGGAAGCAGTGCCTCCTTCAGGGTTGGCTGGGGGCTCGGCTCATCCACCTCTTGGGGTACCTGCCTCTCCCTCTCCGTGGTGCCCCTTCCCTCTCCCACGTGCTCGGTGTTCAGTGGTGTATATTTCTTCTCCCAGACGTGGGGCACATGCCCCAAGGGACATGATCCTCTCCTTAGTCTTAGCTCATGGGACTCTTTATAAGGAGTTGGGGGGGTAGAAGCAGGAAACGGGAACCGAGCTGAAGCAGAGGCTGAGATGGGGGACTGGAAGACAGTGCTCCTGGCCACCCAGCCTCTGCTGAGAACCATTTCTGGGATTAGAGCTGCCCTTCGCAGGGAAAAAGTGTCGTCTCCCCGACCCTCCCGTGGGCCCTATGGTGTGATGCTGTGTCTGTATATTCTATACAAAGGTACTTGTCCTTTCCCTTTGTAAACTACATTTGACATGGATTAAACCAGTATAAACAGTTGCTGCCTGTGTGTTGTGTGGGGAGGTGGGGGAGCTAATTAGGGGAGGTGGGCTGAGGCAGTTAGGGGGTTAATTCCTAGCGGCAGGATGGGGGAAAGGACTTAGCTATAGGTGTATGACACTGTGCAGGGTTGGTCTGCTCTGGGGCCCTGGAGCATTTGGTTTGGATGGGGGTGGGGCTGGGGATCTGGGCTCCTGACTATTGATGGGTAGGGGCTCTAGGTTAATTCTTTATTGATGCAGAATCGTCAGCTCATTAATCACAGAAGAGGTCAGAGCTTGGGGGTACAGAGGGGATGCAAGCTCTATCCCCCAACCTAGGGCAGGAATGGCCACAAGCTTGGTACAAACACAAGCCCCAGGCCTCTATCCCTTTCTAGTCCCCTGACACATACCAGAGACCACAGTGGGATCACCCTATCTGCCTCTCAGGCTTTTGTTCTATTCTCCAAATGTATCTCTAGTGACCATCATCCCAGTGTAGCTACTGCCTAGATTCTCAAATGGAAAGAATGGAAACCCTATTATCCAGGATGGACCTTCAAGTCTCCCATGTGCTCACAGAACCGAGGCTGGGCAGCTAGCACTGGAGAGATGGCACTTTGACCCCCACAGCTCCCCACTGCCAGTGAGGTAGCTCAGCTTCAAATGTGCTCAAAGCTACATGTAAGTCCTCACCCACAACAGAAAGCTGTTTAGAGAAAAACAGTCAAGGCCCCGGAGTAACCCCATGACTCCAGACTAGCTTTGACACCTTGCTCACCAGGCCCATCTGCCCAGATCCCCAGCCTTAGTTGCCCATTTTCTCTGGGATACCCACAGTGAATTCCTCAGAATTGGGTCCAGTTGGCAGCTTCTGCCACACCTTGCACCCAGATGAAGCACAGACAAGTTCCCCTTGGAGCCCAGCAAAGGCCCTTCACAGCCCCTCACCCAGTTTGATGGCACCCAATATCCTGAACACAGGGATCCTGGGATCCTAGGAATGTACACAGCCTCTGTCAAGTGATGGCTGAGGGTTTGGGAAAGAAACAGGTTTGGAAGAGAAGAGTGGGTAGGTGAGGGCAACAGAGAGATGAAGGGGAGGCTCTTAATGCCCAGTTCCTGTCAGGCCGACTTCTTTGATGTCTTTACTCTCCCCTCCCACAGGCTTGGACTCAGTAGGTCCTTGATGGCTGGTTACCGCCACCCTGGGGGCCATATGGTCTCTAAAGGAGGCCATTAACCCAGAGTGAGGGCATTCCACTGAAGCCCGCCCTGCTGTGGGAGCCTTTAGCTGTCTCATGGCACAGGCTGCACTGCCACCTGTTGGCCATGGCTAGGAATGCAGCCACACAGCATGGGAATCCCTGCCACCACCATAGTGGGGACTCACCAAGGACTGATGGGATGCAGACAGAACGCGGCTCTGGGGACAGAGGGTCCATCATCCCCGAGAATATCAGGAGTCAGCTCCCATCCAGAGCTTTTCTAGCCATCTCCTTCACTGCGCCCTAAGCCCCTTGATCACCACGGTAAGCTCATTCAATCAACAAATATTTATTGAATACCTACTACATGGCAACATTGTGCAGTAGTGACTTCTAGAATGATAAGTGATAACTGAACTATCAGGCTGAATTCACCTCTCCTGCTTAGAGAGTATCTAAGTGGGTCTCCCTTCCAGGAGATGAAGGAGTTTGCTATTTCAGCCCCAAATCCCCTTACCCTGGTTCTGGTCTTTAGGGCTTGGGAGTTAGCTTATCCCAGCTCCTGTTACAATGCTGCTGCCTTCCCGCCCCCCTACTCTCTGGCAACTTTCAGTTTGCAACTTTCCCGGATCCAGCGGCTTCCTAGCAAAGTGTGGTAGAGCCAGGCAGGCCCTTAACCTCTGCATCCTTAGCTCCTCATCTGGCTTCTACCTCAGACTCTGAGTGAACTGCCAAGTGGGACCCATGTGGATGGTACTTTACACTGTAGGGCTTTGCCCTGCTGGAGCAAAGACCGCAGCCTCTATCCGCAGCCTGACACTACCCCTGACCGAGATACCTTCCCTCTGACATCTCCCCACAAAGCTCACCTTCCATTCAAGGAATCAAAACTCAACTCTGGCAACAGGCACAAAGTTTCAGTTACACAAGATGAAGTTCTGAATTATGCAAGATGCAAGACTACTCAGTTCTAGAGGTCTGCCGTGCACATAATCTCTTAAATTTTAAGTAGCGTACACACAATTTTGTTTTTTTGGTTTTTTTTTTTGAGACGGAGTCTTGCTCTGTCGCCCAGGCTGGAGTGCAGTGGCCGGATCTCAGCTCACTGCAAACTCCGCCTCCCGGGTTCACGCCATTCTCCTGCCTCAGCCTCCTGAGTAGCTGGGACTACAGGCGCCTGCCACCACGCCCGGCTAGTTTTTTGTATTTTTTAGAAGAGACGGGGTTTCACCGTTTTAGCCAGGATGGTCTCGATCTCCTGACCTCATGATCCGCCCGTCTCGGCCTCCCAAAGTGCTGGGATTACAGGCTTGAGCCACCGCGCCCGGCCACACAATTTTGTTAAGAAGGAAGATCTTGTTCAGGTGTGGTGACTCACACCTGTAATCCTAGCACTTTGGGAGGCTGAAGTGGGAGGATCACTTGAACCTGGGAGGTTGAGGCTGCAGTGAGCCAAGATTGCACCACTGGACCCCAGCCTGGGTGGTAAGAGTGAGACCCTGTCTCGAAATAAATAGATAAATAAATAAGTAAAGAAAAAGAGTAGGTCTCATGTTAAATGTTCTTACCACAGTTTAAATTTAAAAAAATCAACTAGGGCTCACCCTCAACACCTCCCTCCGTTTGTCAACCTTTACAGCCTGCATGCCACAGGAATCAGCAGCCTGACTGTTGCGCTTGTCCAAAGACAAATGACTACAAGGCTCCCACAGACACATGCCCAGGCACTCCTGCCCTTTAGGATTCTGTGGTATGCAGACCACCAGCAGACGGAGGCCCCCAAGAGACAGGCCCATAGGAATTTTCTACTTAGGGGACTGCAGAGTCCCAAAGGGCTACAAAGAGTTGAACCAGAAGAGTGCCCTACAGATGCAGGTTGTGGGGAGGCGTCAGGCATTTATTTCTGGAGCAGAGGTGAGGTGGAGCAGTGACCTCAGCAGTGGACACAGTTGCGCATGAAGTCGACACAGAGGCTTGTGTAGTAAGTAGGGTAGTCACGGAGGTGGCTGACGTGTGCAGATGACACAAAGTCCACAGAACGTGCCAGGACCCGACGTGCCAGGCGTGCCTCCACCATGCGTTCTACGTCTCTGGCCGGGACTACTTCGTCAGCCCTTGAGTAGAGGTAAAGTTCAGGCCAGCGAGAGCCTGCGTCCTGTAGCCTGTCATAGAAGTGGGTGTGAAAGAGGGCTGTGATGGGAGCAAGCAGGACGCGGAACAGGACAACCACCAGGGCAAAGGCCACCAGCAGCAACAGGCGCAGCACGGCAGCCCGGCGCTCCAGGATGGCTGCCAGGGCCCGCAGAGCCCCTACCAGGTTGCTGTCACCAGGAGCGCTGTCAAAGATGGTGCCCACCACACGCAGGTGACAGAAGCGACGGGTCTGCAGGAGCTCCAGCACGTAGCGGTACAGCATGACGCCACCGTTGCTGAAGACATGGAAGAGCAGGGGCTCCTTCTCAATCTCATAGTCAAAGAGCAGCTCGAGCAGCTTCTGGGCCAAAACACGAAGTGAAGGGATGCCCAGCGACTCGGAGAAGAAGACCATGTGCCACGGGGCTGTGTATCGGATTACAATGCAGCCCTGGGGAGAGAGGCCCGGTCAGTCCTCACAGATGAGGTGGGGGTAGTGGGTACAAGCTAAGGTCAGAGGGGCCCAGCAACCCCAGCCTGCAGGACATAGGCCATGGGCCCACAGAGTCAGCAATGCTCTGGGTCCTGCTTCAGCCTGAGCCCGCCAGCTCGCCGCCCACAGACACAGGTGCCTTCTGGGTGGGGAAGGTAGACTCAAGGCCCATTTTTGGACTAATTGCTTCATGCTGGCCAAGCCCTCTTGACCTGGAGTGGTATTTGAGGCCCAGAGCCTGAAGCATGTACTGGAGACATCTGGGCTGACCAGAGGAAGTCTCTTTACTCTGGTTCCCTCCTGTCTGCACCCCACCCTCCCATCCTAAGCCTTGCACATTTGGGGCGGGGCCTCACTGCTTGGCTATACCCTGCCTCAGCACCTCAGATCTGTACTGTCCCTGCCTCCCAGACACAAGTAGTACGCCCATGAGACCAGTACCCGAGAGGTGGCCTGCAGGCCCCAGCCCTGACCACCAGAGGCCACTTCTGAGCTAGACCCACATCACTGTCATCACTGGTCACTGTCACCTTCCCTCTCTCCCAGGCTCCTAAGAACAGAGTCCATACTCTCTGGACTCAGGGACCTGACACCCAAATGTCTCTGGTTCCTAGGCCTGGGATCACTCCTCATACTTGTCCTGAAATTCAAAATACAGTAAACACTTGTTCCTCAAATTCTAAAATCTGGGCCCAAACTCCCTGTAGGCTTCTATACTCCTCATGCCTGGGCCAAGGGTGCCACAGTCTCCACACAGGTCCCCTTCTAGGTCAGTTAGAAAAGCCACCATGCCTGGCTCCTAATCCCCTCTCATCCTCCTGTTCCAGAGACAAAGGGCCCTTTGTAGGGGGAATGTGACTTTGGAGAGTGCTGGGGTCAGACAGGTCTGGGTTCAACTCCTGGCACCACTATGTATCAATAGTAAGAACAAGGAACAGCTTACTACTTTCTTTTTTTTTTTTTTTTTTTGAGACGGAGTCTCACTCTGTCACCCAGGCTGGAGTGCAGTGGCCGGATCTCAGCTCACTGCAAGCTCCGCTTCCCAGGTTTACGCCATTCTCCTGCCTCAGCCTCCCAAGTAGCTGGGACTATAGGCGCTCGCCACCTCGCCCGGCTAGTTTTTTGTATTTTTTTTAGTAGAGACAGGGTTTCACCGTGTTAGCCAGAATGGTCTCGATCTCCTGACCTCGTGATCCGCCCGTCTCGGCCTCCCAAAGTGCTGGGATTACAGGCTTGAGCCACCGCGCCCAGCCAGCTTACTACTTTCTGAGTCTGGGTCCCCATCTATAAGATTACGGTGAAATTGGGATAACACCCATCTCATAAGGTTATGGGTAAAATTAGATGAAAAAATATATATATATCTCAAATGACCAAAGCAGCACCTGACACAAAGTAAACTCTCAACCAATAGCAGCAGTAATTAGTGACATGGTAGTAACAAGGAGAAAATCGTATGCCCACAGTAGTTAAATGACCCATGGCTAAACAGGGATGGTCAGCAGAGGTACCTTGCCATCAGTCGCCTGACCTCCTAGCCCTGGAGTGCCTAAGCATCCCTCCCAAGACTCTGAAGAGGAGGCTGCTTAAGGCTACCCACATTCTCCCAAATGCTCAAATCCGACAGAGGCCTTTCAGTCCCCATTGTATGTTTCTCCCTGGCAGCATCTGGAATCACACACTCGTAGAAATATCTTGCAGCCCAGTCTTTTCAAGTCAGTAACATGAAAAAAAGGGGCTGTTCTACAGCCTGGACAACATAGTGAGACCCCATCTCTAAAAAAGAAAAAAAAAAAATGGTCGGGCACAGTGGCTCATGCCTGTTATCTCAAGACTTTGGGAGGCCGAGGTGGGCAGATGACGAAGTCAGGAGTTTGAGACCAGCCTGACCAACATGATGAAACCCCGTCTCTACTAAAAATAGAAAAATTAGCCAGGTGTAGTGGCACGTGCCTGTAATCCCAGATACTTGGGAGGCTGAGGCAGGAGAATTGCTTGAACCTGGGAGGCAGAGGTTGCAGTGAGCCGAGATCACGCCACTGCACTCCAGCCTGGGTGACAGAGCAAGACTCCATTTCAAAACAAAAAAAAGAAGAAGAAGAAAATACTAGCTTGGTGTGGTGGTGCATGCCTGCAGTCCCAGCTACTTGGGAGGCTGGAGGCAGGATGATTACTTGAGCCCAGGAGTTGAGGCTGCAGTGAGCTATGACTGCACCACTGCACTCCAGCCTGGGTGACAGAGCAAGACATTTAATCTAAAATCAGGTGGGGAGGGGAACAGTTCTGGATTTAAAAGAGCCTTAAGAAGAAACAAAATAACTAAATGCAACCTACGATCTTAGATTGGATCCTGGTTTGGGCACATCCACTGTAAAGGGTGCTTTGGGGACAATTAAGGAATCTGAATATGGACTGGAAACTACATGAGATGAAACAAGAAGGTGGAGATGATGATCTGAAAAAAGCAGGATACAAAGCAGTACATTCAGTAAGTCTCATGTAGGTAAAGAAAATATATACTCCCCAAAAAAGCTGGAAGGATATACACTAAGTGTAAATAGAGATCATCTCTAGGTGCTAGAATATGGTGTTTTCATTTTGTTTTGCTTGTTTTGTTTGAGACAGGGTCTCACTCTGTCACCCAGACTGGAGTCCAGTGGCACAATCACAGCTCACTGCAGCCTCAACTTTCCAGGCTCAGGTGATCCTCCCACCTCACACTCCCGAGTAGTTAAGACTACAGACATGCACCACCGTGCCTGGCTAATTTTTTTTAATTTTTTTGTGGAGATCAGGTTTCACCATGCTGCCCAGGCTGGTCTCAAACTCCTGGGCTCAAGTGATCCTCCTGTCTCAGCCTCCCAAAGTGCTGGGATTACAGGCACGAGTCACAGCATCCACCCTGTTTTCTTTTAAATAATAAAATATTAGAGTTTTGGATTGGACTTTTTTTTTCTCTACATTCATCCTGTCCTCCCTATTGAAAGTCTTCCTTTCCAAGACTACCCCTCCCCCAACCCTGCAACCTCAACACCTCTGCCTTCTCTGGGATCTTACTCCATCTACTTTCTCCCTCGTGCCTTCTGCCCAAATAGCATCTTTACTCCCGCCCTGTACAATGGCCCATTTCCCAAAGACTCTTTCTGCAGATTCTGTCACACCTTCCTGGGTTTTCAGATCCATCTCTAGCCACTCCTCCTTTCCGCATAGGACCCTCTTCATCTTCCACTCCATTAAGTTTGGGTTCCTCAGGGCTGTCCTAGGTCCCTCTTCTGTCCCTCTACACACTCCCTGGGTGATCTCATTCACTCCAGAGCCTATGGATTCTCTTCTAGTGTTCCTGTCTCAAAAAACACACTCCCCTCTACCCAGGAGGTACCCAGCCAAGAAACCTGGCGAACCTGGGAATCTCCCTATACCTGTGCCCATGCCCAATCCCTCATTAAATTACCATTCTACCTCCTGACAAGCTCCTCAATCCATCACCTTACCTCTACTGACATGCCCAGCTCCAAGGTCCTGACTACCCTCTGTCCCTGGATCATGGCAAGCCCCTCTTAACTCATTTCTAGCTTCCAGCTCCAGCCCTCCAATCTCCCCGCTACTCTGCAGCAAGGGACTTTGTTTGTTTTGAGACAGGGTCTCGCTTTGTTGACCAGGCTGGAGTGCAGTGGTGTGATTTTGGCTCACGGCAGCCTCCACCTCCCGGGTTCAAGCGATCCCTACCACCTCAGCCTCCCCGGTAGCTGGGACTACAGGTGTGCGCCACCATGCCCGGCTAATTTTTGTACTTTTAGTAGAGATGGGGTTTCACCATGTTGGCCAGGCTGGTCTCTAACTCCTAACTTCAAGTGATCTGCCTGCCTCAGCCTTCCAAAGTGCTGGGATTACAGACGTAAGCCACTGCGCCAGGCCAAGAGGGACTTTCTGATTCACGAATCTAACATCACATCCCTGCTTAAATCCCCTGAGGACCCCCTCCAAGCCCCACCTCTTGCCAGGTACCTGTCCCTTCATTCTTCATCCCAGCCACACTTGACTATTCCTGGTCCCCTGCCTGCCCTCAAGGATCTCAGGCTAATGAAGAAGCCAGATACGCCGAGCCCAGTGAGCAGAACTCAGAAGCAGCTGAAACTGGCCGCAGAGTGAGGCTGTCTGTAAAAGGCAACACCAGAGCCCCAGCCTCGGAGCTGGGGAGAGGCTTCAAGCTCAGAACTACATTTCCCCCAATCCCTCTCCTATTCCAGGGCCACCACGCACCTCAGGCAGGTGGGATGTGGACATGAGTGAGTTGGGGGATGCCAAGAGGAAGGGGGCTCAGCTGGCCTTTCTCCCAGGTGCCCCCCACTGCTCAGTCCAGGGCTCCCAGCTGGCAGTTGGAGCGCTCTGTATGGGTACCCCGGCAGGAGGCTGTTTTGGGGAGAGATGTGGGGAGGGGAGGGTGGAGTTGGAGGCCCAAGATGTGAGAGAGGCTTCCAAAACATAACCAGGTCCTGCTAAGGCCCCTGCAGTTACCACAGTCTCTATATGCAACTCTTGGTTGGATGAGAAGAAGCATAATCTCTTTTCCAAGAGGCCCTACTAGTCTGGGAATGTGAAAGGTGCCATGGCAGTCACAAGACAGAAACTCACCTGGTGGGAAAGGAGGAGGTCCTGGGAGTACAAGCTATGCCCAGACACCCAGTCCCAGCTCCTGCTGCCCGCAGAGGCACTGGCCAGTTAACAGGGATGGGAGCCTGGGCCGACTCCACAACTGTGAGGCACATCAAGGGTGGGCTGCCCACTGTGGGATGCAGGGAGGAAGGAAGGGGAAGCCATCAGGAGACCAAAGGGGTCACACCAGGCCACAGAGCTGGCAGCCAAGTGGGGATAATCCCACCAAGTCCCTATAACCCCATGGCCTTCCTCACAGGTGTTTTTTTTTTTTTTTTTTTTTTTTTTTTGAGACAGAGTCTCTGTCACCCAGGCTGTAATGCAATGGCACAATCTCTGCTCACTGCAACCTCCACCTCCCAGGCTCAAGCGATTCTCCTGCCTCAGCCTCCCAAGTAGCTGGGATTACAGGCATGCACCACAATGCCAGCTAATTTTTGTATTTTTAGTAGAGACAGGGTTTGACCATGTTGGCCAGGCTGGTTTCGATCTCCACAGGCTGTTCTTAAAGCCATTCTCAGGCCTGCCTCAAAGGTGGTCAGCCCTCACGCAGCTCAGGGGTGAGGACACCAGAGTACTCACCCTTTTGTGGTAGATGGCGCTGTACTTGGCAAGGTTCTTGTCCTTGCAGCCACCCCAGCCCAAGAGAATCACCACAGGCTGCCGAGTTTCTGCCTCCTTCCCACCTGGGCTGGGGATGTTCTCTGAAACACAGATGTGGACTGTCAACACCAGAGCTGGGGTGGGGGCGGGGGTGACTGCCCAATCCAGAGCTAGCAGCACTCTGGCTGCTGCAGGCAGGGAACCCAACGGGTGCCAGGCCCAGGCATCCTGCCAGCACGTGTACACCAGCTCCCACCCCATGCTGCTCCAGCTCCTTTCTGTAGGCCTCTCAGGAGGCACCGTGGGGTCACCGGACAAACCAACACAAGGGCACCTTTCTTTAGAGACTCGAAGACAGCCCAAGTGAGGAAAGTAAATACCTTCTCCATGCCCTTTCACCTTCTGATCCAGGGCTCAGCAAACTACAATCCCAGGGTCAAACTGAGCCCACTGTCTATTTTTGTATGGCCTGCAAGCTAAAATAATTTTCACATTTTTAAATGGTTAAAAAAAATCAAAAGAATATTTTGTGACCCATGAAAATTATATGGAATTTAAATTTCAGTGTCCACAAATAAAGTTTTATTGAAACATGCCACACTCATTATTTACTTAGGGTCTATGGCTACTTTTACACTAAGAGCAGCAGAGTGGAGTAGTTACAACAAGATCAGGTGACTCGCACAGCCTAAAATATTGACTGGCCCTTTACAGAAAAAGTTTGCCAGCCCCTGTTCTAATTCCATGAGCAGATGGAAGAAGAGGGTCTTTTTTGAGATGGAGTCTTGCTCTATCACCCAGGCTGGAGGGCAGTGGCACGATCTCAGCTCAGGGCAACCTTCATCTCCCAGGTTCAAGCAATTCTCCTGCCTCAGCCTCCTGAGTAGCTGGGATTACAGGCGCCCGCCACCTCGTGCAGGTTTTTTTTTTTTTT